>NC_134365.1:119577528-119880980 GCF_035582795.1 Mycteria americana
GCTGAAGCAGCATTCTCCCCACTCACATTCTTGAACGGCAGGTCACTGTGAATCTGGAAGAGCGAGGCATACACTGATATAAAGACTTACACGCGAGGCTTGGACCAAAATACACCACTAAACCCCCAAGCACAGGCTGCAGTTTGACAGGGATTGTAAGCTGACCTTGCTCTTGAAAGTGAGAAAAAAGTTTCGGGTTGCCTTACACTGTCATACAGTAAATGGTTCTCATCTCTAGGAACATCCTGTTTGCCAGCACAAGAAGCATCGCAAAGGATCCAAGTGAAAAATAATTCACAAGCAAAAAAAAAAAAAAAAAAAAAAAATTTCAGCCAGTCTCCTCCCTGAGGAGGGTCACCATGAAGCTTTACACGTTTGTGCCACCACGGTGTAGGGGACAGGAACGAGTGGCTGGTGGTGGGATCGCAACCAGTTTCTTTTGCTTTTTTCTTTCTCTCTGCAATGCCAGCTAAAAATTGCCACACTAAACTGTGACCCCACTGAAACAAAGGGGAATCTGAACATTCTTTCTTACATTAGGCTGAACTTAATAAGGGCAGGTGCTGTAATTATGGGTAAGGATATTTGGCCTTAGGTTTTTAGGACCGTTATCTTTCCATAAACAAACATTTAATATGACGATACTTGGAATGCCAAAAACTGCGTAAACAAAAGAAAAAGCTTGCACTAAAGACAATAATGTCAAGTCTCATGATAAAAAATTTACGCAAAGGCAATGCAATTCCACTGCTTTTATCAAGAATAAATAAAGCCAAGGTCTACAGAGGACGGGAACGCGAACCCGGAGAGAGCCAAAAAAGCAGCGAGCGTGGCCCGGCGTGGATTGGCTGCCCCTGCAGGGAGGAGACTAAGAAGACATCAGGGCACGAAGGGAGCACGGTACGGCACAGCACAGACCCTCCTTGCAGCTGGACTACTTGCTTCAAGTTTTGTCTGCGATCTCCTGTTAGTGACTGTACTGGCAAGCACGCCGGGAGCTGACGGCCTCTTGCAGCTAGTTTCTGAGGAAGCGATGAGAGAGAAAGAAGAGGCAGTGATACAGCAGCTTCTGCTGGACAGACACGATTTTGTGTCATCCCTGCCATCCTGTATGGATAAATTGCCTGCTTGCACAAGAGAAGCGGTCATTTCTGCCTAAGAGAGGGCATAAAAGCAGCTATCTGAAACCTACATTTCGGTTCTAGATTTGCCCTATTTGGGTGGAGCAGGGGAAAAAAACTGAACACTAATAAAAATTACCTCCTTGATACCTATTTAACAGTTCAATTATTTTGTTCCACCAACCTTTGTAAGCAGAAGCAAAGGCCTTTGACTTTCATGTGCAATTTATGCCAACTGACTTCTGGCTCACAAGAGAGCAAAACAAAAAGCATAACACACTTGGCTTTAAAGTACTGATTAACATAAAGGTCAATATTGTCTTTCAGTCCCGTGGGGCTGTTGTGAAAGCAGCTGGAGAACAGCAGATCCCAACCGAAGAGAGCGGGAGCTCTGGTGGGCCACTGAAGAGAGACAATCCCTGTTCCCTGCAAAATTAATCCATGCGAAGGAGAGCAAGGAAAGGAATGAGCCCGTAAGGTGATTGCGCTTTTCATCCCAAATTGTCTTGCCACAGGCCTGATCTACTAGTGATATGAACAGTGAACATGGCACAAGATTTACATGATGTGGAAATGTCCTAGTAACAAATGGAATGGAATAAATCTCATTGTTAATACGTAATTTTAACTTTCTCCCCAAACACCCTTTTCCTCAGGACGTAGACTGAAAGGGGACATTTTTGTAGCTGTGTTTCATTTCTCAAAACGACAGCTAAACATTCCTTTCGAACCAGACAGAAGGACCTTGGACCAAGGTTTTCAAAGCTAAAGCTTAAAGTTCAGGGTATACATCACACTGAGAGCTAAAACGTGATGGAAGGAGGTCTCAGGATGCTAAAGTCCATTCACAGACACGCATATGTCTATCTCTGGATTCTGCAAGCCATTCTGTATGGTTCTGACACCAAAATTGCCCTGCTAATTAAATATAAATTGAATACAAACCTATATTTAGCCACTCAACCTAAATCTGTCTTTATTGTCAGAAACGATTACTGGCTCAAATTAACCATGAAAACTTTTTTTTTACTTAGATACAGGCAAGGTTTGAAGGATTTAAGGTTATTTATAATTTTAAGCTCACCTTTATATGTTTCAGAAATCATCTGAGAACCAGAGCTGCAATGCTAGTTAAAGGCAATCTCATGAACCATGAAGGGAGGATGGATTTTCAGAGCCAAATCTTGGTCATACCAAAAAACCAGAAACAATGGTAGCAGTTTCACAGACATCGTTGCCCAGGCTCACATGCTTCTGTAAAGCTGTTTTCCATTTTCTCCCGAGTTAAAATCTAGACCCCAGTGGTAGGACTAAAATGCCTGAGCAGGTAAGACAAATTGTTTCCTTAAAACCCAAAGAAGTCAAACTCTTCACAAATTCTAGATTCTTCCCGTCCCCTGGCTAGCTGAGGATTTCTCTCCCAAAGTACATGTGAGCCCATAGTCTAGAAAAAAAGATTTTAGTGCACATGGTAGATTTCATGGACCTGGCTCGAGCATTATTATGCACATGCTCAAATATTTTCCACTGTTGAGGGTGCAGTATTTTTTATGGAATAACAAGGTGAGAGAAAAGCACAGCAGTTTTTAAAAGACACTGCTTGCAAAAAAATACTGAAATTAACATTCTGCAGGCCATACAGACTGTCATTGACCCCATTTAGCACAAGGATAAAGATTTTTGTTTGACTTTCTGGGATGAGAAGGAAACGTATGACTTTCCTGTCAAGCTCTTCCTTGGGCCTTGTCCTCAGAGACCAAATAGAACAAAAAACTACTTACAATACTGTGACTAGTCAAAGAAATTAAGGACAAAGTTATTTAAACAGCCTGTAATTAAGCATTCCAATGGAATTAAGTATGATAATTACCTGCTGTACAAGAATCTGACAGTATTCATGTTTCCATGTGAGATGGTCACAAAAAAAGATTTTACTCACATACAGATACGAATGCAGAAAATTGAGGTATATAATTCACGTTCACATGCATACCATGTTAACTTTAATTCCATATGTTATCACATGTTTTAAAGTGGAAACTGAAGTCGGTTGTTTAAAGTACCTAATTCAGGATCTGTTATATGAAGGACACAAGACAGGAACCTCTGAGCAATTACCCCTGGTTTTGTACTGATTCACTGTGTGCCTCCAGGCAAGCACCTTAGACCAGTACTTTTTTCAAACGCAGCACGTAATTTTGGATGCTCAATTTGAAATACCTTAAGCTTGATTTCTCAAAACTAGTAACTATGAATAGTTTCAATTACAGCCAGTCAGAGCTTAACACATTAAGCTAGAAGCTCAGAACAGGCAGTCAGTAGAAGAGAGAAACATTTGAAAATAACCTTAACTTCTTAAGGTGACTAAGACAAAGGAATGAATGTCTTTCTACGGTTGAACATTTCAGGTGAGAAAGTATTCTCATCAAAGGTTGTAGGGATCACAGGGCTTCAATGCACTTCTGAGAATACAGTAGTGAATTTAGTACTTTAGTTGCTGGCATTTGCTTCAGGCACTTCTCAGCTGTTCACCAACCAGTTGTTGAACTACAGTGTGTACCAAGAGAAATCATCACCCCTTCTCTGCTAGGCTGCTGGGAGGCAGGAACCACTGCAGCTATCCCAAGCTGTATTCCCGGAGGAATGTGCATTGGACAGATGGAGTTTTGGCTGCATCCTCCACCCCTGAACCCAAAGAACTAGCTATCACAACTGAGATGATATAAAATGAGTGGTAGTTGCACAAGGTTTTGCTCAGACATTTTTATTTCTTAACTGCTACCATCTATTTCACACATCCAGAACTTTAAAAAATAGCAATAATAATAATCATTTCACATTAACAGATCCATGAATGGAACAACTTATTTGTTGAGTTATCAAATTTAGAAATGGTATTTTTTCTTATTACCTGAACTTGAAATTTTTCCATTGTCAGCTGTTCCTGCATTTCCTGGAGCAACAAACACATGTTTTACATGTGGGGATTGGGCCAACTTCCAGGCTAGCGCATGCTCTCTCCCTCCACTGCCAATCACAAGCACCCGATCAGCCATTAGTCTGCATAAAACCAGAACACAAGCAAAACAGCCAGAATTAGGTTAGGAAAGCAAGAGCTTCACAGACCATGGTTTTAAGTGCTGGGTGCAACGCAACTCCTAACAGAGGTGAATGATGGCACTTTGTTTCAGGCAACAATATTTCTATAAGGGTTTTGCTGTTTTTTTAAAAAAAAGAAAAAAAAAAAAGGTATGTACATGAAAATGGGTAACTGACTTAATCAGATGTGATATAAACTAAATGTTAAAGACTGAACCAGAAGACAGAAGTAACACGGAAGTAACCCACAGGGCAATCCATCCTGGTTTTCCTTTAGTCAGATTGGCAGCTGCTCCAAGTTATACAGAAGTCTGTGATACAGGAAAAACCCTTACGAGTGACTGGGCTGTGATTTGTAACCTATAGAAATTCCTGGAGAATCCATGCCTGCAAAGGGGAAAGCCCTTCTGATGAACTGACTGTATGAACACAGTATTACAGTGTTAGGGAGCTGAATGGGACCACTCAAGACTTTTTAGAGGTAATACGTGAAAGAGCTCTACATACTTCAGGAAAAGGGAAGACCAAGAGCAATGAGACAGGCAAATCAACTTCCAGCTCTGGCTTTCCTTAGGAAAGAACAACCACGAGGCAAACAACAGGGAAGACCAGGTGTCATTAATAAAGGAGCTCGCTCTGAGAAGGTACTGCAGGACACCCACTGCTCCCTCCCATTCTGCCGAGTTTTAGAAAAACACATTAGCACTCTCTTGGCCTGCAGAAAGTAGGTGTATGAATGACAGTTGCAATTTCATTATAAACTGTCCAAAACCTTTTCAGCAGTTTGGAAACAAAATGGTCACAAAAATGAAATGAACTCTCTGTATCACCCTCCCTTATGTGTGTGTGTACACGTAACTTTGCTATTGGATTCATGTCAATATTACAATTTTTTCTTTGAGCAGCTTTGAGAGTTAGCCTTTGCATTTAAGACATGTTTACTTCTATGTGTACCCTCTACATATTTACTGATGTACATCACCTCAGAATTGCTATTCCAACAATGATACCACCCAACTAGCAAGGGAATGGAAGAGTTCGCTTATGCTGAAAAAAACCACTGGAACTCAGAAAACAGTAAATAAAGAACTAAAGTAAGTACATAATTTATAAAATAAACACATATGTCTTTATTTGGAGTTCCCTGAAAAGCAAAGGCTAGCCTCCTAACCTATTCAAAGAATAAGCTGTTAGAGTCACATTAGTCCAACTATATATATAAATTACGTACAGAAACGATGCCACTGCACTGGTTAAAGTGAGAGTTTTATTCACAGAAGTCAAACAGTCCCTGAAGAATCTGTCCAGTGAAGCAGAAAGCGAGCAGCTACAAATTGGTAGTTGGTCCTAAGCCCAAGTGCAGCATGCACTACTTGCAGAAAAGAATCTAAAAGCTTTAAATCATAACATATGCAAAACAATGATCTAAGCCTATAAAAAATAGCTTAAAGCATTTTAAGTAATGAGAATAAACAAAAGAATTTCATGTGGAAAATGGTAGGATTTATTTAAAGGACTTTGCATGGCCAGTGAAGAGGCTTGATGTGTCCCTCTGCTGTACGAATGACCTCCCCTTCATCGGGGCAGGAACGCAGCCCAGATAAGAGTTTTAATCAAGAGGAACGACCAGTCTCCCTGCTGTAATCCTGGCACACGTAACACGCAACCCTTGGTCGCTCCCTGTGCCTCTTCCATTAAGCAGCTGGTCGTTGACCTGTGCTTGCCAATGTGTACAGTGCCTCCCAAGGCGAGCTCAGAGAAAAACCACCGACACATACGATGCAGCTTGAATACACACAGGCGACAGCTCCATTTCCAAGAGCAGCAAAAAGTCAGAACTCTTCTGTGGCCCCCTCCTTTAGAGGAGGACAAGAGAGGACGACTAGCACAAAGCACATCTTCAACAAAAGAAAAGGAAAAAAAACCCCAACAGATTTCTAAGGGAAAAGCAAAAAGACATGACAGAAAGCAGATTTTCAGCCAACTGATAAGGCAGGAGTGTGTGCCTCTCCCTCACATCAGCTGCTACAGCTTGACTTGAGTAAAGCTGCTCCCATAGCTCTGACCCTGGAGAAACCCATCCTTCCCGAGGACCTGGACTATGCAGGCAATGGCTTCTGCTCTGAGGGCACTATGCGATGCGTATGGTGAGCCTGATTTTTAAATCCAAGTCCCCTGTAATAAACTTTAGGGAGGACGAGCCCACACATGTTTTAGAAGGTATTCCTATGCCATTTGCTAATGTATTTAATCCATTAACGAAGGAATGATTTGTTCTGAGAGGGATATTAGGCAGAACATCCAGTCAGAATAAAGACAAAACAAACACGAATAGAAGGATAAAAGACAGAAAATTAACACTGAGTTGTTCGCTATGAACTAAACACACTAGAGTTAAAATTTAATTGTAGTTTCAGGTGGGGGGAGACCAATAGCTTTCTAATCACCAGTGTTTGGCAAAATATACATGTTGCAAAGTTGCAGAGATGTTTTAATTACAGAACTCCAGGATTACTTATAATTAAAAAAAATAGTTGGGGTAAAAATTATCAGTTATGGTATCCATATTTGGGATGTCATGTTACGCTAAACCTCTTTTATATTACAATTCAAGCAAAAAGAAAAGATAAAAGGGGCTGGCTACAACAAAGGGATGAATTAGATAAAGATAGTTACCTAGGACAAAAGAATGCAATATAAAAGAATAAACATTTACCATGTAGCAGGCAGTTATCTCCTACGCTAAAGTTAAACCAAACAAGTACGTTTCCAGTGCTGTCCACAGACTGTCGTCATTAAATAATAATTTTTAAGGCCAATTTTATCAATAATAATTACAGCATTTTCTTACAAGTACCTCAGAACTGACTGCAGAGATTCAAACCCGAACAGAGAACATACTTACTCTGTCCTACGTGCTGCCAGTCTGAGGAAAGTAGTACTCAAGAGTTCAGATGCGCAAAGAGAAAGGAGATAAGCAGCCTCCGGTTAAAATGTAGTACCCCTGTCCCAATATTACCGCCCCACTGACGACACTGTGCAGCCAGCCAATGAATGGGAAAGTTCAGCCATTCCAGCTGGGAAGAGGGGACAGAAACTTGCGTACAAATGGTTTAGGAATGAGGAGCAAAAACTTTGCAGAGCAGAGCCCCATCCTGTTGTTTCTAAACATGCAAAATAAATTCTGCCCCATCCCAGGTATGTTTTGCAGATAAAAGCTGTTTACTAATCAGATTGTAAACATTCTCTTTTTACCTAGAAATGAGGCTATGCATTTTTGCTATGCATAAAAATGAGGTTATGCATAGTCCTATGCATATCAACAGTATGAAGGAATAAGGTGTCTGATGTACATTCACGCTCCATTAAGCCTACTGCTTAAAAATAGTAGAAGGACAGGCTTGAAGATCCAGTGACACTGTTGCCAGCTGAAGTAACTCACCATGCTGGCAACTCAGTCAAAGAATGACTTCTTTTTTTCCCCAAAAGTAACGTATTCTAATACTACTGTCAGCTGAAAAAAATTAATAATATACAGCATAAAGTTTTATATGGGAGCAGGTAAATAGAACAAGCCATATACCATATGTTCAAATAAAATTTAACCATTTTATAACAAAATGTGAGTAAAAAAAATAAGTTTCAGCCATTTGTTTTGAAATTCAATATTATTTGTGCATCCCACAAGTGGTATCCTAGCAACTTTTATTTAGGGATGTAGCTTGAGAAGGACTTCTGGTGGCAATCCCAGTTTAGGAGGCTCAAATCTAGCAGTTGCAGCCTTTCTTTTTCACACTAACATATAAAGATGCTGTGTAGGCCCTCTGCTGCCCAGCAATATCTTGCACTAAAAATGCAAATTCCAAGAGGCGACATTTCTCTTTATTTTGTCAATAATCCAGGAGTCAAAAATTGGTTCTCAAAAGGCCAAAAGCCATTCACAAGGTAGATATTTCTTCTGTGAGGATTATCGCACACGCAGGTTTTTTTGGAAGCAATATGTAAAATCCTTAAACTCTGAAAAGATTCCAAAACACGGTACATAATTACCTTAAGCAACCATTGTCTGCTATTGTAAAGAAGGAAGATATGTTTGTTTAAAAGACGTTTTAAAATAAAGACAGGTGGCATTTCAGGCAAGGGTCTATTACTAGGTCCTTATAGGAAATAAGAACAGGAAAGCAGAAACAAGCTAATCACTCCATGTATCCAAGAGGAGAAGACACGAGGATAGAGTGAAGAGAAGTCGATTTCCAGAGCCTATCCCTGAGGCTGCCAGTAGTAAGTCAGCAGGGACGAGCATCAGCCTAGAGACCTTTACTCTCCACAAAAGGTAGGGCTCACCAAGAAGCTGGGCAACTCTTCCACTAGGTCAGGGCCTGTGGAGCAGAGAAAATAAAGTGAGGAAGGCAAAACCAACAGTGTCTGATAGCTTTCTCCATCCTGACTCCTCCATGAGGCATGGTGAGATTTCAAAGGCAGGTGGAAGTGAGATGAGGACACTAAATCAGTTGCTGCCCCTTCCCTATTAAAAGGGAAGGGACGCGAGCCATCGACTCTTCCTTGAACTGAGCCTGTGCACAGGCTTGGGGGTTAAACTGAGCTCCTTGGCTATATTTATGAAGATAATTGCATAAGAAAATGTAAACTCCTTAAGCAATTTCTTCCCAAGTTTCGGTTTCATATCATAAGTGTGTGGTGCAAGTTACCTAAATATTTTATCTCAACTAGATGGAGTCTCGTAATAAGCCATTGCCTTATTACCTCACCCTAACTAAAGCCAGAAAAAGGTGCAATTAAAATAAGATCTATGCAATATAGCACAAACAGTAAAGGGCATGACTAGTGGCAGCTCCCTGCTTCAGACAGTATCTTTTTTTTTTTTTTTTTTTTTTTAAGTTAAGCTCCAATGCTGTTGGCATTCTCTGTGCGCCTTAATTGAGAGACCTGGGTGGAAGGTGTTTTGCTTTGGTGAGCCAAATAACACAAATCTTGAAAACCTGTGTGGAAAAGGTGACACAAAACAAAGTAGTTTAAAAAGATACTTTTTAGTGTCTTAGTTTCAACAAAATCTGAGCTGAAGGTGGAGTGACAATGATAACACTTAGGTATACTTAAAATGTTACACTATGCAGCATCCAAGGTGCTTCAGCCCTTCACTAAAAGGTATTTTCTGCTCAAGCATGTTTACGCTCTGCTGTGAAAATTTACACATGCATGAATGCTGGACCCATTCATATACCTTGTTGTCATTGAAAGGGGATGTTGTGAACCCAGATACGCTTTCCCCTTCCTTGTACTGGCTCCAGTGCTCACCTGAGCATAGTCAATTCACTGAGACTTCATAAAACTAACCTGAGCAAAAAAAAAAACGCCAATCCAAAACAGATTTCTGTAAGCTGAAGTGGCTTGAAGTGCAATCAGCCAAGGTCTAGAGACACTAACAGTGAATGGATGGGACAACAGAGCTGCGCAGAAGAACTCGAGGGCAAGACCTGCCTTTCAGGCAGCAGCAATCTACTCTTATCACCGCACACGTAACATTTAACCTTAGCTACAGCCTATTTAAAAGCTGCAATACCTTAGCTTCCCAACACTGGGATTCAGGAAACCTGATGCAGGCATTCAAGTTTCTTTATACAAAAGACATGGTCCTTGCCCAGAGCATCTTAACTCCTACCTTTCCTAGCGCTTAGGCTACAAAATAGCACAGCAGTGCCAGCACTTACCCCAAACACAAAGAACCCAAGCCCAGCATCACCAAGAAGGTTCAAACCCACACCCCGCAGTCCCTGGGGAAGAGCTCTTGGCTTTGGACTAAAGGAGAAGGTTAATTCTTCCTCTTGAAGCTAGGCAGGAGAAGGAAAAGAAATGAAGACTCACAGGACACAGCAAGAGCACAAATCTGGGAAGGCTATGCAATTCAGCTGCCTCCCCACCGACTGTAGTATTAGTGTCTAGCCCTAGCAGTCAGGACCATTTATGTGGGGTTTTTTCATAGACCTGTAATGGGATAAAATATTGAAAGAACTGCCTGGAGATGAGAAGAAGCCAAAACCTGGGACTTCCTCCTTCCAACTTCAACAGCTAGGCTGCTGCCGTACTCCCACCCAGGAACCTGCCATCCTTTACTTGGCTTCTGAACTCGCCAGCAGCCAGATAGCATGGTCCGAAACCCCCTCAGGCTGAACCCTGCTCTTCCGCTTTCTGAATTAACGCTCTAATCAGCAGGCCGAGTAATTTCTTAAGAGCCCACTCCATGTTCTGAGTGCACACAGATCTTGGTACACACGAGATGAGCTCCGAGCTGGCCTTCTCAGTGAACCTCTGCCAACTACTGGACCCCGTTCAAGCTTGGAGACCAACCGGCAGCTGAAATGGGCGAGCTGCAGGTTCACGGACTGTTGTTTCACAACTGGCTCGTGCTGCCCTTTGCCGGTGCAGCTTCCCATTGGTCCCACCAACTTCTCCACCTCCAGTCTCTCCTTCCCTCTGCCACCCGTGTGTGCCAAGGGCGTGCAGTCACTCGGATGAGGCAGCCAGTAATGCTGGAAAACTAACACTACAACAGTGACCAATGCAGTAAAGTAAATATATATGCACACATAAAGGAAATACTTTTGTGCCAGGTTAGCGAGCTAAAGTGACTCACTGAGGGACAAAGTGATCACTGCAGCCAGTACAAGGGAAGCAGCGGAAGGAGGCAGCGATAGGGTGAAAAGAGCTTAGTTTTTGCTGCAGCAAACTGCTCATCGGCCCAGCTGTCCTGTACACTGCACCCTCAGATCATCTTGATTGACTGAGAGACCATAATGCAATCGGTGGCAAACGCAGCTTCACAATTTACCTTCTCACCCAACTGCTCGTTCCCACCTCTTGCCCCAGCCTGTTTATGGTCACAGGGCAAGTTGGATCAGAGAATCAAATGAGGGCTGGGGAGGAGAAGAGATCTGTGTCTCTCCACGTTTTTTTCCTGTATGGATCAGTTTCCTGAGGGAATTCACTGTACCAATTGTGCAGGCAGCTCTGCTGGTGCAATGCAAGGTGCAGAAACAAACAGCCCTGGCGCTTAAACTGGCAAAATGGCCAAAATACAATGACGGAACTGCAAGTTTAGGCTAGGGCAGCATTAGGCTCATCCTGAAGGAAAACAGCACGGCCTTAGAAAACTTCTAATTTTCTCAGTTTTCAATATTGTAAAGAGTTACTTAAACAGTTCAAAGGCCTCCAGAATCAGGTGGCAATTATGGTTTTTAGTTATAGCTTTGGGTTTAAATAAGCTTCTTTTGCTCATGCGTTTTATTTAGGACTAATTCCTGGCTCTCACCTGGCCATATAGTGTGGTGTATCAGACAGCTTTATAAAACAAATGATGATGGTTTTTACCCAAGAAAAGTCATTATTATCTGCATTTCATCCCTGCAGAAACCAGAGCATCACACATATATCTTTCATGGCCTGAACTGAGGATCTGCAAGGCAGGCATCTTGCCTCCCGCTGCGATCCTCCAAATGGCTGGATTCTACTTTTCCTAGGCAAAACGCTACTGCAAGTTTCACCACTAAAAATAAACGGACCTTCAAAGTTTTATCACCCTCCCCAAAGTACTAAATTTTGACACGTCAAACTCTGTAGGAAGCTGGAAGTGCTCAGCGTCTTTCACCATCAAAGCCTCAGCAGAAGCTACGAGGGGAGAATCAGAATGAAGGAGGGGAGAGAAATGCCTTGTGTTACTATTTCAGCTATACACACCATATAGTGAAATAAGTATCAACTCTGCTCATTAATTTCAAGTATCCATCCACTGGACAGATTGAAAAAAAAGAAAGAAAGAAAGAAAGATGGCCAATGTTAAAGTTGGTAAGCCCCCAACTTTGCAAACAGCAGGGAAAGAATCAAAGTGAGTCAAAGTCCAAACCAAGAGAGGTTAGAAGTTTAATATTTACTTTAAAGCAAATATTTCACCACTTTTTCGAAGCCAAACAGAGCAGAGGAAAAAAAACCCGTAGAAATAAAAGCCGTGTGCCTTTTAAAATACTTTAAAGTGCAGTACATTTAAGAATGCTACACACCAAGCTCCCCAGAAGGAAATCTGAGCAGGAGACACGCAGTTAAAATAAATATATAAATGAATAAGCCGTGAGCAACCAGATCTCCACACGCCCCTCCATGGCCATAGGTGCGGGGCAGAGCAGGACCCGGGCTAAACCAAAGCCGGCCGGGTTTTTAGGCGAGGCCCTCTCTCCGCGGCGGCCTAGGTGCGGCACGGGCCGGCAGGAGGGCGCCGGGCCGGGCCGCCCCGCCATTTTACCGCGCCGGCAGCAGGGAGCACATGGCCACGGCCCCGCCGCCGCCGCCGCCTCGCCTCTCCCGCGCCGCCGCCGAACAGCCCGGCGGCGGGAGGCCGGCTACGGGCAGCGACACCGAGACGGGGCGGCCCGCGGAGCGTGCCCTTCTCCAGAGCGACAGAAAAACTTACTTTCCTTCAGGGGGATTTTAAGGAGCGGGAAGGCATCCTCCGCCGCGCCGCCGAAAACTACAGTACCCAGGGGGCACCGCGACATGGCGGCGGGTCGGCCCCGGGGCGGGGGCCGGGGGCCGGGGCTGGGAAGCGGGGCGGGCGGGAAGGAGGGAAGGGTAATCAGTGTCTCAGGTTGGAGAACCATTAATTGGCTTTTGCACTTAAATTCTTCAAGTCTAGACATATTTTCCGCTCGGGGCGGCTGCTGCCTGCGGAGCATGCTGAGCCGGGCCGGGAAGGTGCTAGAGCCGGCCGAAAAAGCTTGCCTGTATGTAGGTTGTTGTTTTTACGTTATCTAGGAAGTAGAGTATCGCTCCAGAGGGTAAAGGTGATAGTTTATTAAGTTGGCTGGATAGGACTGTGCAAAGATTGGTTTTGTTTCTATGTCCTCTCAGGGGGAATGCTCCTATGTATCTTTAAGTGCTGCGTAGGAGCAACTCCTTAGTTTGTACCACACAGAACTTTCTACTTTATGAAACCAAAGAGTGTTGGGCAACATTTAGTCCAATTTAGCATTAAAATTGTGCAACAATACTGTTAATGAAAACAGATTTCATCCATAGTTTTGCTTCTCCCCCCCCCAAGAGCTATAATGTGAAAACCTCACTGTTCTTTGTAAATTAGCTTATGAAATATAGGTTTAATAAATATTGATTGCCTATTTAAGCGCACCTTTGACTCTTGCTTTAAACGGGAACAGTCACATGAATAAATGCTCTAAGTAGTACTGACAATTGCAGCAGAACTGCTCTTAGTAAAGTCATATAATACTGTGTTTACAAAGTGAACACTAAATGTATCTGCAACAATCACTGGTCTTGACAAGATGGAAGTAAAATATTTCATTTAATTAATCTGAAAACTACCTAACACCTAAGTGAAACTAAAGGGTTGTGAGGTTTTTTACAGCAAACAGAGATGGGACGGGAGCGCAGGAATAGTTATTTTTCTGTGAGGCTGTGGATCCTCATTTCTATGAATAGTGATTTTTGTAGTTATTACTTCATCCCTGTTAATTTTTAGGGAACCAGAGCGAAACACGCAGCATGTGCTAAAATCCTTCCCTGGCTTTTGTACCTTTCTTGATTTTTTTTTTATAGATGGAGGCCTACACTGGTAGGGATATCAGCATAGTTAAGCTACTCTGATTGAATTAGCTGCAGTTGAAAAGGGTCCCCTTCCTGAGGTGGGCAGGTCTGTGGAGTGGGTTCCCCGTGGCCTGCATCGGAGGTGTGATCCCTGCCTGGAACAGCTTTTCTGTCTGAAGCCCCTAGCACAGGCTAAGTTACGCCCGTCAAGCCTGCTGTTCTCTTGAGTAGAGCTGGGGTCTTTTTGGAAGGTGTAAGTTAACAATTATATCGTGCTGAAAGCCCTTGCAGCTTTGTTGGTAGGGCAAGGCCCCTACTAGCAACCTTATGCCTATGTAGAATATCACTACTTGCTTCTGGGTAAAAGCATGCCTGGTATAGACAAGGCCATTTGCATCAAGGGAATCTAAATATGTCTGAAATTGTTCAAGTGAAACGTTTTCAATCTTTAGCTCATTGAATACCAGAAATTAGATACCGTATTCTATCGGAAAGGTCTAAAATATATCAATGTTGGCATGGCACGAAAGGTACAGGTTGTTTGTAAAAGAGCCTCTTAAACACAACTGCCTTCTATTATAAATGTAATAAATCGACTGTGACATAAAAGTAAGCAAATTGATCCAAGTATCAAATCCATTATTTTTCCAAAGTTAATATTAAGGCACACCGCCTCCCAGCGATACACAGTATAGAACAATGCTGCTTTTAAAGGGTCTTGCAAGCGATTATTAAACCACATTGAACTTGAAGCTGATGTTGCAAATAAAGACCCCAGCAGCAATGAAATGGTTATACCTAGGTTTTGAGGTATTTTACATTTGTTTCAGGTCAACTAACCCCCCTAAGCTACTACTTCACGACACCAGAAGAAACTCTATGCAGGGTGAGTCTTCCAGCTGTAGGATTATTTGGTTTTACAGGACCGAGTCGTATTTGTACACATAAATCCTTGAGAATCGGTTTTGGGGTAGCATGAAGGGGACCCCCAGGGTGGCTGTGCTCGGGACAAATTGATTTTGGTGCGTTCTAACAAAACGCCTGGCAGCAGACACGGCTTTGCAGGTGGGCTGAGGCCGGCTTGCACTCAGGTATTATTTATTTATTCGCGGCGGCAGCATTTTCTTTCTCTTTCTTTGTTCCTTTAATTTTTCCTCCCATCTCGTGGGGCGCCCGCCCGCCCGCGCCGCCTGGCCCCGCAGACAGCCCCCGGAGCACATGTGCGTGTCACAGCCGGGCTGCCTGCTCTCACGGCGGAGGGGGAGGGCGCCTTTCGCATGGAGCCGCTCGGTAAGTGAGGGCAGCGCAGCGCCGGGCCCTGTGATGCAGCACTCGTGTGCGGGCAGGCCCCCCTGCTAGGCGCTGCCCGCGCTCGGCACACGGGGCGGCGGAGGCGCGGGGCTTGGCCCCGCTCCATGGAGACCAATGGCATCGCTCTCACCCACCCCCACCGGCCCCGAGCCCGCCGGCACGCACAGCCGCACGCTTCAGCCCACCATGGCCCCGCCGCCGCCGCCGCCGCTCCGGCCCTCGGCGAGGTGAGTGCCGGCCGCCGGGCTTCTCCGCGGAGGCCCAGACAGCTCCGGGCCCCGGTGGCCGCCGGAGACGGCCGCGACCGCGGCGGGAGAAGCGGAGGGGAAGGGAGGGTGGGGGGCTGGGTGGGTGTGCGTGGGGGGACGACGACGACGGGGACAGGGCCGCAGGGACCGGCGGTCACCGGCCACCATGGTGCCCTCCACCGACTTCCCCTTCTTTTCCTCCCCTCCCCGGTCTCCCGGAGGCTCAGGCGCAGCTTTTTCGGTGTACGGGGCGCGAGAGGGGCCGAGAACGGCGGGGGGCGGGGGGGGGGGGGCGCCGGTGTGGGGGCAGAACGGCAGTTAACGGTTTCATCCGTTGGGGGGGGGAGGGGGGGCAGGGCGCCCCGCCGGGGCTTCGCCTCTCGCTGGATGGGGGGGGAGGGGAGAGCGAAAGGGGGGGGGGGGGGGGTCGCCGGGAGGCGCGCCGCCGCCTGCTCGTGGGCGCGCGGGCGGTAGGGTGGGGGTGAGTGCAACAACATGGCGGCGCGGCGCGCTCCTGCGGGGGGGAGGGGGGAGCGGCGAACTCCTCCGAGACACGAGACTGCCCCCCCCACCCCCCCCCCCGGAAGCCAGACGGGGCTGGCGCTCTATGGCTTTTGCTCAGCGCTAGAGCGGCCGTCCGGAGGCCCGGGCTGTGCTCCCCCTCCCCCCGCGACGTCATCCGTTAGAGGGCAGCCAATCGCGAGAGGGCATCTAAGCGAGCACGTCAGCAAGGGCCTTCGGCCTCTAGTTGCGGCGGTGCCTTGTGGGATATTGGAGGCCTCGCGTCTCGGCAGGAAGGAAAGCGGAGCGCGGAGGGGGGGCCCGGTGCGGTAGGGGTGTCATGGCGACTAATATCGAGCAGATCTTTCGGTCCTTTGTGGTTAGCAAATTCCGGGAGATCCAGGAAGAGCAGCAGCAGCAGCACAGCGGGTAACGAGCTTGCCCGGGCCGGCGGGGGAGGCGACGCAGCCGCGCTCGCGCCGGGGCCTAGCGGGCGGGGAGAGGAGGGGTGTGCTGGAGGGGGGAGGTGCGCGGGCCCCGCCTCGGGACGGAGGGAGACGGGCCGGGGCCTAGGCCTCTTGCGGGTCGTTTCGGCGTCAACATGGCGGGGCCCGGGGGCTCGCGCCCTTGCGAGCGCCTTGAGCGAAAACACGGCGGGGGGGGGGGAGGGGAGGGGCGGGCGGACGCACGCACGCGTTGTCTCCTGGCGAACGCGCACCCGATTTCACTCACGGGCTTTCGGTGGTCTCTTGTGTCGGGGCAGGAGGGGAAGGGGCGAGCGTCTGTGCGATTTGTCTTACTGGTCTTGCTACATTTAAGCTCGCCTAGTTTTCCCCAGCCTTACCTCGCAAAATAAGCAAAATCTGCTGGAGAAGAGTGAGTGATGGGTGCTTATTTTGTGAGGGGAGCCTATACAAGTTCTTACATAAAGCATGGGGACTGTGGCACATTCGAGAACGTGGTTTTCCTCCCTTGTGCCTAATACTCAGTTGTCACAACGTGTTCTGTTGTGAATAAGTGAAAGTTAATCAAAAGGTAGATGTTCCACTAAAAGCATGGCTTCTTCAGGAGGCTAAAATACTGTTTCGAAGGGTTGAGTATAATAAACGCTTATGAATTTAAAAAAAAAAAAAGGTCAAAAAAGGCTCAAAATTGCTTGTATTATGTTGATATTTTTTTTGGTTAGTGGAAAGGTAGAAGGCCAGCCCAATGGTGACACAATCCCAGCTGAGCAAGCCAACCCTTCAGATGACACTGTTGCTGGTGCTGGGAGTCGTCAGAATGATCAGATAGTACAGAAAATAGAGGAAGTGCTCTCTGGAGCCCTTGATACAGAGCTGCAGTGCAAATCAGGTAAATGAAAACACATTTGGCAAATATGTTCTTGTTTAAGAAGGTTGTCATAGTGCTTAAAATTGAATCAGTTTTACAGAGATGAAAAAGTACTTTTCAGTACTGCTCCTCTCACTGAGCTTCATCTGACAAGTTGTATGTTTATTGTAATGTTTGTTAAATATTTTGTCTACTGTGATTTACAACCATAGATGGACAGAGAAGTGTGTAATTTAAAAATTGAAGCTGGTTATTATATGAAAGCATTACTTAGTGTGCGAAAAAGTTACTTTTCTTTTCTCTCCATTACAATAGTGCTAAAACTTATAAATAATATCTATATATATATAATTGTGCTTTATTTTGTATATACCTACTTCGGGGTCTCAATGAGCAGTTCTTACTAACAAAGCTGGTACTGATAGATAGAAGCATTGTTTGTTTTGTTGTTCTGGGTGTGTTTGCAAGATTATTTCTAAAAATCATTTATTAGAATTCAGAACTGTATGATTAATTGTTCTGTCACAGTAAGATGCTTTGCTGTTTTAAAATAAATAATGCACTTATCTTTAAAATATAGATACCTAGCTTGCAATCTTCCAAAGGTTAAGAAATTTTTAGGTAGCAATCTCATAACTTCACTAAATTACTGGATTTATTATGCCAAAAAGTTGCATATGAATATTCCTTTTTGTGGGACTAGGCTTTTCTGTAAAATTTCTGAATCGGGAGTGTCAGAGAGGTGAAGGCTCTAATTACGGCATTTCTAATTTTTTTGAGTTGAAACGTAGGTGACTGCTATGTACTTGGTAAGTATAGTTCCAGAGTGATTTTTTTTTTTTTTTTAAGAGGCAGCATAGAAAATTGTTTATTTCAGAGATTCTATTTGCAAGGTTTTGGAATTGCTTTTTCTTTCTTTTATGCACAGTGGCTTGTTTACCTTGAGCATTTTCAACAGTCTTTCACTTATGCTGTACAAGCAGCACTTCAGGCTGGCAACTAGTGTTTGTGTGTGGGTTTTTTTGGTGTGGTTTGTTTTTTTTAATTGTATTTTTGTTCTTCTGTTGTGGAAGAATGAGGCAAGCTAACATGGTAATACATAAGTGAGACCTGTTAACCTGGAAGTTAATAAACTTAACCTATGGTAAATGTTCCCACTGTTCATATCTGGAAAGGAGTTAATGTTGCTGTTGGACAACACAGATTATCTGAAAATGCTGTTAGAAAAGGTTGTTTGACTCTGCTTTATTGTCCTTTTTCATTACATTCACAACAATGTTGGTGGAAACACTATTTTTTTGTTAAGCTGTTTATTCTGTAAAAATGTGTGTGCTTAAAACTGTCTGAGATACTTGTTTATGGAATCTTAAGTCACGTTCATTTAATAGTATTGCAATTACCAACAGTTTTTGAATGATTTTGCATTGTTCACTTGAAAGAGTATGCTTTGTAATCACAGCCATATTATAATTGGAGAATCCATATTGCTACACTGGCAAGTATAAATATAATCATTGAAGATCACACGTAAGCAGACTTGAATATATAGCTCATATTTAACAGAAATTATAACAAGTTATCTTTAATAGAAGATCCAAAGAAGGGTAGGGAAATGAGGTATAGAATTAAAAGAAGGTGATGGAAACCTCAGTCTTCCTCTTTTTCTTTCCCCCTCAGTGACTGCTTGTCCCTGCAGTCACCTGAATTTATTAGTTACTTTCGCATTTGAAGCAAAAGCTCTCTTAGGTACTTGCAGGTTTGCAGTTGCTTGTGGCAACTGCAGTCCAGTCTGAGCAGGTGGTTGCCTGCAATGCCTTAAAGCTTGTTTGGGATTGGGGAAGTAGATGCTGTTTTCCCCAGATTTGTTTGAAGAACTTAGTCGGTGAGGAACTTCATCAGTAAATACACTTAGATAATTTCTAACACACTAATAATATTGGGCTCACTCACAAGTTAAAGCATAGTAGGGGATAATGGGTCGGCCACATTTTATACAATAAGCATACCATCACTTAGATAATTTGTCTGGAAAATGGGAGTTCTTGATTCACTTCCTTGTGCAGCTTGGTGTAGTTTAAAAGTACATCTCCAGCCTCCTGGAAGAATGCACTGCCCATTTGAATATAGGTGGAAGTATATTCAGCTACTTCTTGGAAGGAGTTATGTTCTCACTGGAACTGTGTTGCTGACCAAGAAGATTTGGTTAACTTTTTGACAGAAGAATTAGTTCTTTTTACTTAAAGTGACTCCTGAGAGGAAGGGTAAGAGGGCTCAAAAGGGAGTATGTGCTATTTGTGTATGGTAGTTTAGTGAAGAAGGCATGGGTTTCAAGTTTAAATTTTTTGTGCCTCTGTCCATGTACTTGGTCAGTAGTCTAAAAGAATTTTTAAAATGTAGTTTTAATAACATTTACAAGGAAAATATCATTTTTTTCTAGATGTAGACAAAAATACTGTGAAAAATAGTACTCAGTCTACAAAAAGAAGCTCTACTGCTGAAGATGAAATTCCTAGGAAAAAATCAAAGAAGAACAAGAAACACAAAAGCAAGAAGAAGAAGAAAAAGAAGAAGAAAAGGAAGAAAGAGAAAAAGCATAAAAAGCAGCCAAAGGAGTCAAAGTTGAGTACACGTCATGGAGAACATGCAGACTTGCAGCCTGCTTCTCACTTGATAGCAGAGAAATCAAGCTCCAAATTGAGTGTACAGCATGTGGGATTTGGAGACGCAGGTCTGGCTGTCCACGTGCAGCCAGAAGAACTGTGCTTAAAAGCAAGTGAGGAGCTTGATAGACAAGCTTTAGGACTTGTTTCTCATTCAAGAACTGATTCTCAGCAATCTGCAGAAAATCTTGGAAGTGAGAAGGGGACTTTGTGTGCAACAAATCCTCCATTTACTTTAGAAGGCAGCCAATCTGATATCCAAGAAAATGCTAGTATAGCTCAAACTGAAATTTGCACTAGAGAAGAACAAATTAAACAGTCTCATGAAAATATTTATCCTATAGCTATTAATGCAAGTGAAAAGGGTGTTCTTGTTGATACTGGAAATGATGCTTTGTCTAACATCCCATCTGGAGTTGCCAGTAAATCTGAAATTCAGAAAGATTCAGCAGCAACTCTAGCTTCAGAGGTAATAGAAGTACTAAAAGGTTCAGAAGTTATTCTGAAATCTAAAGGCACTGGGGAAGTAAAAGCTTTGGATACAGCTCTTGAGTCTGAGACCATGGAGGTGTTGAAATATTCAGAAGCATCTTTACAATCTGTGGCACAGGGGGGAGCAAAAGAGCTAGAAGCAACTTCAGAATCTGTGTCTTTGGCAAGTGATGTGACAACAATTCCTAAATCTGCAAACCAGGCAGATCTGAGTACTGTGAAGGTAGCTCACATGTCTGTGGCCATGGAAGAAGTGAAAATTCCAGAAGCAACTGAAAAATCTCTGCATATGGGAAATGTGGAAAGAACTTTGGAATTAGGGGGTGTGAGCAGAACTTTGGAGCCAGCCCTGAAGCCCTCAGTTATGTCTGATAATTTGAGAGTGATGCAGTGCAGCCCCACAGAGGGTTCAAATCTCTTGAAGGCAGATGTATCTGTGCAACATCCTTTAAAAATATCTGCAGCGACTGCTGTGACCCAAGTGGAAATAAAAAGTGCCAAAATACCTCTGGGACCAGGAACTGTTACAGAAGTGAAGGATATTGAACCAGCTAGAAGCTCTGTGCATGTGGAAAATGTGAAAGCTTTGGAAGAAACTCTGCAGCCAATTGCTGCAGTAAAGCCCAAAACTTTGGAAACAATCATGGAACCTGTGGGTGTTACAGCAAAAGATGTCAAAGCAGCTCGAGAATGTCTGCCAGTTGAAGTAGTCAAAGATACGGAAGGTACCACTGATCCTGCAACAATGCTGAATGCATCAGGAGTGTTCCTACAACATAAAGTCTTGACAGAAACAAGAAGTGTGGATAGAACCCATGAATCTGCACTTCCGGCAGAATTGACAGATGTGAATGTGGTTGCAGAGGCAAAAGGTTTAAGAGCAACTTTAGAACCCTTAGCAGTTGTGCAGACTTTCATTCCCCGAACAACTCCAGAAATCCAGATGGCGGAGGGTTTTAAAGGTCCACGAGCAACTGTGGAAGTTGCAGCACCAACAGGAGTAAAAGATCGAGAAACAAGTCAAGCTACTCTGCAACTGGAAGATACTAATGCTTCAAAAATTTCAGAATCTACTTTCAAGCCTGTAGCTGTAACAGAGACAAAAGATTCAGAAGGTACTTCATTACTGAGACAACCAGAGGAGCTGGGAGAATCAAGATCTGAGAGTGAATCAAATGTGAGAGGTTTGGAAGCAACTCCTCTGTATTTGCAGAAAGAAGACATGAAAAGTCCAGGAGGAGTCCTAAGACCATTGGCTGCGGTGGAAGCAAAAACTTTGAAAACAACTTCACTGTCTTTGCAAATGGAAGGTGTGAAAGCTTCAGAAGAAGCTGTGCATTGTGGGACTCTGGCAAGAGGTTTAGCAGCAACACTAGATTCAACAGCAGTGTCAAAAGGTTCAGAAATAAATCTAGATAGTATGGCAGGAGTAGAAGCAGGCTCAGATACAGGTCTCCTAGCTATGAAAGTCGGATCTGTAAGACCAGTGAGAAGTTTGGAAACAACTATAGGACCTGTAGCAGAGACAGAAAGGAAAGATTCAGAAACAGACCTTGACACAGCTGGGACAGAACTGAAGACATCTGTATCACACCTGCACATGAAAGGTGTGAGAGATTTAGGAGATCCAGCATCTGTAGGTATGGCAAAGATATCAGCTTTGGAAGCAGTCTTGCAGCCTGGAACCCTTGCAGTGGCAAGGGGCTTAGGAGAAAATGTGTGTTCTGAAGCCAAAATGGGTAGCAAAGTCTTGGAAGCAAGTCCAGGACTTCTTGCTATAGAAGAAAGATCAGAAGGGACTCCTGAATCTGTGGTTGCGTGTGTCAGCATGGAACCAGTTAGAGAGCCTGAGGCGTTAGCAGGAACGATGCATTTGAAAACCACAGCAGAGAGAGAACCAAAACATGCAGAAACAGTTGCAGAACCTCTTGGTGCAAGCAAAACAGAGAGTTCCATCATTTCACAGTCTCAGGTTATGACACATACAAGGACTTCACAAACTGAGGTGGTAGGGGAGATAAAGGATTCTGAACTAGCCATGAGTTTTGCCACTGTAGAAGTGAGAGGTTTAGATAACTTGTCAGAAGTTGAGGCAGTTACAGAGGTAAAAGATGTGGAAGCAAGATCAAAAACTTCACACTTAATGCAGATGAAAAATTTGGAAATGGTTGTGGGATCTGAAACAAGGACACTAATGCAAGGTTTGGGAAGGACATTGGCATCTGAGGTGGTTAGAGAAATGAGGCATTCTGAAGTTGCTCCAGAAGATCCAAACAAAGCAAAGGCAAGGAGCAAAGAAGCAATACTAGAATCCATGCAAACAGTGATGGTGCAAACTTTAGAAACAAGTTCAAAATCTGTACAGGAACAAATAGTAGGTCATTCAGAAGCAGTATTAGAGTCTTTACCCAGAGTGGAAGAAAAAAGTGTGGCATCAGAAATAGTGTCAGAAGTGAGAAACTCGAAAGGAGCTTTGGAATCTAAGATTTTGACAGATGTGAGAACTCAGGGACCTACTGTAGAATATATAATTGCAACAAGGAAGACAAGCACAAAAAAAAATGAGCCCTCGCTTATCAATGTAAAAGATTTGGAAGAAGCTTCAGAAATTGAGAAAGCAGTGAAAGCAAAATATTTGGAGCCAGCATCAGAAGCTAGAGAAGTGAGGTTGTTGGAAAGTATGAAAGAGTCTGCAACAGTACAGGTGAAAGGGTCTGAAACAGTTGAAGAGCCTGAGGTACACATGGATATCCAAGGTTTGGAAACTTCCCAAAAGTCTGGAAATGTGGGGACAATTAATGTTTTAGAAGTTGTTTCAGAAGCTGTTCCAGAATCTTTGCACACTGAAAGGCAAGAACATTTGCAAGCAGTTCTAGAAGCAAAACCTGCTGCAGAATGGAAGAGTACAGAAGAGGCTCCAGAAATCTTGAGTGCTGCTGAAATTAAAACTTCTGAAGCAATTCCAAAACCAGGGGACGTGAAAGATCTGGAAACAACACTGGAACATGAAGTGGCAGCAGAGGTACAATATGCAGAACGGGTGCAGGGTCAACAAATGGAGGATGTGAGAGCTCCAGGTCAAGCTCAGGAATGCGAGATACTGGTTGAGAAGAAAGATGCGGAGCAAACTCAAGCATCTGAGCCTTTAATAGTAGAAACAGTTTTTAGTTCTTCACATGCAGCAGATGAAAAAGATTCAGCAGAGACTCCTGAATCTGAAATAATCAGAGACACAAAACAGTTGGAAGCAGCTCCAGCTCACGTGGCAGAAACAAAAGATTTGGAAACAGCTCCTCTTCCTGAGACTGTTGTAGATCTGAAAGATGCAGAAGCAGCTGTGGAGTTGGAGGCAGAGACAAAAGATTTGGAAGCAGCGCCAGTACCTGAGACTGTTACAGAAGAAGTTCCAGTACTTGTGGCAGAGGCAAGCCAGTCGGAAGTCATTCCACAGGCTGAGGCTGTCAAAGAAGCAACTCCAGAACAGGAGTCAGAGAAAAGAGATTCAGAAACATCTGATGTGCAACCTGATGTGGCGGCACGAATGAGGGAGACCCTGATGAGACTTGAGAAAGTTATTGAAAAAAGTAGCCATAGAAGCAGTGATAAAAAACATGATGCAAAGAAACAAAAAAGGAGTCGCTCCAAGTCTCAGTCCAGGTCTAGGAAGCGGAAGAAAAAATCAAGGTCGCGTTCTACTTCCAGGCGCTTGACCTCTAAGAGAGCACGTTCTAGGAGCAGAAACTATTCAGATTCCCGAAAAAAGCATTCCAAATCTAGATCCCGATCTGTGGAAAAGAGAGAGAGAAGAGTGTCTTCCCGGAGGTCCAGGCGCAGACGTTCCAGGTCGTCTGACCATTACAGGTCTAAATCCAGATCAGCAGAAAAGAGAGGGAGCAGATTGTCCTCTGGGAGGTCCAGACGTAGACGTTCCAGGTCGTCTGACCACTACAGGTCTAAATCCAGGTCAGTGGAAAAGCGACTGTCCTCCCGAAGGTCCAGACGTAGACGTTCCAGGTCTTCTGACCGCTACAGGTCTAAGTCCAGGTCAGTGGAAAAGCGACTGTCCTCCCGAAGATCAGGGCGCAGACGTTCCAGGTCTTCTGACCACTACAGGTCTAAGTCCAGGTCAGTGGAAAAGCGACTGTCCTCCCGAAGGTCTGGGCGCAGACGTTCCAGGTCTTCTGACCGCTACAGGTCTAAGTCCAGGTCAGTGGAAAAGCGACTGTCCTCTCGAAGATCTGGGCGCAGACGTTCCAGGTCATCTGACCGCTACAGGTCTAAGTCCAGGTCAGTGGAAAAGCGACTGTCCTCCCGAAGGTCTGGGCGTAGACGTTCCAGGTCATCTGACCGCTACAGGTCTAAATCACGGTCAGTGGAAAAGAGGGGGAGCAGGTTGTCCTCCTGGAGATCCCGCCGCAGACGTTCCAGGTCCTCTGATCGTTCTAAATCTAGATCCAGGTCTTCAGAAAAGAGAGGGGGCAAAGAATACTCGTGGAGGTTCAGACACAGAGGGTCCGGTTCCTCTGATCGTTCGAAATCTAGGTCAAGATCTGTTGAGAAGAGAGGTCGGAAGGCATCTCTGCGAAGGTCTAAACGTCAGCGCTCAAAGTCCTCTGACCGTTACAAGTCTAGATCCAGATCAGTAGAAAAAAGAGATCGAAAGCAATCATCACGGAAGTCTAAACGTCAGCGCTCAAAGTCCTCTGACCGTTACAAGTCTAGATCCAAATCAGTGGAAAAAAAGAAGGAGTCCTCACGAAAATCTAAGCGTCGCCGCTCAAAATCTTCTGAACGTTACAAGTCTAGGTCTAGGTCTGTTGAAAAAAAGCGCAAGGAATCTTCAAAAAAATCCAAACGGAAACGTTCCAAGTCCTCTGATAGTGTTAAGTCAAGGTCCAAATCTATAGAAAAAAGAGAGAGTAAGTTATCCTCAGTAAAGTCCAGTAGCAAGCGTGTGGAGTCTTCTGAACTTCAGGAGTCAAACAAATGCCTTGAAAAAGCTGAAGTTCCTGAATCTTCTTTTGCAAGTGAAGGCAGCTCTTCCAAATCCTCTAATGGTCCCATGTCAGTAGCTTTGTCTGTTGAAAGAATAAACGGCCCAGAGCTGCCGCCAGCATCTGAAGGTGGATTTTCCAAAACTTTTGATAGTCTTGAGGAAAGCTCCTCGTCTATTGAAAAAACAGCAGGTCTGCAGCCCACTGTGATGTCTGAATTTGATAGCTCCAAAACCCCAGATGACCAGGAATTGAGATCCATGCCTGTGGAAAAAACACAGGTTTCAGAGCTTTCTGTGACATCAGAAGATGGATCAGCTGACAAAGCAGTGGCACTGGAGTCTTCATCACTACCTGAACTTACATACTCCGCATCCAAGTCAACATCCTCATCTGTTGAAAGAAGGGGAGATCCAGAAACTTCTTCGGTAACAGAATTTCAGCTCTCTGCACCCCATGAAGATGAGTTGAGATCTACCTCTCTCAAAGAAATAGAGGGTCCAGAGCCTCTTCTGACACTTGAAAGTGGATGCTCTGTATCTTCTGATGATTACAAGACAATCTCCTCATCCTCCGGAAGAACGGAGGTTCAGGGCACTTCTCTGGTGTCTGAAAGCATACTCTCTGACTTGCCTGATGGTCATGAATTGAGACATATCCCCGTTGAAAAAACAGAGCTTCAGAAGTTTCTGCAAGTACCTGAAAGTGAGTCTTCCAAGTTGGCTGACAGCCCTGAGTCAAGGTCACTATCTTGTGAAACAGTAGAGACTCAGAAGTCTTTTCTAGCACCTGAAGTTACATGCTCTGCGTTCCCTGATGCCTGTGAGTCTGCGTCCTTGCCTGTTGAAAAGGGCCAGATGCAGGAGCCTTCTCTGGCTTGTGACAGTGGATGCTTCAAGTCTCCTGATGAACATGAATCGGGATCCAGCTTTGCTACACAAATAGAGGAGCTACCATTGATACCTGAAGGTGGGTCCTTCAAGTCACCTGATGGAAATGAACAAAGATCTTTATCTGTTGAAAAAGTCAAGGCTCCAGATGCTTCCCTGACATCTGAGTGTGGTCCTGTTGAGCTCTCAGATGACCTCATTTCAGCATCATCTTTTGAAAAAATGCAGGAAGTTGTACTGACAAGTGTGGGACAAAGCTGCAAGTCTTCTGAAGCTCATGAGTCCAGATCATCTGTTGACAAAGATTTAGATGGTCCGACACTTTCACAAGTACTTGAAATTGACTGCTCTGAATCTTCTGAAAGGCATGATTCGAGGTACCTGCCTGCTGGAAAAATAGAGGGTACAGGATCTTTCTTGATGTCCAAAAGTGGAATTTCTGTATGTCATGATGGCCATAAATCAAAACACAATTACTTTGAGAAAACAGAAGGTGCAGAACTGTCATTGGCATCTGAGCTTAGGTGTTCTGTCTTCCCTGAAGGGTATGAATTGACATCCACTGCAGTTGAAAAAATTGAGATACAGAAGTCTCCTCTCCCACTGGAAAGTGGGTTCTCCAAGTCTGCTGATGTTTGTGAATCAGTAAGCACACCTACTGAAAAACTACAGACCCCAGTGACTTCTCTGACATCTGAAGGTGGGCTTTTCCTGTTGCCTGATAGTCATGAATTGAGACCTATCCCTGCTGAAAATGTAGAGGTGCGAAAGTCATCTGAGCTGAAATGCATTGCATCCCCTGATGGCCACAAGTTGAGATCTGCCTATGATGAAGAAATACAGGTGCAGGAGCCACCTCTTATGCTGGAGAGCAGATGTTCTGTTTCTTCTGATGGTGAGTTGACATGCACCCCTTTTGAAAAAGTTGAGGTAGAGGAGCCTTCTCAAATGTCTGAAAATGAATACACAATAGGGCTTGATGGCCCAGAGCTGACATCAACCCCTGCTGAAAAAACAGAGATGCGGGAACTTTATCGGATGTCTGAAGAAAGATGTTCAGTGTCCATTGAGACCCAGGAGTTGCGGTCACCCTCTGTTGAAAAGATAGAAGTGCAAGAGGCTGCTCTCACGTCTGAAAATGAATATGCTGTATCTTGGGAGGGCCAGGACTTGAGATCTAGCTCTCCTGAAAAGGTAGAGATGCAGGAGGCTTCTGTAGTACCTGACAATGAATATGCTGTGTCTTCTGATGATCATGAATTGCCATCTTCCCTTGCTGAAAAAACAGAGGTACAGGAGTGTTCTCTGATGTTTGAAAATGAATATGCTGTATCTCCTGAGGGCCAGCAGATGACAGCCAGCCCTGCTGAAAAAGAGGTGCAGGAGCCTTCTCTGACATCTGACGGTGAATATGCCATCTTCCCTGAAGGCCAAGGATTACAGTCTACCCTTGCTGAAAAAACAGTGGTGCAGGAGCCTTCGCTAATATCAGACAGTCAATATGCTGCATCCCCCGAAGGGCAGGAGTTGGTCTCTGCTCTTACTGAAAAAGCAGAGGTGCAAGAGTGTTCTTTGCTCTCTGAAAATGAGTATGATGTATCTCCTGAAGGCCATGATTTGAGATCCAGTCCTGTGGAAAAAGAAGAAATGGAGGAACCTTCTGAAACTTCTGAAAGTGAAAGTTCAATGTCCACTGATAGCCAGGAGTTGCAGTCTACTGTTGTTGGAAAAACAGAGGTGCAGGAGTTGTCTTTGATGTCAGAAGGTGAATGTGCCATGTCCCCTGAAGGTCAGGAGCTGCAGTCTAGCCCTGCTGAAAAAGTAGAGGCTAAGGAACCTTCTCTCACACCTGAAAATGAACATGCTCTGTCCCCTGAAGAGTATGAACCAAGATTGACTCACGCTGAGAAAACTGAGGATAGGGATTCTTCTTTGACATCTGAAAATGACCATCTTTTGTCTTTCGAGAGCCAGGAGGTAAGATTCACCGCTGTTCAAAAAGCAGATGTGCGGGAGCTTTCTCCAACACCTGAAAATGAATGTGCAGCATCCCCTGATGGGCAGGAGTTGAGATTCCCCACTGTTGGAAAAGGAGATGCTCTCGAACCTTTGACGCTAAATGATAGAGCCTCCATGTCCCCTGATGACAGTGACTTGAAATCCATCCCTGTTGAAAAAATGGATGATGCAATGCCTTCTGTAATGCCTGAAAGTGCATGTTCCATGTCCCCTGATGGCTATAGTGTGAAATCTGGCCCTGGTGAAGAAACAGAGGATCTAGAGCCTTCTTTGATACCTGAACGTAGACATTCCACATCCTCATATCAGGAAGGTCATGAGCTGAAATCTCCCATGGAGGAAGAGGGTCTAGAGTCCTCTTTGACTTCTGAACATAGACGATCTGTGTCTCCTGAGGGCCATGACCAGAAATCTACCATAGATGAAGAAATGGATGATCTGGAGCCCTCTTTGACATCTGAACACAGGCGGTCCACATCCCCTGATGAGCATGAGTCAAGATCTAGCATTGGTGAAGAAGGAGAGTATCTGGAGCAGCCTTTGACAATGGAACGTAGATGCTCTGTGTCTTCTGATGAGCATGAGTCAAGGTCTACCACTGGGGAAGAGGTAGAGGATGCTGAACCCTCCTTGACAGCTGAACGAAGAGACTCCACATCCTCTGATGAGCATGAGTCGAGGTCTACCACTGGTGAAGATATAGAAGATAGGGAGCCCTCTTTGACAGCTGAACGTAGACACTCCACATCCTCTGATGACCATGAGTCAAGGTCTACCACTGGGGAAGAAATAGAGGATTTGGAACCTTCTTTGACAGCTGAACATAGGCGCTCCATGTCTCCTGATGGACGTGAGTCAAGGTCAACCACTGGTGAAGAAGCAGAGGACCAGGAGCTCTCTTTGACAGCTGAACGTAGACACTCCACATCCTCAGATGAACATGAGTCGAGGTCTACTGCTGGTGAAGATGTGGAAGATATGGAACCCTCCTTGACAGCTGAACGAAGAGATTCCACATCATCAGACGAGCATGAGTCAAGGTCTACCACCGGTGAAGAAGTAGAGGATATGGAACCCTCTTTGACAACTGAACACAGGCGTTCCACATCCCCTGATGGACGTGAATCAAGGTCTACCACTGGTGAAGAAGTAGATGATGTGGAGCCCTCCTTGACAGCTGAACGAAGAGACTCCACATCGTCAGATGACCATGAGTCAAGGTCTACCACTGGTGAAGAGGGTGAGGATGTGGAGCCCTCTTTGGCAGATGAAGATAAACAGGATTCCATGCCTCTTGAGAGGCTGGAGGAACAGGACTCTTCCTTTTTAGCTGAAAGTAGGCGTTCTGAGTCTTCTGAACGTGAAAAATCTAGATCCAAATCTGTTGATAAAATATCTGACAAAGAGTCTTCACGAAGATCTATAAGCAGACGCTCACAATCTCCTACTCGCCAAAAGAGTCGATCCACATCTGTTGAAAAAGCGGCAGACAAAGAGTCTTCACGAAGATCTAGACGTAGACGTTCTAGGTCTGCTGCTCGCCAGAAGAGTAGATCCACATCTATTGAAAAAACGGCAGACAAAGAATCTTCACGGAGGTCTAGACGTAGACGCTCCAGGTCCACTGCTCGCCAAAGGAGTCAATCAACATCTGTTGAAAAAGCAGCAGACAAAGAGTCTTCGCGGAGGTCTAGACGTAGACGCTCCAGGTCCACTGCTCGCCAAAGGAGTCGATCCAAATCTGTTGAAAAAACAGCAGACAAAGAATCTTCACGGAGGTCTAGAAGCAGACGCTCCAGGTCTTCTCAGCGCAGATCCCAGAGATACGATACAGAATCTCGCTCTAGACGGAATCGCTCCAGATCAGTAACACGGAGAAGAGCATCAAGATCAAAATCTAATCGTCGCTCTCGGTCTAGCTCATTGTCACGTTCAAGGCATAGAAGGAGGAGTAGGTCAAGGTCAGCATCAAGAAGGCGGCGTTCCTTATCAAGAGACAGGCGTAAGAGATCTCAGAGAAACAGATCGAGATCTACTGAGAGAAGAAGAAGAAGATCAGATTCAAGAGATCGTAGAATATCACTCAGATTACGGAGCAGGAGTCGAACACCTATTCGTCAAAGACGATCAAGGTCAAGAGGAAGAAGACGGAGCTCTAGTAGGTCACCAATTCGACTACGGCGATCAAGATCTTCAGGGAGAAGAAGATACAGCAGATCACCTGATCGTCGTAGGTCGAGGTCATCGGAACGATTTTCAAGCAGGTCACCTAAACGTCTTACAGACTTGGGTGAGTGACAATTTTATTTTCAGTAGTTCCATGGTTAGGTGATACTAAGTCATTTACATAGTCTTATTTCAACATATCTCTGTAGCATTCACAAGGGATTTCTTGGAAGTCGTTTTGTGCATTACTTTTAGGCAGTGACTTCCAAAAGGAACTTTTATGTTGGAGCTGAATCAGTGCTTACCACTTGGATGAAAGTGTATTTAGAGCAGGTTATATCTTGGGTATAGAGCTTTTATACAAAGGTAGTATGTTGCAGTCTTGAGGAACACTGTTCGTTGTAATAGTAAAGGCCAAGTACTCTGTAAGGAACTTGGGAATTTCTAGTTTTCCTGAGAAGAAATTGGGCATGAAAGAACATTTGAAAGTAAGTGCCAGTTGGAGAGTTCTTAGCTCTGTTGTCAGCTGTAATCCTTGTTTCCATCAGTCTGTCTTGCCTCTTTGCCATGGTAAAAACTTAATGGGAAGGGAGTCTCGTTTCTGAAAATATTCCCAGACCCAGCTGATTGGAAAACAACAAATCCTAATGAACTGCATCTTTTCTCTGTGACTGGAGGAAGGGAGGCCTTGTAGTTTCCTTAGGTAGTAAGTTACATAAGGAGAAAGAAGGTTTTAATTTTGAGAGACGGGCTCTTGTACAGTGTGTGAGGAAGCCTCCTTTTGTGGACCTCAGGTTCTGATCCTTTTAGTCCTGTCTCATAAATTTACCCTGGAAGCCCCTCTACCAGAGACATATTTTTGTACAGAACATGAGAATTAATGAGCATCCTTGAATCTGCCTTCATGCTTTGATTATGCAGCAAGTCTGTACCTATATACTTTTACTGCTTAAGAAGTAAAGGAATGTTGTCCTTTTAGGATTTTTGTAAAGCTATATGCTTGCAGAGATAGTGCTAACTCATTTATTTGCACACTGGCAGATCAGATAAGATGTATTTTATTTTCATTCCCTATTTCTGTGATAGGGCCACGTGTGCTTTTTTCCTTAATAAAGCAAAATACTGGTTTTTTTTTTAACAGTTTTGCGTGTAATTGTATTTTACGCAAGTGCACATTTTATTCAATGCTTATGTTTTTCTGTTTGTTGGTTTAGGCTTTCAGTAGCTTTCAGGCTACGTACTGGGGGACTTGAGGGGACTTCCTCAAGACCTTTGAATGCTTTTCAGAGATAGCTAGGAAGTAAACTTGGAATTTATGCTGTGTAGAAATGACCCAGTATTTCCAAAACTAGAATGAATCAGTGAAGTAGAATAGGCATCAGAACTTCTGTGGTTTGGAGGATTTTGAGTGCTGTAATTTGGACTCCCGTGCTTTGTGAAAAATTTGCAATTTCACTTGCCTGTTGAGTAGACCAAATTTTAAAATGTCAAGAGCAACTAAGTACCATTTTAGTTATTTTCACAGAACATAAAAATGCACAGTGTAGGTAAAATCTTGCGTTTTCTCTTCGTACTTTGTTTAGTCTGCCAGAAATGCTTATTTCTTACTAAAACAAGAATCTGTAAAAATAATTTTTCTTATTAAAAAAAATATTTTTTTTTTAGACAAGGCCCAGCTACTTGAAATAGCTAAAGCTAATGCAGCCGCCATGTGTGCTAAGTCTGGTGTTCCCTTACCACCAAGCCTGATGCCTTTGTTGTCTCAAAAGAAAGACGACAAAGCCAATCAGAAGTCATCAAGAGATACGCTAAAGGAGCTCACTGAGGTAAGCGAGAACAACAGTATCAGACCTGAAAATAAGCAAATAGGGTTTTCGTGACTTTAGGCAAGCTGCCATTCTATGTACTTGATTCGTGTGTAAGCTGGCTTGTGGTTTTAGCCCTTATTGTCTACACAGTTGGGTTTTTTTAAGTCATGAAAACAGGCTTTTTAATTCCATGGAAATGCATGAAATCCAATTATTTTGCAATTCTTCTGCTTTGGTTTTGATTCTGTTCTAATTTTATACACATTGGTAGTTCTCCTTGCAATCCTGTTAATAAAACCAAAGCTTTCACTTCTAGTTTTTGGTTCTGGTGGTGTTACTTATTTATGTTTTTACTTTTGTTAGTGAATTTCACATTTAACAATGTTATCTCTGGGTTAAAAGTCTAGTGCCTACTTCACGTAGTTCTATATGTTTTAATATGCACTCTAAGATATTTTTAGAGAATTACTGTTGCAATTCTATCCCATTGGCAGTTCAAGTCTACAAATGGGATGTTTTTGTTCTGATTGTGGGGAAAAAAATTGCTACTTGTCCTTTTACTGTAGTAATGTCACCTTGTTCAATTTGCTAATTTCCCCTGACTTTTTTTTTTCCCCAAAAACGAGAGAAAATTCGGAATGGAGGGGAAAAAAAAGTGCTGCTCGCCTTTTTTTTTTTTTTTTTTTTTAAATAAAATTGTATCGTTGTGACAGGTCTGAAATACCTATTTATGGAACTAACATCTGAAATTAAGCAATATCAAATTGCTGAAAAGTAACTCTTAGTTGTGTGTGGGCTAGTGGAAGCAGAAGTACTTGTTAGTAAAAAAGCTGAGGTTGTGCATATACACTGTCCAGACATCTTAAGTGGTTCTTCTTGTAACCTGACCAAGATCCAGTGTAGCTAGTGCTAATCTGGAATCCCAAAATCTGCCCCTTCCTTGCCCTTTCCAACTGTGGGAATATGTTGGGCAATGTTCCTGTTCCATTGAATCAAAATTGGCCACAGGAGCAGTCCAGGCCATTGTCGTATGGTAGTGTGCCCAAGTGGAGAACCCTTCCAGAGCCTCCTGTTCAGCTTCTTGCAAAGCTAGCTGTGTTGTCTTTCCTCTCTGCAATGTAACCTGCAAACTGGACAAACTGCTTCCAATTAGTTGGGAGCCAGCTAATAACTATAGATAATACATTTTGTTGATTAGCTTTCCAAATAGTGCAGGCTTTTCCTGTTGCCTAAAGAATGTGCTTCAGTCATTGTTTGGAGGCGTCTTAGCACAGGAGAGCGCAGTAATTATTATTTTTTTTTTTTTTTTAAATAAGGACTGATGAGAACAGTGCCATCAGTGTGTCTTGATTTTTAGTGATGGAGCTGCCTGTTTGCTCTTTATATGCCAACAATCAGGTCATCAGACAGGTGTGACTTACAATGGTATGAACTTGAAATAGAATCAAATCAGATGATGGCTTCTCTTTGCTGGTATTATTTCCTCAAATATTATGTCCTCAGATGTCTTGTAAGTTTTGTAAGTATACTTTTAATGAATGGGGACATAACAGAAGCATGATGCTAGCTATAATGTTCTCAAATGCATTTTGGACTAAGTTATAGTTGCTACTGGTAAAGACTCAGTGCAGATCACCATGATCAGTAAAGAGTTTTTCATCATAAAATTCTAGCCTCTCTAGAATGTCTTCTCCCCCCCAACTTTTTTTTTTTTTCCCTGGAGGTTCTCTTCTCATTTGACTGCAGTTTCCCCATAGCACTTGCATGTTTTATATTCAACTTCTGATGAATAGAAAATGGGGATGTCTTGCATACCTGGCCAAAGTCAAAATATTTCAGAAGAAATCTGAGATCTTTTGGAGCCATTGCTTCTGACTAGGTCCCTGCACTACCAGTGGAACTTGGAATTAGTAATTATTGATTCTTAGGTTTTCCTGTGTAGTAGTTTTGTGAGTTATACTGATGTTTCTATCAGATTACAATGTGTTAGTTATGTGGGATGCCAAACAACCAGTGAGTTCCTACTCTGGAATGTTTGCAGCCTTAGACTCACATTCTGCAACTAGCACTGTGTAGCAAGTTTCACAGCATGCTGCTGAAATCTTATGTCTGTGAAATTATACACTGCATGAGTGCCTAGCAAACCTAGGTAGGTGTTTGGTAATGTGTGTAAAATGTCAAAAGTACATATATTGATGACATTGGTAAAAGATTTTCTCAGATTATACCTCCTGCTTTAGAAAAAAACCCACTTTTTTGTAAAAATGTTCTTTTTGTATGTTTTGGTTGAGAGTCCCGTTTTATTCAGAGCTGTCATGTCTTTTTTTTTTTTTTTTTTTTTAAGAAATGCAAGAAGATTGCTCAAAGCACAGATGATGTGATAGTGAACAAACCTCATGTTTCTGATGAAGAGGAGGAAGAACGTCCTTTCTATAATCATCCTTTTAAGCTCAGTGAACCCAAACCTATTTTTTTCAATTTAAGTGTGAGTACTTCTTTTATTTTCAATATTTTAAATTGTGGTTATTTTTAAATAATGCAAGTAATTTGACAGAAATTAAACAGGGATTGATAACCTTGGTGAAATTGTGCTGGGGTGTTGTTAAAAGTACCCTTGGTACAATAAGAAACTTGCCTGCAGTCTATGAAATTGTGGTTGTTCCCATAATTGGATTGAAACTAGTTTTTTTTTCATTGATGTCTTTGCAGCTTTTAAAGCTTAAATAACATAAAGAGGATTGGTTTTACTTCACTTTTTCATTGCAAAAATATCAGTATGAATTTACAAACCGCATTGGAATTGGGAAGTGCTTTTGGAACAGCATTGTTTTTCTTTAAAAGACAAACAAAAAACCCCTAACAAAATTTTAAAAGAGTTTTGAGGTTTTCTAAATAAGATGATGCCATCAACTTTGTGCAGACTCCAAATCTTGTATGTCTGCTGCTTCAGTAGATCTCAAGTGTTCACTAAAGGAGAAAAAAGTTCTGTTAGTTTTGAGATTAGCCAATAGAGAAGTAAATGCTGTGTTAAGGATGAGGATCACTGATGTTGCCTGTTACTAAGAGGGCTTAAATGTCCCATTAAACCCCCTCCTTAGGGGACTGCTTTTGACTCTGGAGCTTGTGTTGACACTTTCTGGGTATGAGCATGTTGGAAGGAATAAAATGAGGGAGTGTTTCTTTAAATGCATCTGGGAGTCATATGCTTTGAAGCATGGATTAGAATTTGGCTAGATTTTTTTTTTTAATAGTTGTATCTTTGGGGGTTTTTGTGCCCATGAAAGTCTGCTCTGATTTTTCAGGGTATAAAGTACTATAAAAGTATTAATATGCTAAGTGAAAATATAAATAGCATTTATATTTCTATGTACATATAGCTTGTGGCATACACAAAATAAGCAGTAATGCATATTTGCGTAAGATGTAAGGTAGAAATAGATTTATACTTTATGTTGTACCATTAGAAAGTGGTACGATGAAACTCAAGAAACCTTGGGATTCTGTACAGGCTCCAAAGAGGAATGTTCTTTAGTAGTTATGGGCTGGTCTGCCTGTTTTCCACAGTTTTGACCGTTTTAGTATCATTCTTTCCATTCTTTCTGGATTCTAGTGTTACTACCATTCCCATTCCTTTGATAGTAGGAGTTTACCCAGCATTGTGAGCTGTCTGGGCTCTGTTTTCCCCTTAGAGGAACCTGTCAGAGATTTCTGCAGACTCTTAATATATTAGAAATACTTTCTAAGGAAAACAAGCACATAGACTTATTTTTCTTTGAGATTCATGCTGCTATTAAAAAATAATCAAAAACTAGAAAACAAAATGTTGAAAATTGCTTTCTACGTATAGTAATCTAGAGCTTTTTATCATCATGTGGATATTGCAGCTGATGTTTTTTGCTGCCCAGGATTTTTATTTTGGAGCTTTCCATTACAAAATGCATGTGTGGCAGATTAAGATCGTTCTCTTTATGATGGGGTGGAGGGAAAGCAGAGAGGTTAATTGTCGGAGTGAGGTTTTGCGTATTTTTTGCTGCTGAAACTGATATAAGTGATTTTTAGCTTCTAGCTGTTTCATCTTCTCCTATACTGCAATTTGTTCCTCACTTGTGTGTTTCTAGGGCTGTGCTAAAATGATTTGTTATAAAGGCTTTCAGTTTGATGTTAGTAAGAAGGATGACTGTTTTATGAAAACTTAAAATACCAAGTATATGCAATAAATCATTTCTCAAAGACATGTTGTATTGTGTGTTTTCAAGTTTTAACTTTTTCTAATTTTATTTCTTTAAGACTCCCAGCATAAAACCAGCACCACCACCACAACCAAAAAATCAGGTCAGCCTTTCAAAAGAATTTCCTGTTTCATCTGGGTCTCAACATAGGAAAAAAGAAGCAGATAGTGTCTATGGAGAGTGGGTTCCAGTTGAAAAAGGCAAAGAAGACAGCAAGGATGATGTTTTCCCCAAACCATCCATTGAGGTAAGGAAGGGAAGGAAAGCATATCATATAAGAAAACCAAAACCGTTACCTGGTCAGTCTGGTATCAAATTGCAGTCTGTGAAAAAAAAACGCGTACATAGGTAGTATCTAACACTTCAATAAGCTAATTATCTGAACTGCTGTGGTCTTCAAATTTGGTTGCCGTGCTCACGTGGGCAATGATGAAAGCAACCTGCACCCATACTGTGTGCTTTTGTCAACTAGTGACTTCTTTGTCTCAATAGAATTTAAACTTTTGCTTGAAGATGAAAAACAAATTTCTTGTCCAGTTTCCTGCAGAGGTTAATACCCTAAGTTGAGACTTTCATAATTACAAATTTAATAATAATTAAAATTGTCCTACCAATCTTAGAGCAATAACATTGCATTGAAATATAATCCATTAAAAATAGATCTGAAAGTAGTTTCTAGAACTGCCATTTCATCTGGATGTATCTACTAAATTTTTAGCTTTACAGTCACATTTTCTTACATAGTTGTCTTCCGTGTGGCCTTCCAAAGGAAAATCTAATTGCATGTATAATAAACTAAAAAAGAAAAGCAAATGTTTTCCCCCTCAAAATGTCTTCAAAAGGATAGTTTGTGGGGGTTTTGTAATTAAGTAAATTAAATATTTAAGGCAGATGTAAATTTTTTCAAGTTGATCTTAACCTCACTCCATCTGAAGACTTGTTCTTATACCTTTCAAAGCAAATAAACAAAAAAGCCTTGGCATCAATTTCTGATGAAACAATCTTTCCACTTGGTGCATTTTGTTTTCCAAGAACTTTTAAAGATTGTACAATTCACTTCCTGAAGCATAGCAGGTATTTTCTTCTGTGTCTTTTACAGCACCAAAAGCACAGTGAATATAACTCATTCAACAGACATTTTCACAGTATACCTCAGAGTTTGATGGTCAGGCACCCAATTAATTTTTCCCTCAGTGTAGATTGTAACTGCCGTTTGGTCTTTGTCATGAACCACTAAGATGACAAACATTCCGAAATGTTTGTGCAGAATGTCATTCCCAGTTACTAGTGTATATGTAAAAAGTCCATAGCATAGAAACATTGTATACTAACATTTGGCCGTGTTTTTACCAGGTGGTTAAAAGTCTTGTCCTTCAAATGGTTAATGATATGCTCATAGTTCAGGCAAGCTCTATAGATGTCTGCATCCAGGTTGCCAACGACGCTAGGCTTATGTCTTGGACAAACTGGGTTAGCTATGCACTGATGGTTTGTGTATTGATTATGTAGAAGAGGCCTTAAAATTTACATTGGAGTAAATATATTAAACATAACTTTCTTTCCTTTCTGTCATGTATATCTTTATAAAATGCTTGTAACAAATGTTGTCTGTTTTTATATTTTGTAAATAAATATTTTTATTTGCATTTACCTTAACTTGGTTTGTGTTAAGGGTGATTTCAAGGGTCATTAGCTGACAGCAGAGCATACATTCCCCTTGGGTTTGGCAATCCTTAATTTTGAAATACAGGAATACTCTTGTAGTAGCAGAATCCCTGTATGTTTCCCCAGGGAGTCTGAAAGGTAACAGAGTGCTTCTCTGCTTAATTTTTTAAATGCTTATGAAGACTCTTTGTGGATGAAATGGCTTCCTTTGAGCAAAATGAGCCAGATAAGCTCCCTTGCTGTTGGAGTAGGGTAGTGGGGGAGTGTGCTTGGATCCTCAGAAACCTTGACATATAATTTACCTCCATTCATTGTTGCTAATTTTGAAATGTGATTGTGACAATTCTGATACAAGTCTATATTGACATTAAAAAAATACGTAATTGGTTTTATTTTTATGTTTTTATTCAAGTCACAGAATTAGTTACAGGAGTAAGCAGTCTGAAATGGCCCTGCTAATATCTTACAAATTGTTTTAATAAAACATTATGCTCTTAATATAGTTTGTGGTAGTAGGAGATGGAGGAAAAAGTCTTGAGTAATCTGAAGTATCGGCATGTCTCTAGAAGCCAGAGAAGCCTATGAGAAAGAAGCTGTATTTGAAAGTCTGAAAGTATAGAGTTGAAGTGTTGTATTTAAGTTTGGAGTATACACAGGTGACTATTATGCAGAGAAGCCGTCGTGGTCTAAAAATGGTAGTAAATGCATTTGGTGTATTGGTGGACCTACGAAGAATGTCAAAAAAGCCTGCTTTCTATTGTCAGTCTCTTCCTTCTTGCTTCAATATTTGTGGTTTGTGTCTGTGGGGAAAATGTTATTAAAAGTCAGGATTGGAAAGGCAGAACTTTTACGGAGAATAGCATGCTGAACTTGAAACTGTTTTACTTGACTAAATAATAACAACTTTTCATACTTCAAGCAGAGATTTTTTTTTCAAGATCCAAAGCTGCCATCGAGTGTCTTGACATAATACAAAGCCATGATGGTCTCCAAAATGGTGACTGACCATGTGGGGAAAGTGTATGGGAATTCTAACTAACCAGGGTATCTACTAATAGGCCCCAGTCCGGTAAAGCATTAAAGTACACATGTATGTTTAAGTATGTGAGTGGTCCCAATGTGGTTTCAGTGGACTACTTGCATGCCTATGTGTATTGCTGGATTGAAGCTTTTGGTGAGTAGAATAACTTTTATTTATCTCCTGAACCAGTTTCACAAACAAAACATTAAAGAATTATTTTAATTATATAAGGCAAACTTATTAACACAAGGAAGTATATGTTGTAAACAGGCATTCTTTTACATACGTGACTGTCATGCTAGGTGATCGTTAGATAATCTTTTAATTCTTCTTGTGCCTTGTTTATGATCTGTGTTTTTGTCAGCTGGGACAATAAATAAACAGTGAAGTCAGTTTCATAGACACATAGGACTTCTGGGATTTTAAGTCTGTCTTGGTCAGTGCCAGATGTTCCATTAATGATCTTCCCAGCAGAAATACTTTTTGTCCTAAACAATAAAACAAACAAAAACAAAAACCCGTCTTAAGATTTAATAGCCAGAGTGAAAAAATAATTACTCTGTTTTACGCAGTTGTACACATTTGTGTCTGTCTCTTACTGTCTTTAATATTTACTAAATTCTTGACCTGGTTCCTGTGACGGGGATTTTGTGGATTAACTGTGTTTTTCTGTTCAGCAGAGTCAATTTTAAATTAGTTTCCATTTCTTCTACTGGCCCTTTATTCTAGTATAATGTGTGAGAGGCTAAGGTTATGAGATAGTGGCTAACAAAAGAGACAAGTCTTTTGTAATACAAATTAAAAAGAAAAAATTAAACCAACAACTTACTTTATGTCTATATGCCACCTGCTGTTTTGATTATTGGGTTTCTTCTGTGCTTCAAACAGTTCCAGCCCTTTCAGTCTCCTTCACATGCTGATCTCCAAAGAAATTTCACTTGTCTCTGAGCACTGTTCTTTTTCTCCTTTCAAAATAGAATGATCCATAAAATGCACATCATCTGAAGAACAAGGCACAAGTAATTTTACAAAAGAGCTGTATACTAGCAATAATTTGTTACATCTTCATATCCCCAAGTGTTTTGGATTTCTCTTGATTGCTTTGCACATAGAGTAGAGGTTTGCATTGAGCTTCTTCATCTGCTCCATATTTTTACCCAAATGATTCGGATTAGTATGTGTGAGAGAGTTTCAAATTTATTTTTCTTTAAATTTTACTGTAGTTCAGCAGCACAGATCTAAATAATCCTTTCCAAAACAGTCAATTTTATGATCTACCAGTCTGGTTTTACTTTTATGCAAGTCTGTTTTAGGCTGAAGATTAATATTTAAAACACTAAAGCCCAGTTCATGGGATACATGTGATTCTTGCTGTAACTTTTTTTTATACATATAACTTGAAGTTTTAGTGTGACTTAGTAGTAGGGGGCTCATGGGAACAGCTCTGTATGAAGGCTTTTTTTTTTTTTAATTCTCAGCTAAATTACATTTAATTCTGTTGGTTAATAAGATTCCATTGAACAATAGTATGCTTCTCTATTTAAGTGTTAGGCACCAGAACTTTTTGTTACCAAGATAGTTCTCTGAAAAGAGTTCTTTTGATATTTTGTATGTACAGGTGGTATGAAATTATCAGGGTGTTATACTTTAACTCCAGATTTTGTGTTTGTTTAGGAAAGCCCATGTTGTATCTACTTAACAAGTAGTCCCATGGTTTTTTTCATGTTGCCTATTTATATATCAAACCAACTATTTGATGTGTAAAACAACTTTGTAGTATTTGTAGCATTTATTCTACAACAGCTTTTTCCAGATCAAATGGATATTATTGTGGTCTGATGTATTTTTAAAAATAATCTTTTTCTTCCTAGGGTGTGGACATAACTACAGCTATGAATGATCGAGCAGTGGCTCAGAAAAGGCTTAATGAAAACACATTTGATTTAGAGGCCATGTGCATGTTAAATCGTGCGCAGGAACAGGTATGTTGTACTTCATCAGCATTTTGATGAACTTAAAGAAAGTAAATGTTTACCCTTCATACCAGCTGATTTTTTCTTATGTATTTAAATACAGGTTTTTAGAAGCCCAGTTTATGGGCACATCTTTAAAAATTCTGCCTTTATTTTGCACTTCGTAACACTGATTTTGAGGATAAGCAAGCCATGAACCGTGAACTCTTTAGACTTTGAGCTCAGGCTTTAGGGTTAACATACAAAGATGCTCAGCTTTTTGGAGCGTCTGCTCACAAATGAGTGTTAATGAACACAGCACTAAACATAAGTGAGGAATCATTACGAAACTTACTGAGAAGCAACAGAGAATTGCAAAGGAGGAATGTGCAAATGTTTATTTTGGTCTTATATTTGATTTTTATTTTGTAGATTGATGCCTGGGCTCAATCAAACTCCATACCTGGCCAGTTCACAGGAAGTACTGGAGCACAGATACTGTCCTCAGATGAGCTGACCAACAGTGGTCCCCAAGCATGGATTAGAAAGGTAGAAGTTATGCAGACATACTTGTCTAACTATCACATTTTAAATAGCAGTGGAAGTATCGGAAAATGCAAAAAATGTGCCTTAAAAACCTATGGTAATGCATGTGTCAAATACAACAGGTTGATTTAAAACTTTGCTTTGATCAATTTAGATACTTGCTGCTGCTGTGTCCGTTTTGTTGTGCATTAAGGTGTTGCTCATGACATAGAGTACTTCAATAAGGTGTGCGTCTGGTATTTAAGTCAGATTGGTTCATATATACTGTTACTTTACACTGAAATGACATTCATGATATTGGTATGGTTGCAGTGGTAGGTCCATCACTACTTTTACAGGATTGGGACAGATCAGGCAAGGTTTGATCCTGATGTTATTAAAGTCAGTGATGTTTTGGCATCAACCTCAGTGAACCAAGTCCCAAACTGCCATTTTGTTTGACTTGGTTCTATCTGATTGCTACTTTGCCTCTATTTGTATCCCCAGGGTTTTCTGGGAGCCAAAGATTTGGAGTATTAAACCAGGAGTTGCAGTTGGGTTAATAAGTTTAATGTCATCCTACAGTGAAATAGTTACCTCTTACTGCAGAGTAATACTGGCTTATTTTTGGGGTGTGGTGCGTCATACATACATGCGTTTTATAAGTTTAATAATTCATGCTTCATCTTTGAAAATGAATACTGCACTGGTTCTCTTTCAAGAAGTAGAACTGAGGAATTCAAGCAATATCCACCTTTCAGGCAAAAAGAATAATGAGTTATGGCGGTCAATTTTGCAAGTAATGTAGTTGAGTATACGCTGTATCTGCTTATCCTTCCAGAATGCAGTGTTAAGACAACCCTCAAAACCAGTAGGTTAGATTTGAGGCTTAGGTAGAATTTTCCGTAAAACTTGGTGTAAACTGAACACAAAAGTCTGGAATTATAACATCGTAAAAATAGAAATATTTTTGCCAAGATTCACTAACTTGTTTTTCCACTTTATATAGCCAAGCAATACAGAGAGCCAGGGAACGCAGAGATCCAAGTTACTTGCTAGATGGGAATCTTTTGGGCATTAATACAGAGCATAGATGATAAAGTCTTATTTTAACAATTATTAACTTTTGAGTTTGTAACAAAATGTTGGCTTTGATGATTACGGTAATTGTCCCTGGCAGAGGAACTTAAAAATATAAAGCACTCAGCAGGGATGTATTGGTGAGAAAAGGAGAGCTTTTCCACCACGGGGCTTGTGAAAGAGATCAGCAAGCCTAAGAGGGTTCTCCCTTTCTGCATACCTTGAGTGGGTTCCCAAGGCAATGGAAAGGGAGCATCTCTGATCATCTCTTTCCCAAGCCTCCTCCTCTTACCCGTTTTCATTCCTTGTTGTTCTGTGGTGATCTTCTGTGCCTTACAGTAACAGGAGTGTCCTCACAAAAATTAAGTGGAGAAGGCAAGTGTCTTTTCCCTCTGTCTTTTAACTTCACTCTGTGATCTGCTTTAAAAAAAAAACAAAAACAAAACCAAAAACAAACAACAACCCCCCCACAACAACAAAAAACCAACAAAATGCTTTATAGGGAGAAAATGAGAGAAGAGTCTGGTCTCTGGCTTGTGGACATGACTGCTGTGAGGAGCAGAAGCGTATTGGAACATTTTTTTGAATCTAGAAATAAAAGCGAGCCGGCAGAAGCTCTTCTGTCCTTCCCATAGCTGTAAAACTGTAGTGGTTTGCAGTAGTAGGCGTCCTCCCTAGCAAGCATCATGTGGTTTGTCAGAAAGGAGGCTGCTACTGGAAACAAGAGTTGTTGGGTGAAGAAAATGAGGACACAGTCCTTTCCTGCTCTGGCATTCCTCAGCTTGACTTCTTTTGCTCTTTCCAGGTTCCATATTCGCACGCACATTGCCATCAAACTCATGAGATGACAAGTAGTTAGTCATGCGCCCTCTACAAGATGTGTTAGGGGCTACACAAGACTTGCCCTGTGTCTTTTAGGAATGGTGGGGCCTGTGAAAGCCTTCAAAACTTAGGTTTAATGAACTTCAATGTGGAGTCCCATCCTGTGGTTAGAGAATGATTTCACAGAAGAAAGTGAAGTAGGGATGATGGGTTATGAATGCATGTTATCTTTCTCAGTGACATGAATGCAAACCAGCCATGAAATGCAAAGTACAGGTTGTGTTTTACTTAGGCACTTGAAGTTGTGTAACTTAGTTCCTGTTAACTATGCAATGTAGCACTGAGAAGTCAGACTTGTACTCCCTTTTTTGTCCTAAGGAAATGCATTTTAACATGAAAAAAAAAAACCCTAGTATTTTTTAATTTTTCATCTGCTAGTAGGGCTGTGGAGTTTCTTGGGGTATGTCGTGTGTGTAAATTAATGCACGTTTCTGACTGAAGATGTTTACTGAAGGCATTTTGCTTGGGAGATTGCCGTAAGCAATTGCCATAAGAGGACTTGTGGACGTGCACTGTTTAGCAGAAACAGAGCCCATGTCAGCTAGTTATTTGTGTATCATTAAACAAAGAATTAGAACATGTACAGACATTGTGCTTGACAGATAATCACAAAACTAGATAGGTGTAACAAAACAGAAGAGCCATGTCAGGAGGGGAGAAAAAGTACTGGGGGAACTCGTTGGATAAGTGCTGTCTTCACTTTGCATTTCTTGGATTTCAGCTTTTTTTTGTATTTTAAATATGACTCTGGAGAGGTAATATGTACTCAAACCAAATATGCCTGCGATTTCAATTTTATCTCAATGAAGTTTTGAGGGAATTAGTTACTGAAGTGGTTAACGTGGCGTACTTGAATGATCGACATACTAAGTAGAAATATGGTTTATTTTTCTAAGTAATGTGCTAATTCATATGTTCATGCGTAGGGTTCTGAGCAGTATTCATAAAAGAATAATATATTGTTAGGTTTCTTGTATCATTAAAGCAGATTCATGAACAATATTATCTTTTTCTTTTGAAAAGTGGTTTCTGTTTCAGTTTATCATCATTGGTGTAATCAGTTCACAAATATGACTGACTTGTTCTGGAGGTTGCTGCTTCTTCTCCCCCCCCCCCCCCCCCCCCCCCCCCTCCTTTTTTCTTACAAATACACTATGCTGCTGAATAAATGTCAAATCAGAGGAAGTGGTCACTTTTTTTTTTCCCCCAAGCAAATTCTGTTGAGGTCTACTTACTCAGACTTTCCCAGACTCACCACTTGTTTCTGGGTTTACCAGCTTAATTCTGTAACCTAAACTTGCTCTCAAAACCAGGGTTTTTGCAACGTTTTACATGCACAGGGTAGTGCTTGGGATCTGTTTCATTCAGTTGTGCTAAAGCATGACACACAGTTTTACTATGGCCATTAGAATGCTCTGCTTTGTGTAGCAAGTTCTGAAAAGTTAAAGCATTCCTTCCATTCTTCCACAGTCATAGCAGATGAGTAAAACTCACTGTAACGATGGAGGTAAAACTAAGTCTTGTGATTGTCACTTGCACAAGGACTGCTGACCTTCTAACAAGACCACTTATCAAAATACTTGTATTCCTATTGCCTTATATGACACAATTAGCTTTCCTTGGAAATGGAGGCCACATGGCAAGGCAAATCAACTATATGTTAGTTATATTGGGCTGGCTCCCTGTTCAGTCCTCAAAATGCTTTTTTTCCAGCTATTCTCAGCTTGGTTTCTACTGATTGTATGTAAAAGCTGTGAACAGAAATCCTGAAGCTGATTGTGAGCGTAGTTTTTGTAAGGCATTTGATGGAATTCTTCAGAAAGGTATTCTTCCTCTTGTATTGGGGAAGGAATGTGGCTGCTGCTAAAAGCACCGGTTTATTTAATGGAAAATTCAGCTCCTTTGCAAAAAAGTTTTGCCAAAGATAGATGCTTGTTCCTGGTGCTTGACTCAGAGAAATTCTTCAGAGTTAGTCTTAAAGTAATCTTTAAGACAGCCCATTGTGCTATAGCTGAAACTGTCCACCTAGTGCCTTTAAGGCTTTGTTGTCTCTTGCTTAATAAATTATTGCTCAAAAGAAATAAACCTTCCTTCTGACAAACCTTATGTTTTAGTGCCATGTCAGCATTGTGAGAAGGAATGGGTATTTTCTTTTCTGAGAGCAGAAGCTGATGATGTATTTTAAGATCTCTCAAATAATTATGGCTTTAATATTTTGGATGTTGTGGGTGCTGTTTTATAGATTCTTCGGTTCATTGCTGTATGCTATCCTTTGCCCAAAGACAGCTGTTGCAGTTGAACAGCGATGACTGTCCAACTTGTATTGTGTTTCAGCAAAAAACCTGTAAAATTGTCTTTCAGGTGTGATTTTTTTTTTTTTTTTTTTTTGTGCGTGTTTGCTTGTTTAAGCCCTTCAATGCTAATTCAGGCATTCATGTCCCCCAAAATTTGTTGCTCTAACGTAGCTTTAAAAGAGGAATAGTTTTAATTAAAATTACTAAAAAACCCTCTTAAGTGATGAGGTTTTACTATGTAGCCTTCTTTTTAAAGAAAAAGTGCTGACACAAGAATGTGGCTTTATTAGTTGTCTCCATCTGCTGGCAGAATGGAAGTGTGCTTTATTTGGCTGACCTTTCATGGAATTTAGAGATCAAAAGATCAGAAAAATGATACTAAATTTTCATGCAGACTTATTCAAATTGAGATTTGTGAATGAAGGAGAACAATTATTTTGTAAATAATTAATTCTTACAACAGTAACCAAAACCTTAGAAACCTGGGAGTTTATTGTAATACATACTCTCCAGTTTGATAGCCTCCTTATGGGCCAGATCTGCAAGGGTACATAGCTGCTAAATAGTTTTGTGAGACTTGACCTTTTATGATTTTTAAAACTGTAAAGAAATGTCTGTCTTGCTTCCCTGCTCTTGTTAATGTTTCTACAGTTTTTACGTTTTCAAATGTAATTACAAACACAGCATTAGTTTTTATCCATACTCTGTTAAATCATGGGCCGAGTGAAGTTGTCTGTCACTAAATTATAAAAAAAATAGTTAGAGAATATAATTGTACAGGTGACATTAGAGATCTAGATTCAGTTTATTATTTAAAAAAAACCAACCAAACAAACAAAACACCAAAAAAAACAAAAACAACAAAACTACTGAAAGAAGAACTTTTTCCCCTGCTGCGGGCCTTCTTTGCTTCTTCAGTAAACTGAATCAAAGTAGGCTTCTCCTGGTGCCTTTCATATTGGTACCGGAATTACTTCTTTTAGCCTTTTAGTGTGTGATGCACAAGTACATGTATTCTGTAATGAAACAAAACTTCATTTCTAATTCCTTGTTGTCTTGGTTCTGTTGTACATGTTTAAGAGTCAGCATAGTGTAAAATATTCCTACTAAAGTTATCAGCTAGGATTCTGAATTCGCACATTTGAAGACATGTTTTTAATAAACTACATTTTGGAATTAAGAAATCTTTTTATTTCCAGTGTTGGGAATTTGTTCAGGCTCTGGTAATTCCTGTATAGGAACTTGGGGCTTTGATTTTTAACTACGAATAGCAGTATTTTGATGCTGTTCTCTCCTTTCTACACCACTCCTAACCCCTGAATTAGTACATTTACAAGTGTGATGAGAAAGCTGTGTAATGTTAAAATGGCCTCATCAAGAAATTGCACTCTCATTTGTGAACTGAATACACGCTGGTGATAATGAAACAGATGTTTATATTGAAAATTCTATCATTGCAAAGCAGGTACAAAAGAGGAATCGGAACCCAGGGTGACATTGACTGGGGTTTGTATCATTCTCGGCATGGTTGCCCTTTTCTTATGAGAGGTTCCTGGAAAAGAGAGGGGAGGATGAAAATGGAAGTAAGTAAAAGCCATTCTAGGTGTATAGATTGAGGCAGTTCGTATCGAAGAAACTGATTGTCTCTGTGTACACACACACACTGCATGGTCTGCACCAGTCAGAAAAAAATTGAACTGGAGAGGTGCACTTAGCCTCTCTATTCTTCCATCAGAGCACTTTGTTATTGAATGCAGCATCCAGTTGCATGATTGATAGGTATTTACTGTTTAATAGGTAAATATTTGGAGAAGTCCTGCCACAATCTTCAGCAATTATTTTTTTTTTTTAATTTTTTAACACCGTGTATGGTGGGGATTACACACATGCATCATTAGTGTGTGTCAGTTGCCAATTTCAAATCCCCTTAAAAATATATTATCCTTAGTCTCTGCAAAAGTAAGACTTCTGGTTTTGTTTACATACAAGTCGAAACCAAGGACCTATCAGTCCTTCGTCCAAATCTGGGAAATGCTTACTTTTGCAAGCACAACTCAAAATAAAGGAAAAAAAAAATTGTTCTATTAATTTGCTTTGATAGTAAGTAAAACTTTCACAAAAATACTAGGCATTGTATCATCTAACCTACTATGCGAAATAACTGATGGACTTATCAGTGCCAGTGTGTAAACTTGTATATTTTAAGGCAAGCAATTTTTTGCTGTGATGGAAATGATTGACTTACTTACTTGGGTCAGCGGGGGGGGCAGAAGAGAGATGATAGTTCACAGAATAACCTGTGAACTTTCACCCCTCTATATGGAAACTTGTTTCAGGGTCAAATCCTTGTAGCTGCCTTCTTGCCACGGTCAATGCCAGCCCTACTATTCACAACACTGCGGCCATCGAGGCCTAGGTACGTAAACATTTAAGGAGTTTTTAAAGTTCTTTACATCAAAACAGATTTTTAAAATTTCTGTTTATAAGCTTTCACCATTTAACAACTATTATGTTAATGATGATTTGAAAGAATGTGAAGACTACTGCTGCTAAACTGTGTGGCTAAGCGCCTTTTTTTCCTTTAAAAAAAAGAAAAGAAAAACCTGTATGTTTCATGTGGATTTTCAGAGTAGAACTTGAATGTGCAACTGCTGTATAATAAAATGGGGAAACTTTTTTTTATACTTAAAATACGCCTAAACACTATGTGAATGTCATTACTAAATGTGCTTGTATTTTGTTTAATAACTAGGTACACTTGGCACACATGTTGCCAGTTAAACAGTTAACACTGCCTCCTTTCACAAGATGAGAAGAGATGCATTGGAACCAAAGTAGCGTGTTTAAAAATGGACGGTTATCATTTTATTAAATACCTATGTCTGAAATGGGTCACTTGCCACTTTTGGATTGCGTTAGAATTTTCTTAAGTTGTTCTTTTTTGAAAATATTGATTTGTGTCTCGTGTGTCTGCGTGAATTCTGGTTTATACAAGATGTTAATGTATATAAAGCTAAGGTGTATTTTTTTTGAATTGAGTCTGTGAAAGGTTGTTAGAAACATTTTTTGGAAGCTCCCACTTATTTTTTAAAATCCCAGTGCTAACTTTAGGACTTGTTTTACTTTTCTTTTTCTGGATAGGATCAGTTCTTAAGAGCAGCCCCTGTAACTGGAGGAATGGGAGCTCAACTGATGAGAAAAATGGGCTGGAGAGAAGGAGAAGGGCTTGGAAAAAACAAAGAAGGCAGCGTTGAGCCTATTATGGTTGATTTTAAGACGGATCGAAAAGGTAAGCCCCTCCTTAAATGCCTTATGGCAGTATAAACTTCTCACATCTGTTTTGGAGATAGGCAAAATAACTTCGAAGTAGTAAGCTTTTTCTGGGTACATCTTCAGTCTGAAAATTAACAGAGTGAGGCAGATGATTTTGGTACTAATTTTTCAAGCCCTGGATTACGTATACAGGCTTTGTTCTTATGCCTGTGAACTCTTCCAGCTGTTCTTTAACTTTCCCTAACCTTCACGTTACATTTTCAAAAGTGCTTCTCAGTGGTTCTTAAATTAGGGATGTGCTTCGGTTGGATGTATGGAGAAGGCACGGACAGGGAAAGGAATTGTGGAAAAGCCATTGTGGTTGGTCTAGAGAAAGTGGCTGAAGCAGGAATGAGGCAGGATCGAAGACTGAATAGTTTGATCAGTTTTGAACTGGGATGAAGGGCAGAGGTGAGAGCTACAGAGTTGAGTTACTGCTGCCTTTCAGCTGAAGTCCTGACATGAATAGACTGTCACACTGATGGTTTTGGGTCTTCCAAAAGGATTCTGTTTCCTTTTTTGTCCGTCTGATCTCCCTGCTGTCCCATCTCCTAGTTCAATCCTGCTGCAGGCACCTCTGCTCAACTACTGTGGTTTCCCTGATTGTTTCCAAAGCTCGCTTTAGCAATCTTTCCTCCTCTTCTTTGTATAGGCCATGGCTGCAGGTGGAGAACTGTTGCACTTGTCTCATTTGATTGAAAAGAACTATCCTTCTATTTCTAGGCAGCATGCTGTTGCTTAAGCTGGCAGCGTGGTTGGCCATCTCACCAGCATATTCAGCAAGAGTTCTGTTTTCAGAGTGAATGTTTATGAAAATTTTCCGGCTGAAATACCTATACAAGTTCTAACCATTTTAAATACAAGATGCAGAATTTCAGAAGTCGAGATTTATGTTTCTATTTCTATGTTCTATTAGGCATGTTACCAAACCAAACAATTTAACACTGACTGCAGGAAAACAAATTCTTACTGTTGTTCTCCTAAATATTTGTTTAAAACCAGGAACCTTTAATATATTAAATATATCACATCTAATATTAAAGCATGAAAATACTTTGAATTATGGGTTTGTATTAGCTTTTGTCAATGCTTGTAATTGAGCTCAGAAGAAAACAAAGCATATAAATGCAAATGTTGTGAAGTTTATTTGCAGAGGTGCTGTTGGAAGAATCTTCAGGTGTCAGTTGCTAGTTCTCAGTAGTTCAGCACTGCTCAGGTGGCCAAGCCAGCAGTTAAAATATAATGTAAACATTTAAATATTAAGTGCAAAGAGGTAGAAAATGAGAAAAGAAGCCTATGTTATGAAATATCCATTGCTTTCTAAATTCTAAAGACCTTCTAGCAGCATAATACGGTTTTATAAATAGAGAAGTGCAACAGTCTTGAAGTACAGAACACAATAATACAACCATCTTTGTTTTATACGAACAATGACCAAATTTGCTTTTCAGCTGTTTTTGTTCTGTGCAACCTTTCTCTTTAAAGAAAGAAAGAAAAAAAAAAAAGTTATCTGGTGACAGAGTGATTGCCAAGAAAATCTTTGAAAAATATTTTGTTACTTAGTTACTGTGATCTCTGTAGGTGATGTTTTGTAAAGTTATCACTGCTGGTAAGTCAATTTAGCTTGATTAGTATCAGTCAGAGGGAAGAAATTGAAAACAGTCAATTCCAGTATTATTTTCTCAAGCAGACTGCATAACATAGAGATTTTTGTGGTGAGGAGGGAAGAGTTAGCTCTGTTCGTTATGTTGCTTGCTTTTTGTCACAGAAGGAGGCAGTATTGCTGCACAACCTGTGAACATTTTGAACATTTAAAACGTTTTGGTGATATACAGCTGTGTCACAGCTCAAGTTATCACTTCTAGGTGTGCCTCAGGATCCTCATGTGGTTTCTGATAGAAATTTCCTTAATGCCTGCAGAACTCGATACTGAAGTTTCAAGGATCAAGCCCTAAGGCCTGAGACTGGGTCAGGTCCTCATTTTGCTGGGCATTCTGTAACAGTTTGCTTTTTCTGCTTCAGAACGCTCGGTCTTCAATAACAATTTAAAATGTTAGTGGGAGTTAAAGGATGCCTCTTCTGGCATGCGGTAGATCCATCTGAAAATACTGATAACCTTAGTGATGGCCAGGCTTTAATTTCATAGTTTTAAAATATTTGATTATTATCATATATGCAATCTTATCTGATAATTTCCACGAAAATTTAAAGGTGTTCTGTGTTGATAAAGAATACTTTTTAATGTTGAGCCAACTAAGTCTATAATATGGGGAGACAACTTGCATCATGAAGAAGCAGCATGTTTCATGCATTACAAAGAAGCAACTGAACAATGATGATACATTTATGACGAGTAGCTGAAAAGCTGCTTCAAACGTTAGTGTTCTTTGATGCTTAAATGTATAAAAAGTCTTTTTTTTTTTTTAAGTTCTGTGTAGAGGTTTGAAGAAAAGTCCAAAATTTGTAAAAGGAGTCTGTCTGTTATTAAGTAACCCATTTTTGTTTTGTAGGGGTTTTTAAACACATTTTTAGAACTTATCCCCCATAGTATTTCTAGGTACAGGAACAAGCAGTTTGCTAAGGAGTTACTCGGTAGGCTGTGCTAAGACATGAACCAAAAGGTTGTCTGCCTTTGCCATAGACCCTTACACCCTGTTTTTTCCAGACACTGAATGAGATCTGTAGTTCTCTCACAGACAGCATTGAAACCAAACCCTTCCTGAGCTTTGCTGTCAGCCAGTAAATTGTTGTTTGTTTGTCTTATGCTGATGGACCAAGCTTTTCTGATCTTGTCAGAGTCCGTTGCAGCTTTTTTGAAAATCCCTCTTGAGGTACCAGGGACAAGATGTGGAAGACAAGTGTCAGTGCCTTAGAGTGAGGGAGACACAGTATTAATGCAGAGAGTGACGTAAGAGGTTTTTTCGTTGGTGGAAGTCTTTGGTTATTTTGGATATAAAAGTCTGTCAGAGGGGGGAAAAAAAAAGAAACTTTGTTTCATTGATTGTTGTCTATGAGGGTTTCATGCCACTTCAAAAGTCCCTGCTTAGGAGCTGCATGAATATTAGGATGAAAATCTGGTAAGGAGGGAAGGATTTTCTTTTAAAGCAAAACAAAACTAAATGCCAACCAAAAAAAGCTGAAGGAGCAGGAAGAAACTGGAAGCAATTGCAGTATCTCCCTGTCTTTATTCACCAAAGCCAGGAACAGAAACAAATTGAGGTAAGAAACAAAGTAATATTGAAGGATTGAAGTCTGAGAAATTGTGAAAAACAGGTCAGGTACTTTGTTTACGTGTATTTACGGTAATGGCAAAGTGAATGGAAAGAAACTTGAGTGACTCCATAAGCATGGCGTGGTTACTGGCATTTGATACATTTTTGGCATTTGTTACATTTTATTTCTTGCTCTCCTAAGATTTTAGAAAGAAAAATGTTCAGCTCCCGTGTTTCACAGTGACTTCCATTGGAACTTGTGCTCTTTGTATTGACTTGGGGCTCAGTTGTGTGCTTTTCTGCTACTTAATATTCAGATGTGGTTGAAATCACAGTAATTGGGCTGTGAACTTGCACATAAAGGATAAATATTTGAGTACTGTTAAATAGAGCACATGTTGTAAGAACACCACTGTGTTATTTGTATCATAAAAGGACGTACTGGGTACACTCTTTACTGTTTAATGGAAATGCTTCAAATGCTTATTATGTTGGAGGCAAACTGTTAAGGTAGTGGATGACTCTTGGGTTGCACAAAGCAAATACTGAAGGAGAGGATGTTTCTAAGTTTATCTCTTGTTCAGTGTTTCTCCAAAGAAGGCACGGAAAACCAGGTGTTTCCAGACTTGCATAAGACTACTCAAAGTTTTCTACTACCTGGCTCATTAAGAGTCTTACTAGAGCAGTTGTGAAGAATTATGTGTAGTCTGAAGGGAAAAAAATGCTGGATGAAAGGGAGGTTTGACAGACTTCTGAAAAGACAGTTGTATGGGTGTCTCCAGGTTTTGTCTCCACTGAAACAAGGTATTGCTTTACTGATGAGAATACAGAAATCAGGTGGGAATCATAAATGTAAACTTGATTGTGTTTTGTTCAGGGCTTGTTGCTGTGGGAGAGAAGGCACAAAAGAGATCTGGACATTATGTTGTGATGAAGGATCTTTCAGGTGAGGTTCTTCCTTGTCTAAAAAAAGAACTCATTTAAAATGATTGCTTTGGTAGATTGCATTGAAATTTCACATCCATTTTATCTTTAAGGTAAACATCCAGTTTCTGCATTGATGGAGATCTGTAACAAAAGAAGATGGTCACCACCTGAATTTGTGTTGGTGGATGATAGTGGGCCTGATCATCGCAAACATTTTATCTTTAAGGTGCGTTTGAGTTTCCTTGTTTGCTGTTGGTTTTTCTATTAAAGGTGATGTAAATTCATGTTTCTAGTTGCATATAAACATAGAAGCCAGCTCAGGGGTGGCTGAGGACTGCTAAGCAGTGTCTCGATGCTAAAATTTCAGAGTCCTGTTTCTGTAAAGGCCAAATTGGATCTCTCAAGCACTTTAATCTGTAAATCCGTCAAGAAACACACTTCCACTTCTTACTAAAATTATTAACCTATGCGGTATCATATTCTTGCTGTTTACGTGCAGGCGTGGTGGTAAGTCTTACTGTTGTGAACGTAGTGAGCAAGATTTAGTTACTTCTGTCCTTCAGTTATCTTACAATGTAAGCTTGCTTTTTCACGTAGTGTCTTGCATTAGGACTTACTATTTGGAAATGATTGTGCTTACAGACCAGACATGGATTTTGTCTACCCCTAAAGAGGAATTGCATAGAGAATGTGCTTAAAGGAGCTCTGTAGCGCTGCCTCGAAACAGAAGTGAAGAGGCCCTTTCTAACACTTTCTTTTTTCCTCCCCCTCTTTCATGAACAGGTGAGAGTCAATGGAAATGAATATAGGCCTACTTTTGCCAGCCTTAATAAGAAGCATGCTAAAGCCACAGCAGCAACTGCGGCTCTCCAAGCGATGGGACTTGTACCAAAGGAAAGCATGGTTAATACCACCATGTTTAGGAGTGCCTCACACCGCTAGATATTGTTTTTTATATTGACATTATTTCAGATAATTTTACTCTGCACAAAAATGGTATTTGCCCTTTCATGTTGTAAATACATTGGCAATTCCCACGTTGTAAAAACTGTACAGACACCTTCAGGTTTTTCTTTTGTACCATCAAAATGTATTTAAATCATACTTAGTTTTTGGTATGTTTATATTGTTTACATTAGTGATGTAATTATTTCTTAAATGACTAAATCAGACGACAGACTCTGGAGGCATCAGTAATCTAAACCCTTGTTTTAAAACTCATGCAATTTCTCTTCAATACGGAATGTTAACACTTTCATACTGTTTTGTACTATGCTGCAGTTTTCCCTGGTCTCGGTAAAGCTACTCTTGCACTTTTGCCGACAGCTGGTAAAGGTCGTGCGGCTTACCTTAGTCTAGTCGGGGCTGGCGTGTACTGCTGGACAGATACTGGGCCAGTACTGTGACCCCTGTGAGAAGGCGTGCGGTGGCAGCGCTGTTGTACAGTGTTACCACTGTGACTTCTCTTCGAATTTTGTTTGGGGGTTTAACTCGCTGGTGCACTGCGACTGGCCGTACAGCCCATGCTCGAGGACATACGTGATTAGGCAAAAGACGCGCTTTCAAAGGGATGGCAGAAAGTCCAGCAATGGAACCGATGAGACTTGCAATGTAAAGGTGACTCTCCCTGCATGTTGAGAAGGGAGATGATGGAGTTGTCTATTCCAAACAAATTAACACACTGCCTGATGTTGATTGTATGAATTTGTGGTTAATGTGAATTTTAAACTCTAACAAATCTACAACTGGATTCGGGGGGAGGGAGGGGATAGAATGATGCTTAAATTGTTGTACCCAACTTGGTCAATAAAGCAGCACAAGTTCATAATCTTAATCACTGGTCAGTAAACAGTAATTAAAATGTATGCCAAAACAACTTTTTGAAGAAACGCACAGTATAAAAGTACGCTTTATGAAGATTATCAACAGCTGTTAGGGTTGCAGAGTCAGTTCTAGTAATTTTTGGTTGCTTTGGGCTATTACCAAATTAACTCCTTGGGCTTAAATTTTCCATGCTGGTACTCTGCCCTCAAGGAGACAGCCTGATCCAGAGTTTTGGCAGTTTGACAAGGGAGAGGATGTAGAAAGCTTTTCCTTCTTTTTTTTCTTTTCTCTTTTTTTTTTTTTTTTAATTTAAGAAGTGTTAGTACTTTAGCTATGTGCACTTTGAATTGGAAAGGGCATTGTACACCTCTTGCCAGATTTGTCTGAGTTACGAGCAGATTGCCAGGGTTTATGCACTCTAGTAGTTCAGGTGCTTATTTCAGAAAAGTCATTCTGAGGTCTCTTTGTGTTGCATCTACTGACCAGACCTTCATCTGGGACAGGAACAAAATAGTTTGTACGCAGTGAGGCTGCGCTCAGGCCTGAAGTGAATGACCTTTGCAATGGTAGGAGGACCGTGGAGGTGAAGAATTACTAGTACCTCCTCTTCCACAAAGTAAGGTGACTTGTGTGTATGCTGTCAACTGTTACAGAACAAGGTGTCTTTCTTTGCCCTAAAGCGACAAAGATCAGTGTCTCATGTTGTGTACAGCAGAGAAATGGTATTTGGTTCTCCACCACACACTTCTGAGAAATAAAGCCCCTTATTAGTCTGTCAAAGCGCTCTAGAAATGCCGAAGTTAATCTTAATTTTCATGGACATAGTTGTCTTTAATTAAACTTTTTTCCCTTTGGCTTCTCGCCTTCAGTCTCTGACTAAATATTTGAAGATCTCCTTGCCTCATTTGTGGAACTAGTTGGAAGGTGTGCATAAAAACCAAAAGTAAATATGATGGTACAGCAATGGAAAGATCTGCTCTGGGAGAACTGGGTGTTGTATCTGTCTTAGCTGAAGTCTGGCTTTTTAATGTACGACTCGGGATTTGATGTAATGAACACGGATGTGGGAGCAGCTCCTAATCAGACTTTTGTTTAAATGTCTGGTTTGATAGAGCTAAAGTGTCAGAGGTGTTGGTCACTCTGTTTAGTCTATGGTGTCCATGTAAGCACTGGTTTCATAGCTGTACAGTATCAAACCTGGGAACATACAACCTCTTGTACTTGTTGTTTTGTTCTTTTTTTTTCTCTATATTCCCCATGTGTAATGTAAAGATACATGTTATCTCACAGCAGCAAGGAGCAGATGAACTCGGTCCCATTGAAGACTCCATTTAAAAAATAACTCTTTAGGCAAGTTCTGGATTTCATGCCTTAAATGATGTGGTACTCGATGTGGATTTAACCTTTGGTCTTAAGGAAGACTTACAGAAAAAGAAAATAATTAAGGTCTGTAATGCCCTAATTATGACACTTCTTGATTTTGAGGTTTCTGTTCTGGTTTCATTCCTTGTTGTTTAGAATGATATATGAATCTAAAGTTAGTGCAGCAATGTGCTTCTGTTAAATTTGTAAATTTGAATTGGTTTGAGTGTCCTTTGCATGCAGGAATAGATAAGTAGTGATACATTAAAAAGAACAACTAGGAAACACTCTCTTGGAACCTGGTTATTTATGCAGCACTTCAGCTGTCTTAAAGGTGACTAGTCTGTGACTCCTGCTGATGGAAGATGTGGTCTGTTTGGCTGTTGGGTTTCCTTTTGCTGCAGAATTATTTGCCTAGAAGTAACCTTGCTGAAAGCTTCTGACTTCCCTGTCACGCGAGGGAGGAGCATTTTGAAACAGGTGCCCGAGAACTTGTAGCCAGCTTCCACCAGAAGGATTTCTTGGCACTCTTCTAATTTGTAGTTTTTAAATAGTTAGGACTGGAGGAGCAGGAAGGTGAAGCTCCTATGCCTCGGAAAATTCAAAATTGCCTCTTAAAGTGCAAAAACTATATGCAGACTCTGATAAAACTATTTATCAACTGCCACAGTCTCTAGCATCTCCCAAACAAATCATAGTTGTGATGAAAATTCACCCATTGGACAGGTTAAATAAATAAAGCTTACTGCTCTACAAGTGTCTGGAATAATGTAGTATTTACTGAAAATACCTTCAGGTGGAAGAGCAGCAGACTGGGTAGGGTAATGCTGTAGCTTTTACAGGGAAAGTTCACTGAAGTCAAGTATGCTTCAAGAACAGCACTGAATCCCAGAGCTGTAAGCAACTGGGACATGCTTCCAAAATTACAGGCAAAGCTATGACTTAAAACCAACAGACAGTTTTACAGTACAAGGAGGAGCTACAGCGCTAGTAACGGTGCAAAGCATGTGATAAAGAATTTGGTCGTAAATCTTTGAAATTACATGGTTCTAGACTACAGGAATGTAATTGCAGTTCAGTTTAAATGACTGCAAGCTGTTAATGGGTGTTAGTAACTCTTAACATGCCAGATGTGAAAACATAAACTGGAACTGAAATTCATAGTAATGACTGTATTTCCTAGAAACAGATAGGCTTAAGTCCACATACCAGAATGGTTATTGGCTTGATTAAAATTGCTTTCCCTTGGAGGCAGCTACAGAATTGCCTGTGCCTGTTGCTTTCAGTAACGTGTTCCATGCGCTAACGTGCTCTCTAAGGAGGCCCGTTCCTCTGGCACAGGCTCAGAAGATGGTGCCTGTTTCAGAACTGGGGCTGTGGGCTCTGAGGTCATGAGCAGCTTTCAGAAGGGCTCACCCGTGTGGCAGCAGGGGAAGCTGTGCTCTGTTCAGCGCACCAGAATGTGGTCGCTGTGAGAACCACTGTTGATGACCTGTAGTGTTGGGCTAAAGGTTAGTTCATGGCAGACGGCAAAGCCCAGTAGCGGAGGCGATGACTGATGGAGGCAGACAAGCCAGATAAAAAAGGCATTGAGTTAACCGCTACTCTCTAAAAGTGACTGGAAATGAAAGTGTAGTTAGCACACCAGCCGCTTCAGAAACCCAGTCTTCTGGTATTCCCCATGATGCCATTAGCACTAGATTTTCAACTCTTGGTGTCTGATACTAATCAAAGGGGAAAAGTTCAGTAATTTGCTTCTGGATTAGTTAGGGAGAAGTGTAAATATTAATTAAAGTCAGATTGTACTACCCTGAACTCCACCAGAAACAGAGTGCTTGATGTTATCAAAGTCTTTAAGGTGCCTTTTTCCGTCATGAGAGAGGGACTTTATCTAGGTTTTCTAGATGTTTTGTTCAGTGTACGACTAGGCTGACAGTCTCATGGTAGTTACTGTAAAGTAACAAATGCAAACATAAAGTATTCCAGTGTAACTGTATACATGCTGTATTCTTGGGGTAGTAACTGGAAGGCACAGGAAGCTTTCATCATACCTCAATCTGCAGTAACTTGTTTACGTACTGACATAAAATTTTAAGTTTACAGGTTGTTTCCTCAAGTAAGACATGGCTGCAGTCTAACATTACTGTTCCAGAATCACAGAGAGATTCTGAGGCTGGGAGCAGAATGGCACTGTAGTAAAGATGAGAATAGCTGACCACGTGGTGTTAGCACTGCTTTATTTTCTGTGCACAGTTGAACCGGAAATCTTGCCGGAGTGCACAAGCATGACAGTGTTCTACATACTGCTCTTCAGATTTAGTATTCTCTACTGCAGGAATCTGATCATCTGGCAGCTGTGTAAAAAGTGACATACACACCTCCAAAATAACAGCTTTGACTACCTGAAGTGAAACAGGCTGCTTTAATAGACTCTACTATTGCTATGAATATACAGAGTTGGATCAGCAGCCCCCTGCGCCTCTCATTTTCTCTGTCTTTGATCAGGTGGTGCAACTATGTTACTGCTCCAACTTGTTCTGATTTGGGTTACAGTTTGTACAAACTGCTTTTTCAAGATCTAGCTCATTTTAATGTAAGTGGGTATGGGAACACGAGACAGCTATGCCAAGCAGCTCTGAGGGATCTTAACCTTTTACTCTGATTCAGCTGCAGCCAGCACACTCTGCTTGTGTCCATCGGGCTCCCATCTATCGTTGTGGAGTTCAGAACTGCCTCTAAACCATGAGGTGCAACATACCACAGTGTAGCTATCAAGCTTCTGGCAAGGTGCTGTAAGCAGTCTTGGAAGGGGTTTTGCCAAGAATTCCACCCATCCACAAAATGGTTATGAGTTACTACACAGAGCAGTAGCAGAAATTCTGTACTTCAGAATAGAATTTGCATGTGCATGAAGAATACAGACCTTCCAGCTGCAGTTCAGACCAATAAAGTAGATAATCATGTTTTATCAAGTTTTATTTAAAAAAGGCTTTACAAAAGGAGATGTCCAAGGCATTTTTCCTTTGTTTCCTTCAAAAGTCCTTTGAAGTGTTTTATGATGGGTGATGTGCAATAGTTGTGATGTTCAACTAGACTGTATCCCTCCTGGTACTGCATAGGTGCTACCTGTGTAGACCCAAATGAAGTACAGCAACTGCACACTAGAGAGCATTCTTTTCCATTAAATGGAACTAGCATACCTAGGACTTCCAGGTATAAGCATAATCCTTCATTTCCAGAAATCGGATGGAGGATTTTCCCAAGGTTGGACACTGACTCAGTTGATCCAAAGTCTTAGGGTGCAGTCCACATGTAGAAAGATCTTTGCATACAGTTTCCTGCAGAAATTCACATGAAGAGAGACATGGAATAGGTATTTCTGTTTGAAATACCTATAGTTTTTAATGTTTGCTTGTGTACCTCTGGGGAACACCTGAAAAGCTAGTTTTCTGGTTATTCCATTTGTGAGGGAATGACAAGCCCCAAGGACTGCCAGGTGGTGATCACAAGTAATTGGGTGTAAACCCATGTATGAAGGGAAAGTTTTGTGTCCCTCAGTGTCCTATGGTTTGTAATAAAGATACTGTTCCTAACAGGAAAGACTGTCTCTGCTGGTTTCCTTACCTTATTTAAGGCAGGGCTTGCGTTGTCAAGATTAGTGTTAAACACAGCGGTTGGCTCATGTGTATATAATACAGCAGAGAACGCTCCCCCCTGCGCGGACTGGAGCAGCGTGGTCAACGAATGCAGGCAGTGAGGCATGACAGGGCCTACGATCTCCAAACTGAATATATTCTCATACGCCAAGTGAACCCTGGCTTTGGCATTTATACTTCGAGCCTGAAGACAAGAGCACATGGGATTAGTTTTTGACACACCAAGTCCTAATCTTCATTTACTTTAAAACTGCAGTGCCACAGTCCTATTAAAAGTTCAAAATACTTCTAAATATGTCAACTTGCTGTTCAATACATGAGTATTATGATGGTTTTACTGTCTTTGTAACAACTCCTCAAATGTACGGACTATGATACACAGGAATGCTATAATTAAGAAAGGTAACTGCAGAAGAACAGTGTGCAACTGCTCTGGTGGAAGAGGGCTGCGCCACCTGTATGAACAGCAGATCCTTTAGTATCCACCACCACCTTACAGTAACAGGTGGCAAGCCATGGTTCAGAGGCTCCCTCATTGCAAGCAGCTGTGACAGTCTGAAACCCCATAAGATCTCAGGAGAATCTTTTAAGAACCATTTTAGTACGTGGGAAGTCTGCTTAACCTCTTCTGTAGCAGGATGTGAAGAATGGAAACACTAGGATTTCAGTTTAGCAGCATATCTATGTGGACAGAGACGATTTAGGAGGCAGTCTGTATTGCAGTCAAAATGCTAACTCGGGCTATAGCAACAAAAATTGCTCTGCTGTACCTGAGGGAGACTATATAAAGTCAGTGTCTAATCTACTGGGTAAAGAAACACCTTTCTTTTCTTTATTGGAAAACAGAGACAGTTGTGTTACTTACTTTCAGCGTTTGCATTGTTCCACCTCTGAAAGCAACAGGGGACAACAGAGTTGGTGGAAGCCCTGCTTGTGGACCTGCAACAGCCACTAGGCTCTTACAGTTTATCAAGAAGTTCAGCAAGGTGAACGTGTTTGTTCCTTTCACTAATGCAAGGGATTCGGGTTTGTGATCCATCTGCACCTCGTGCTTCTCCTTACGACTGTGGTGACTGGAGTCAAAGGAAAACCATGAGGAAGTGAAAAGCATCAGAGCACCAAAGGAAGAATCAGAGCAGTGCAACTCCAGAAGAACCCCCCCTGCCCCTGACCAATCAAGTCATTAAACAAACAAACCCAACAAATCCACCAAACTTTACACTGATTCAGATTTGTTCAAGTATTAAGCAGCATCTTAAACCTGACTTCTGATTTCATTATTAACGTTGTGAGATAAAAAGCATGTTCCAGGTCCAATGCCTTACAGCTGGCAAGTCATGTTTACTGAATACCTATGAAGTTAGCAACTCCTAGTTTTACTATGAATTTTGCTTCAAAGTAAACATAAAAACAGAAGCATTTAGAGTTCAGATCGGGAATCTGCTTTTGAAGCACGTCCCCTGACTGTCCCCGCTTACAGTGCATTGCTGTGGGGCAGTCTCAGGAAGCGGAAACAAGATTCCTCTTGGTTGAAAGCTAGTGGAAGCTGCATCGGGCAGTGCAAGTGCAAACGGAACCAGAGGAAGACTGAGTTAATTGGTCCCTCTGAAACACGTACAGGTTCTCAGCAACAGCTGTTCTGGTCTACAGCTGTGTCCCTACTATGCTGCACTACTTCCAAGTGTAAACCTAGCCTACAGGAACATACACCCTTTTCTTTGGGGGGGCAGGGGAAGTAATGAGTCTTTCTAGTGAAACGTGTATGTGAGGTGACACAATCAGTCTGTGACCTAAACAGATGGATCTTACAAAGCTACATTAACAATTCACAATGGCTTTTCCTTCAAGAAGAGGAGCGACTAGAAATACCTGTCAAAGAAACTCAAAAAGACTTGCAGAGTCTCTTAATATGCAGTAACGTGAGGATTAACATTTGGAAATAAGTTCTCTTTATAAAACTTAAAGCTATACCACAAAAAGATAACATCTGCAGGGTTTTCCAGTGTCACGATGTGCGAGGAAAGGATACAGTTTAATAGAAATAGCATCTGGTTTCTTAACCTTGTCTTGGACTCCCATCTCCTCAAGCCAAGAGAAACTTTCATCATCATCATCACTTGGAGCTGGTTCCCTGGGAAACACAGAATCAGGGTTAGGAGGGCAATACTTCCTATGAAGGTTTTCCAAATGGAATGTGCAGGAGTCTGTAGATGCCCTTGAATTCTAGCATTGTAAAAGACTTATTACATACTCTCCATCTTCCATGCTGCTGCTCACTTTGAGGCTGTTAGCAACTTCTGTTTCCAAATTCACTTCAGAGTTTTTCTGTTTCCTAGTTCTACTTTCTTCTACCAAAGGTAAAGAAAACTCTATGCCTTGAACAGAGAAGGAAAGCAAGCAATGAAGGGTTTTGTAACACAGCTAATGCACTTTATCAGTTATTCAAATCCTAGTTGGACTGGTTTCACCTTACCTTCATTCCTCATGGCTTCCCTTAAACCTCTAGTTGTGGGAGAAATTACAGCTGTGATAACGTCACTTCCCGCAAGACCAGCCGCACGGAACAGGACAGTAAACTGGTAGGTACATATATAGAAGTAGGGACACAGTTTGGCTTTGAGCAGATTGTACAGAGAAGTAAAGCTGACAGACCTGCCAATTAGAATAAAACAATTCTGTAACTGAAGTTAATTCTTTGCTATCGACACATCAAACTGGATTTCGCTGCGTGTTACTGACGTGGATGTGCCCTGCACAGGTTTGAGAGCATACTGAATCGTTAGATTTTCAGACGTGCTCAACACCTAGGAAGCTGCACTCCTCTGAAATGCAGCCTGTCTGTGAGTGCTATACTCTTCCAGCATACTTGCTTTCTAGCATGTGGAGTTTACATGAAGTATTCAAAGGCAACTTGCTAACAGGATTTCCGGAATTCTACCCAAATCAAGAACTAGGATCAGAGAGGGGCATCTGACGCAAGAAGGTAGCTTTAGTATTAAACTTATTTCCTTAGCCTGGTCCTCAAAATAACGAGCATTCTAGCTGAAAAAAAAAAAAAATTAAAAAGCTTTCTCATAAAAATGGAAAGAACTCCTGCATTAATTAAAATCCCATTGTCTTAATCATACTAAATACATCAGTTGTTTGGTTCCACTTACCAGTCACTCATTAGTACTTGTTGCAAGGCTTCATCCTGTGACCAAGGACTAGCCTTTCCAGCTATTTTTCTATCTGCTCCAATCCGAGGGAACAGCTGCAGCCATGGCAGCGAAGGGTGAAGCCAGTAAACGAGGCTTTGCTGAAAGGCACAACGCAGTTCTGTGGACAGTTTCGGTTCCTAGGTGTCAAAAAATATTTTATGAGGACAATGATACTTTACTTAAGGCAGCATTGCAAGTGACAGATTAAAAAAATATTACACTAGACACTAAAAAAAAAAAAAAAATCCCAGGCTTGTGAGTAAGCCAGACTGAAGAAAGACGGACAGCAACTGGCAACTGCTCCACAGTTGAAGCTAAACGATCGTTCACTTATTGCTGTTTGCCACAATAGGTAGGAACCACGGATGGAATTAGATTAGTAGTCTAAATGAGCCTTATTCTTAATGCAAGACCAAACCAAAACAGAATCAAGCCTTCACTGCCAGCATGTTTAAGGAAAGGTGCAAATGTACATCCTCCTTTCTAAAGCTGGAGCTTCGAGCTACCCTCTGAAATATTACCTGTACACTCTGTGGCAAGTTTGTTTCTGTAGCTCTACAATGCTGAGCAAATCCTTGAGCTTCCTCTTGTGCTTTTAAATGTTCTGCCCAGGTAAAAGGTTGGGAAGACATAAATAGAAGTCGTGTTTTAATGCTCCAGTCTGCAGGAAATTCATGTCTTGGTGAGGAGGGAACTTCAGGTGCAGCAACAGGTAAATGAAGGTCCTTAGAAAAAGAAATAGCATCAGTTAACCCATGGAAAATTTAAAAAAACCCTATGTAGCTACCTATTTATATTTTAGTATGGTTAGGTCTCCTCCCACGTTGATTTAATACACCCTTCCTGGCAGGCAGACCAAACACTGGCCTATGGCTATGACATGTAACATCTTGAGTTTAGCAGCCTATAAAAAGACAAGTTAAACCTGTCGTCTCCTGCATGTTTGTGTCCAATTCAGTGCAACAGCAAAAATGCCTAGCTCATTTTGATCCTAAGGAAGTACTCGCATTAAGCTAAGAGACATACTTAAAAACAAGCTTTTGCAGACAGATTTGCTGGATTCCAAGTTACACAGTTTGATTGTTCATAGGCTAACCGAAGTCACAGTTTATACTCAACTGATGTAGTCAGTAACAGATTCTAATAGAAATACGGCATTATATTGTTTATAAAAAAGCATAAGAGGGTTTTCATTCACAGGGGTCTTTCCAAAAGTCATAAAGTAGGAACAGATAAAAGGATGAATAATTAAAAAACCCCAAACTTAGCCTGAAGTTTATGAAGACAAGAACTTTCATGCCAAAAGTTATTTCATTTCATCCTCTCTTGGTGATTGTAATATCAGACGCTTCCTAGAGGATGCAAAAAAAACCCCTGGGGAGCTCTAGGACAGTTTGTTCTCTTTGAGAGGTCATTTTTCTATTCTGCTAAGTTAGTTTGAACTTAAGTTTCTGAAGCTATAACAACGTTAGACGTTGCCTGCTTGAAACTCTCTTTGAAGGACTGGTTTTCAGGTATTCTCTCTTTCCTACGTGCCTGGTGAAGTTGATTGTTCCCTTTCTGTAGCTGAATAAAAGACTGCAGGAGACCTACCACCTTGAAGAACATCCTTATCTCAACAAAATATAAAACTAAGAAACAGGACAGTTACAGTTAACATGGTAATAAAACTGGAAGAAGACAACAACCTCTGTCAACTAGAACTACAACAGTAGCGATGTCAGGCAGAAGGCTGGCTTTTAAAAGACTGTCACTGTAACAGTAAACATCAAGGCAACTTAAGAAATTTTCTTGAACGCTGCATTTTAGTACATCATTTTAGACAGAGATGGAGCGTCAAATACTAAATTAAAGAGTTTCAGCTTTTTTGTGAACTGAGAACAGCTAAAAATGTTTCAGAAGCAGTATGAGCCGTTTCATACATTGGTTAGGGCGAGGATGTCGGTTCTTTCAGAGGGCTCTGCTCTCCTGGAGGGCTTATCTTCACAAACAGGCTCTAAAAGCTGAAGAAAAAAGGAGTGTAAGATTGCAGCACAAAATAGGAACCAAGGTGACAATTAAAAAAAAAAAAAAAAAGCCCCTTGCAGTGTAATTGCAAGAGCGATACTAAGCACGTACATGCTGCAAGCAGCGAAGTGCAACAGCTTGGTTTCAATCCATGTACAAAGCTAGGGCAAGCCCCAGGCTCGGGGGCTGGCTTTTTCAGGGGGAGCGGGCCCCGGGCCGGGGCTGCCGCGCCCGGCTGAGGGCGATACCGGCCGGCGGCAGCGCGGAGGCCCCTTCTCTGCCGGCGGGGCCCTTCCCGTTTCTCCCCTCGCCTCTCCCGCCCCACTTCGTCACGGAGGAGAGACTCCCCGGCCACCGCGGGGCCGGGGCTCGGCCCTACCTGCCAGAAGGGCGCTGCCGAGGGGGACCCGCCCGCGGGTGGCGGCGGCCGCCGGTCCCGCTCCCCCGGCTGGGGAGTGCCGGCCGCCCGCGGCGCGTTGTCCAGGCTGGAGAAGGGGTTGCGGCGGGCGGGCGCGGAGGGGGCCCGCAGGGCCGCGCCACAGGGCGGGGGAGCGGCGGCGGCGGGCTCGCTCCTCCGCAGCCGTTTGCGCTTCAGCCGCAGCATCGCCGGCGGCTTCTTGAAGCCGGGCGAGTAGCCGGGCACGGCGGAGGCGGCCATGGCCGGGCAGCGCGGAGCGGATGGGAGCGGAGCGGAGCTGAGCTGCCGGGCGGGAGCCGCTGTCTCGGCTTGGCGCGAAAAGGGGCGAGCTCCGCCCCTGGGCGGTGCTGAGGTAACGCGGCGGCCGCCGCCATTTCCTCCGGCCCCCGGAGGGCGCAGAGCAGCCCCGCGGGCGGCGGCGAGGGGGTCCCGGAGGAGGCCGCTTCGGCTCTCCCACCCTGCTTCGGCTAGTAAACAAAAAAAGCGTTACTGCTAAAAGACGTAAATGGATTTCTGAATCCATTCTGGAAAGCAGCCTGAATGGATTTCTCCAGTCGGGCATCAAGGAAATCACCACACGGCTGCACCAGGGCAAAAGTCACCTGTGGAGATACTACAACATGGTTACAGTGCGACTAAACACACACACTGCATATTTGGGGTAGAAAACTAGTTTTGATTGCGATTTGTGGCACTGGCTAGGGCCCATGCTGGAGTGTTTTGCTTCAGGCTATGCTGCAGAAAGGCACCCATCCCCTCACCACCAAAACAACGGGCAGTAGTTTTCAGCCCATGCTAGACAGATGATCCTTTCCAAAATACAGCTCTGAAGGCGATTAACTAAAACAATGATGGATTATAAAACTAATCCAGATGCAAAGCTGATTTTGAAGACACATGGCTGCCCTTAACGGCAATCTACGCATCATCCACACATCATCTGGCTGTGTGGGGCTTGAGCTCACCAGAGCAGAAGCATCCTCGGCAAAACCTGGGTGAGAGCCTGAGCTGGCACTGCTCCTAATGCCTCTCACGGTTATTAGCGCTATAGGAGACCACAGGCAGCCTCATGAGGCTGTCAGATCAGCGTACAGGTAGCGGTGAAGTGTATGCGACTTTCTTGTCAAAGCTGTGAAGGAACAGGTAAGCACCTGGCAGCCTCTCCCTCCAGAGCTGGAGGGCCTTGCTCTTGCACTCAAAACTACCTTCTGCTTTCCTCTGTCAGGGGATGTGCAAAAGAGGTGGCAATTGCTTAGGGAGCTTCATGAACCCTCTTGTTCAAGCACATGCAACTCTAAACCTAGCATTAGTAAAAAGCATTAGAAAATGCGGAGACATCTCAGCCAACTAAATGCACCTATAGGCAGCTTAACACCTAAAGTACAAAGAGACATTTGCTTCCAAAACCTGATCCAGCTGAAAGACTAAGAGCACTTCAGCAATAGCTAGCCTTAGTCTATTGTATGTGGGGTTCAAAAGGCATTTATATATGTAGTTCGGAGCAACATTATCTACCGACAAAAGATCTAGTAAAATAAAAACTATACTACAAAATCTTTCTTCTGCAGTTTTGTCAGTGGTTGTTCCTGTTTTATTAAACCTTATTTTTTTAACTCTTATTTTGTTTCCTCTGATCTGCTTTATTTTGCAACATTTAAGCTAAAATGAACAACATCAGGACAAAATAAGCAGTTGGGTACAAAGCTTCAGAATGTCAAACTAACACAGGATTCACATGCTTTAGATGTATGTGTGTACACACGTGCACAAAAGCATCCCTTACTGTCAAGGCTGCATTACATCACATTAGCAGTAAAATAAGATTTACTCATGCTTTTATATGCTTCCCTTGCATCATTTATCAAGAACCTACTACAAGTCCAGTGAATGATAGAATATAGGTTAATCATGGTTCTAGATAATCTATTTTCACTCAAATGTTCCAACTTCTTACAGTGGTTTAAAGTGCTAGTGTCCACTGAGCCATCCACACAGTGAAAACAAATAGCACACTTGAACAGAAAAAATATTTTTGCTCTCAAATAAGAGCAAGGAGGAAGCCATATGCTTTGAAGAAAGAAAAAACAGCAGTTCCTTCCCTACTGCTGATTTGCAGATGGTTCACGGTAAAGGAGTATGTTGGATAAACAGATTTGAGCTGTGCTAGGCACAAGGCTGTGGTTAAAAGAGGGGAAGTGCAAATGTACAACATAGGAAGGTCTTACTGGAAAGATATCAAAAGATAACATTACAGTAACAAGATACATAAAGTGCCTCTATCATCTGAATGACACGATCAGCTTATGGACTCTAGATTTACTCGGTTTACTGCCTGGTTGCTAAAATGAAGAAAATCAGCTGTGGGGGGAAGTCTTACTGTCAGTGCCATATCCTTCCCCTCTAGCATCCTTGCCAATTCGGAGGGTTTTGCCAGTCTTTCAATTAAATAACAATTTTATATGTGGATTAAAGACTTAAGCATACCACAGAGAGCGTCGAGTCTCAATGCAGTCAAAAGCAAAAGGTAATATAAAGGTGACTATTGGCAGGGGCTTGAGAAGGGAGGACTAATAATAAACACCAACATTTTTTTTCCCCCCTTTAATTTCTTATGGTTGAAAAACAACAGCAACTGAGTTTGCCTGTAGATGTTACTGACATTTGTAATTGGGGCAGGGGAGACAAGATTTGTGTGTCAAGACTGCTCCTTTAGAAGTTGCTGATGGGAACATTCTGCTCAACTGGATCCAGAAAAACCCTGAAGTCACAGGGGCTTCACAGACCATTTGTGCTGAGGTACAAAAGATCTTTAAATTCTGGTTACAGAATTATTTTAAAGTGTATGCTTATTTACTTCTCAAATACATTACGTTTCTTTATCTTCCACAGGCTTAGAAATCAGGAAATTGTGTGTCAGAACTGGATGACTTGTCTTTTTCTTGCTTGATTCTTCTGAACTATTTCCATAGAAACTTTGGCTTCGTACAATGGGATCGGTTCATCCAGCTGAGGCCTAAAATGGAACAGTATGTCAGAACTGTCTGGTGAGCATGCTCAGATCAACAGAAATATTGCAGGACTACTGCTATAGACTTTACTTTCACTATGTAAACTTTACTCCTTAAACAAAATAAAAGTTTTATAGCATTGCTTGGGTTCACAGAAGAAGGGAAGAGCCCTAAAGCAAACAGGAAACAGAAGTTAATTAAAAGATATCCTTCTTACGGGGTGGGGGGAGGGAAGCTGGTGGTGGCGAGGCTTTTGCTCAACAGCAATACTGTTATCCTGCATTAAGAGAAGGGGTCTTCCATTCCCACCTCATTATGCGAGTCTCCCTATCTACTGAAGCTGTCACTCTTCTCAGAGGAGTATTAGACAGACCTAACGTCTTTTACAGCCAACACCATTTCTCAATCAGACACACTGCTGAGCAGCCAGATACATGCTCTTCCTCCACCAAGAAAAGAATGTGCTGCCGTTGTTAAATTTTGACATACAGCATAATCGTGGAGTTTACCAAGTTTCCTTGTGCTTAGCCTGCTATATTACAAACAGAAATAGACCATAAACTGCTCCACATAAACCATGGGAGGCGTCTTTTCCTGAGCATCTCAATATAAATTTGCAGTACAGTGCTGGCAAAGAGTTTTCTACTTCTAACGCTGAATTAAACAAACAAACAAAAAAAAAAAAGTAAAAAAAAAAATCACATCTCTCACCTGAAAATGCTACTTGATAATTTCTCCATTATATCTTCTAAGATGGGTATCTAAGAGAACTGTCAAGGTAACAACATATCTGCAGGTAAATCTTTCTATAATCACGTTTGCTGGCAAGAGCCCTGTATTGATACAAAACCAGCAGGATCAAAGCAAAATGAAAATTAACCTTAATTCCAACCTTTAGATCAGATTTATGCACTTGTTTATATATCAGAAACCTCCTTTCCTGAAAATAGTATGCAGAAATGAAATATGGAAAATGAAATTTTGAAAAATAAAGCAAAAGGATTAAGACTGACAAATGCAGCCCACACTAGTACAACATTAATCAATCAGAATGGCAATTGCATTTTTTGTGCAGAATGAAGATGACAGACTTTGGTACCAGTTAACTACCCCTACTATTCATACACACATCTGAGGTAAAAATCAAAATAAAGTTGGGAACATAGTAGAGTCTGTGAATTCTTGGAGCACCACTGTGCATTTGTAAGGGATCTCTGAGTTAATGACTAACATTCATGACAATGCAACAGATGAGGCTGTATTTAGTCTTTATATGAAACTTAAAAATAACATTCCTTCCTTCATTTTAAGAGCAATCTGGTTAATATTTGAAGCTCAAGCCATTTTAAAAAGCAATCACCTTGCGATTTCTTCAGATGATATTAATGCCATATGCTCAAGAATTTCACAAGATATACAGATACAAAAAAAAAAAAAAAAAAAGATTTTTCCTTTCAACTTTTAAAGCCCGCTGAGATAAGACGTGCTGTTGTTATTAAAGATACCCCAGGAGATGACAGAAGAAATCTTATTGTTTAGTCAGCTTACTTTTTATATGTGGATAACTACTCAGTAAGCATTCAACAAAAATACCAAACTATGAAACGGTTCATGATAACCTGCATCCCATAAATATTTCCTTAGTGTGCCTGACCTTGCCTAATCTACTTTGCAGTTTAGTGGAGGAGGGGAGGACTTCCTTGCAGTATAGCTAGTCGTTTCACAAATATGACGGCTTAATCCTCACCTGTCTCTGCTGTTGTGCTAAACTGCAAAAGTGATTCAGCAGATCTCATAATCTGCAGTGCAGTACAGAACAGGGAGGGTCCTTAAAGCCATAAACAGACAAACCTTCCACTACTTGAAGCAATCCACGGAAAACTGTCATGCTAGTAGAAAGCTCAGAGTCCAGCTGCTTACGACTAAATGTAGGTAATGCAAATGGAGGCATTCCTCTTCCCACACCTGTGTCTTTGCTCAGTAACTTTTATGTACATAACATTGCAAACAAGGAAAAGGTTATTAAGCCAAAATATTTTAACTTTTACAGTTAAACTGATTGCATTAAGATTTACAGATGATGCATCTACTGCCCAAAAGAACAACAAAAACTTCAAAAATGTCATATGCATGATATAAAAACTTACAGAATCAAATCTTCAATTAATTGGTTCAATCTTGAACCAAAATACTGCATTTTCTCCAGAATACATGTTTTCCATTTCAGCACTGCTTTTAATGAAGCATGTAGAGACACATATTTAGAAGGAATGCAGAGACCAGCTTAAAACATGAGTGTATGTTACATTTTAGTTACACTGTATGCTTAGCTGTGCTGACCTTTAAGCCCCTGGTTACATGACTGAGTAGAAGAGAATCGATTAGTTGGTTTCTCGGTTATATTTCCATCCACTCATGTTAGCAGTCATTGTTCAAAATGACCAAAAGGATATAGAGGTACTTCCCTTGCTGTATATTGGACAAGTTCCATATCTCATCATTCAGAAAGGAGACTGTGGCTCCTTTAAGAAACAAGGAATGGCTATCTGGAGGATCCAGCTTAAACAAAATGAAGACAAATGTTATTTTGTTATATTTTCCTATAAAAAAATAAAGATTAAATGGTTATTTTATATTGATGGTTAAAAAACCAAACCAAAACCCCACCCCTTGCCCATTCTTAGAACTTAGCAAACTTGTAATATTTACAGCTTTAAATGATGCTTTCCTGCCTTGTCAAACAGTTTAATACCCTGAGCCAAACAAAATAGGTCCTTAAAAATTTGTCAATATAACCAAGCTATTAACATAACTGACTATCATCTTAGAGAAGACAGCCCCAAAATTTTCCCAAAGGAAAATAAAAACATTTATTATTAATGCTGTATGCTTCCCATTTTCTGGATGTGAGAGTTTTCTTAAGTGAAAACTAATGTTGTTGAACAGTGGGGAACCATTCAGCCATGACAGAAGCTCACAGACACATCCATATATAGATAGATTGTGGTACAAACTAACCTACTGACACAGTATCTTTACCTGAAGACTTTTTTCTGTTGTTATCCAGTGTCCCCCAACACCAAGAAGAGTAATGATATCATGCTTATGAGGCAGCAACTGTGATTTTGAAGTTGATTCATCTTCAGCACTATATAATTTCACTGGGCAGGGGGACAAAAGAACAAATTCATTTGAGCTCAGAAGAAAACTCTGTTCAGAATAAAATGTCCATCTCTTCCTTACTGAAAACCACATATCTTGGGATTCTTTACAGTCCTATGTCTTTAGATACAAACAAGTTGCGATATATGCGTATGAATACACACAATGAAAAACAGCTGTCTGGAACAGCACTACAATTAAATTACGCTGTTAGTCACACGAGACTCTCTGAGAAAGCAGACGATTTAGGAAATTCAATATCTATTTATTTTAACAGATTTTAGTGGAATTCTAAGAAGTTCTTAAATTATTTCAGCTAAAGACAGTAACTTCAGAGTTTTCAACTATTACGATTGTTTTAGAATACAGGCTGACAGTACTGGCGATTGTGGCGTAATTTTCATATTAAAATAAGGTAGCATAAACAATGATGTCACAGCTCTATTCTTTAAACTATTTTTTTTTCTTTTCAGTTTTAAACAGGGGAAAATTTCAGACAAATTTAGCAGATGACTAACAGTATTAGACGCTTCCACTAGAGGGTGATATGAGGAGATCTTAGAGATCTTGCTTAAGGAGATCTGTTGAGTAAAGATACAAATATAAAATTGCATGGGAACAAGCAAATGTAATCGTTTGAGGTGATGCAGCCTCCACCTATATTATTTGGAAATAATAATTAAAAAAACCCGCTAATAGTGCTCTGATGACCAGATTTTCATCAGTTACATACCTCCAGCATCTAGAACAATATCCACTCCCAGGCCACCCGTTTCTTCCAAGCAGCTTTCTGCCACATCTATCTTTCCATTTGATACATCTATCACTCGAGCTAGAAAGAGCAGTACATTTGGTCAATTACGATAGAAACGTAGAGTTTAGATTCAGAGCAGAACAGAAAATTTCTAGCTTCTGAAAGTATTACAAGCCAGTTTGCAGCTAAGTCAAAAAACCTAGCCAATAGTTTTTTCATGTACAGTGCAAGATCAACACCAAAAATGTGCATTAGCTTAATGCAGAAGTAAAACTCACAAGTCTGTTTAGGCCAAAAAGGATAAAGTATGCTACTATAAGAATTAGAAATCCTTCTGTAAATTCATTCTTTGCTAGTCTTCTTTTCCAAAAGCACCTTCAAAAATATCAAGTTCTGGAGTGACTAGCCATGTTATTGAAGCAAAAGAGAGTGGCCAAAATGATAAGGAGGCACTTTATTTCACATCTCCCAACTTTCAAATTATCTATCAAATAACCATAGCAGTAATGCTTTCGGAGAGATTTCCAAGCATAGCTTTCTTCCCTTACTCTACATAAAACCCACCACTTCCTGCCAGTCCTTTGCAGAGCCCTTCTCTTGCTTCCACATCATAGAGGGAAACAAAAAACCTATTCTCCCTGGCATGGAGCCCTGTCTCCCAGTGCAAGTCAGGAGTAAACATGTAAAAATGCAATAAATTCAGTCACTTTACAAGGCACTGAGTTGACTTTCCTTATGATTCCAGCAAGTCTTTTAATCTTATTATAACCATCTTTTCTTTAAAATAATGCTTAGTAGCATCCTTACTTATCTCACAGCATGGATAAACTTATTAATATATTACTTTCTGGATGATGTTTTTAACCTCTAAATGGCTCTCTGGGTCATTAAATAAGTATTGAGATGGAAGTATTTACATCTCCTCTTGAAATACTTCTGAGCTGAAAGTCACTAATACATTTTCTTCTCGTGTATCTGTGATACTGTATTTATAGATGGTTATAAAGATAAACCACAGCATCAGCAATAACTAGGGCAGAGAAGTAGCAGCTAAGGTTTTTAGTTTTGTTTCATAAATATGAGATAGAACAAACATTTAGAAACTAAACAGGCCAAAGACTTCTCAGCAAAATGATAATTGAAATAATGTCAAATAAATTTTTGAGGCACATTTCCAAAGCATAATGGATTAAACTCAAATTTGCAATGTGTACTTACCCACTAAAGGCTGCCGTATACCTTCTTGAATTTAATCAAGGGGGTGAGAAGGAAGGAGAGAAGAAAAATTGCAAGAGACTGGTCATTAAGAAGAATATTAACAAATACTCAGTTAATGCTTTGGGGTTTTTTTTTTTTCCTTCCAATCAAATCATAAGATGCATTCAGATTCTTAGGTCAATCATTCAGTTTTTTCACTGAAGTCAAATTATCTGGCTAAAGAGAATGCACATGGTCATAATTTAATAAAGATGTCACATTAATTTAATAATGATAGTCACATTCCCTGTATGCAAATAAAACCCCATAATACCCTTTTCTTATTAGTCTCCTCAGTCAAGAAGTTACAAGTTTTTTCTTAACATGGCAATTTGACATGGTATAAAGTTTCTACAAATAGTTTCACTTCTTGAGAATAATTCTGATTTAATAGGCTCAAAGCCTGACTACCAAAAAGAAAGGCAATAGTTTAATCAGTTTGATTATTCTCTGATTTCTGTTTAGCAAAAATTTCCAGTTTTGTTAATAGAATAGTTCAAACAGTACTTATCAAAATCCTGTTCAATTTCCTTCCTAGCAAAATGCTGTAACAATTTCTCTCCACTGTGGAAAAGGCTGAGCAACAAATTATAATGTAGTTTTCTGTAATCCTTTGTCATTTATGCAACATTTCTCACAAAACATTTGTAAATTAGTTCAGTTTCTTCTTCTGTGTCTTGTACAACTTCTAAAGTAACATTATTCTGACTGGCAAAAAGGCTTCAGTTTCTCTCTTCTTTCATTGTTGGTGAGAAGTAGAAATATCAATATTTGCACAACTTGCTACCAGAGTTTACTCTCACCCAGTAAGTTCAGCTACAGAGTTTAAAAACTGTCACACAAAAGATCTGCTACTTGGTTTATTGAACGTGCTCAAGAGACCCATGAAAGCACTGATGAGTTCTTACCAGATGAGTTCTTACCACAAACATATCCACTGAAAGCTCAATATTTGTTTTTTTTTTGTTTTTTTTTTTTTTTAATTTAAAACCAACCACAAACCAAACCAAAAAAAGAAGGGGGTAACCTAGGGAACAGAAAAAAATATATATGTATATATATTTTTTCTTCTGTTCTGTAACAGAAACTCATCACATTATTTATGTAATATTCTGTCTCTAGTCTGAAACATGGGCATTAAAATTTCAAAATTTGTTATAATCCCCTCCCTCATACTATTATTCTATTTACTCCAGAGAGTACTGAAGACATGCAAAGACCCCCATCTTCTTGGTCTAAATATGACTCCTTAAACATTAACAGGAACTTCTACTTCAGGCACTGAATAATATTCATTTAAAAACCCCCAAAACCCAAAAAACCCAAAACCACAAAAACACCCCAAAATGCAGAAACAGCGGCTTTTTGCTTTCGCACTCAAACTGTTTCTCTTTTTAATGCTGCACCCAGGTTATATCTCTTTATTTGAAGTAAAGCTGCAATTAAAATTTTTTTCGCCATAATGTATATGTTCCACAAACATTTGCAAAACTGCTAAACTAAACTCCTCTTCTTGTAAAACAAGCACATACATGAGCAATATAAGCAATGGCCTTTTCCCTGCAAGAGATGGTTATTTCAGCCATTTTATGAAGCAGATAGTTATGCTATACACTGATAATGCAAACTGTTGCTCATTGACCACTGACAGACTCTTGCTAAAAACTAAACAAAAAAACCACACTAAACAGGCACAAAACTGAAAAAGCCTCCACCCACAGACATTAGAAGCCAACTAGCTAGCTATGCTTGGGTTACTTAGAGCATTTATTTTATATTAACATTCATATAACTTAAAAACACCAGCAAAAAGTAAATACGCCAAGCAACCCAAAGTCATATTCATATGTGCTGACCAGACTGTGATAATAAAATTAATTACAAAGTCCTGTCTTAGCTAATAAAGTGTTCATATCATTAGCAAAATATACCCATAAAACTACAAATCAAAGTTTTAGGTATTTTGAATTTACTCTTTCACCCTGTAACAGCTGGCATAACAAACCTCTACGTATCAACAGCATTCACAAAAATGCTTTATGTTCTGATGTCTGGAATGTCTACTATTACAGTAAAGAAGACTTCTGAAATAAGAAAAGGAAAAAATAGCTTTTTTTTGTGAAGTTGCAAAAAAACCAGAGGTAATATAAAAATCTAGAGACCTAAGTCTGCCAGGTCTTTGAAGAAATGGTTACATTCCCAACACAGAACTTTGCAGTTCCCTGTTGAAGATCATTAAGGTCAGACAGCAAAAACGTCTTTCTCCCTGCTCTTGTGTAATAACCTCTGCACGGCACTCCACTTCCTGCTGCATTATCAGCACTCCAAAGCCACTACTGGGAGAGCTAAATACTCACTTGGTAGGCTGGAAGTGAATCACTCCCTGACACTGCAGATGTGTGTGAACGTGCAGCCCCAGAATGCACATGCACACTGTGTTGTCTCTGTGCTTCCACTGCCAGTTCTGTTCTCGGGAGCCAGAAAGGAATTAAAATTGACAAGAACTCTTGTTCTCTCTGTGTCTAAAGAGCAGCTCTCTGGCTTATTTCATCCCTCTGCTAGCTTACTATCCTTGAGCCAGCAGGGAGAACACAAGGACAATACTATGTGCACCTGCATATTAGCAATGCCTGATTTTAGTGAGTTGCTAAGAACAAGACAGGAGATTTGAAAACTGCTCTAATTCTCCATTTGGAAAGCCAAGATTGCTAACAATATTACTATGCAAAACAACAAAGGAGAAAGGAGTCAGAGTCAGGGACAGTTAACCTTGACATTATCTTTTTAATCAGATCTCATCTTAACCCATATATATTTTGATTGATGTGACTGTAATGTATGTAGACATAACTGACTACACAGTGCTTTCCCCACAGAGATATTCTTACAAGAGACACAGCTACTCTTACTCATACTTCTTTGAATGACAACAAAAATCGTACACCGAAAAATAAACTTAGTGATTATACTAGGGCAGTCTTTGCATTTTGAGAAGTATCAGATGCTAGTTTTAACCTTTTGTTCACTGTACAGCAAAGTTCACAGACTGCAATCAAACTGCACTTTGCAATGTCATTTTAAAACTGTCTGAATAAAGAAATATTCTACTTTCCTCCACTCTGCAGCATTGAAACAAGAAAAAGTTTGATCAGGAAAGATGCTAGTAGCTTTTACATAGAGTCTTTTCCCATGGTCCAAAGAGCACTGTTATTTTGAGGGAAAATCCCCCAAAAACTTAAGTATCAAAGAGAAGAAATGGAAGAAGTCATAGATGAATACACGCATTAGGTCTAATGCAGAGCTCACTTGGATAATAGGAAAATGCAGAGCCTTTGAGCGTCCAACTACAGTTATGACAGTACTTGAAAGTGAGCTGCCACACAGCTTGATAAAATACTATTAGAAGTAATTTGAATCTGATGAATACTGTATCTCAAGTATATGATTACATCAGAACTCTGGCTCAGGTACCTAGATTACATACTGCGATACTGGTGATTTAGTAACGCTTTCTTCTTGTTCACAAGCAACAATTTTATAAAATGAAAAGACTTCTTGAGTAGTTAGGCCAAAAGCCAGCGCTCAAGCACTATTGTGTGAGATGGAAAATATTGAGAGACAGTCATCACAACTTAAATGAAGAATAAAAATGCCATTAAATACACCTAAAATATAAATTAAATACCTATGGAGTACAGAATAAATTTTAAAACTATTTAATTAGACTATTTATAAATCTGTGTTTCAGTTTTCAGCTGCTGAAATAAGTCCCTGGACTAAAAAAAAAATAAAAATTTGAGACATTGTTTAGCATAAACTTTAGCACTGAAGAATATCACTTACCCACAGGAGGTCTAAGCCTCTCCAGGTACTGCTTATCTTCAAGACTGTATGCAGTAGAGATTACTTTAGCTCCTCTATGTTGTGCTAATTGAATAGCTATTGTACCGAACGGCTGCAGAAGAAAAAAGGTAGATGAGTTCATTTACAGCAACAATTCCATGCAGTTCAAGAAAGATTATATTGCAAAGGATGTTCAGGAGATGTCAGGAGACTATCCAGAAATGAACTTACTCCTTCAATAAAACATATCTGAACCAAGAATTTGAATATTCACAGATCTGCTTCTGTTCCAAGTGAGGCCAAAAAAGTCTTTTCATTCACTGGGAAGCTCTGAACAAACTTTTAGGAGTTAACTAGTTCTCCTCTTCAACAAAATAGCTCAGATTCTACTTTAAGTAACACAAGTACCATAACTACAATTACAACTTGTAGCTTTGGGCTTGCTTGCTTGTTGAAGGAAGAAGTGCTACCAAGAAAAAAGCCCCAGCCACATTTACATTAACGAATCTTGGCTGAGGTAAGCTGCACATCTTCATTAGCAACAGAGACTGCAGTAATGCAAATGAAAATATTTATATCTAAGAGAAGTTAAAAAGCAGTGGTGGGAAAGGAATAAAAAAAAGTTAAGGCACTTTCCTCCAGTTATACCTGAGGGCTTAGGGCAAAACTATGTCAATGTAAAACACCAGAAAAGAACTAGCTCTTCACTACCCACACAGCATGTGAAGGACTGTATTCTTGGCTCAGTATCTTATGTGGGAGGGCCTAATCCATTAAGTTAAGGGCACTGCCAGGAGTAAAATGCAAGGCTTGATACATTCAGTATGTTGTAAGAAATCCAATGGTTCTGGTGATAAGACACTTATTTATGGCAGAGGTCGTCTTTCTGTTCCGAAATTGTTATTATTGCACAGTTGTTACCTACACTTGCTCCATCCATTACAAGGACAGTTTTTCCAGGAGAGACTTGGGAAAGGTAGTGTAAAGCTGTGTATGCTCGGACACCATCACGAACAGCCCCGGCTGCTTCAACCCAACAAACTTTTTCTGGTTTACGAACTAATTTGGAGGAAGAAACAAACAAACAAAAAACCAGATGGGAAAAAAAAAGCAGCAAGTCCCTGACATTTCACTCAGAATTATTTTTTAGACTTCATAAATTTCTAAAACATGAAAAAAAATTATACAGGTCAAATCATCTACAGGTGTAGTTACGATCTCTTTCACAAAGGCAATATTCCGATGTTGTGGCTTATGGTCAGCTACATGGAGTCCAAGTGGAAAAGGCAACTGTTATTCCAAGAATAATCAGTTTGCTTCTGCAGCACTCTTGTAAGCAAGTTCAAATACAAATACAGTATTTAAACAGGAGAAAAGAAAGAGACCCACTTCCTACCATAACCTCCTGACAGAAATGATCTGAGGAAGTCTCTTCTTTTCACAAAGATAATTCTGACACAGAGAACATACAATGCGAGTTCCAACCCATGAGTTCCTAATTTTCTTTCTCTATAGGTTAGAATCTTCTGCTTCATAATCCATTCGTATAAACAGCTTCTGGAGGTTATAGCACATTTTAAGAGAGACAAAGGTCAAGATAACTTTGTCATCTCTGTTTTCTGTTGTCTCTATCTACAAGACACTTAAGAGCTTTCCCATTCTGTCCACGTGCTTGAAAGCCTGGGGAGGTAATGTTAATGAAGTACTCTGTTAACCAGAAGTCACAAGTTCAAACACCATTTTTAATGTGAGCAATTTACATGATTTAGCAGAGCCCTTGATACTAAGCTAGAAAATCATCAAAGCCCAGCTGAGAGTCTAGCACAGAACTGAACTAAGTAAGCACAATCCCTTGAGGCACACAGAAAGGAAAAAGACTGGAAAAGTTTGGTCTGTCCCTTTAAGCATAAGAATTGACAGTGTAGCCTGAATCGGGGAACTATGAAACAACATGAGCGATGCAATCACCTGGGAATGTTTATCAGTGTGCTGGAAAAGAATTCTGGGGATCATCACCAGCATCATCACTTTGTGTGCCAGTTCATACTACTTAGCACAAAGTAAGCTACTGAAGGTAATACAAACTCAGACATATTTTCTGCCTATAGCTAATGTAAATAGTGATAAAGCAGCACAGACCTCTAGATTTCATTTTGCTTGATTTGTACATTTAAGTGTTACAAAAAATAAACCTTATGTTTTAATCTCCATGAATCCATGACTTATTTTGCAAAAACTGCCACAGCTAGTCAGGAAGATTTCATCTTCAAACAAGTCAACATAAATAATACTTGTTTACCTCTCATATATATTAAAAAACATTGAGAGGATATTTTACCATATTTTATGCAATAAAAGTAGGGTTTCGGTATAAACAAATTTAAGGGAGTCACCTCATAACTACACAGCTTGAGTTCATGGACAGTCACAGAAACACAATACAAACTAATTTAAGCAAAAGAGTAGCTTGCTCAAAGTAACACAACAGACTGTTGGGAGAAGCACATATATTCCCAAAGTTAGTATTCTACACATTAAAGCACTCTATGCCCAGAAACACGAAACTGGAAACTCACAATAATTGAAAAGAATGTTTCAATACTAGGTTTTCCCCAATCCTCATTCCCTGAAAATTTCTTTCTCCAGCTTCTAGTCTGCTAATTTTATCCCATCTGTTAGTCCAGTCACAAGTGATATTCCTGGATTGAGTCAAAGTGAGGAAAAAAGCAAATTTCTCCTCATTTAATTTTGTGACAGATGAGGTGAGGAAAAAGGAGAAAGACAATGAAGCAACAAAAAGGGAAGTTAGAAGGAAAAAAAGAAAAAGAGTCAGCTTGTGTGTTTAGGCAAAATATTAACCCATTAAACGATAACAGCAAAAGAAAAAACCCTTGAGAGTACATAGTATTCAAAGCTTCTATGAACAGGTGGAGTAAACAATGTCTGTTGCTATACAGAACAAGTTTGCCCAAAGGTCCAATTAGCTCCCTATTAGAAAAGCTAAACTGAAGTCTAAAGATATAGTAAATTTAATATTAGCAAAATGTATGAACTACGTACCCAAATAATGCTCATGAACTAGAATAACTTCACAAAGACCAGACTCTTCAGAATCCAGGGGCAAAATTCCTGAAAAAAAATTGGACATAGACCTTTAATTTTGAACAAGCATACATTATAACAGAAACAAGCTCCTAATGAAATTGTTAGTCCTGCTTGGTCTGTGGTTCAGTTGCCCTCTTGTCAGGTTTATGACAGGTTAAGAAAACTTGGCAAGGTAACAGCCTGTAACCTCTATGGGCACAGTGCACAAGATGGTTCCAAAGGTGCTCCAAACAGCATTTTGGGGTTGGAGAGAGAAAGAATGGGGACACCACTGAGTGTTTTTTGCTACTGGCATGCTTAATTTTCATCCCGTCATGTCAGAACTAATTTTACACTGCTCTCACTCTGAGTAGCGCTCCTGTTTCTACTCTGGGCCACGGCTAACAGAAGAAAATTGAGCTCTCTTATTGCAAACATGCACAGACTGAGCCACGCTACAGATAACTCCACTCTTCCATCCTGATGCCTATAAGTGTGTTGTTAGCAAAGGCAGCAAAAAAGGGACAGAAAGAAGCAGAGGAAGAACAAGCAAGAATGCATAAGTGTAAGTTTTAAAAAGCTGGAACAGAGAAGAGGAACTGAAGGAAGAAAACACCCATGGCAGACAGCGAAAGCAAACACAGAGCAGGCAGAAAGGGAGGGGGGAAAAAAAAAAAAAAAAAAAAAAAAGAAATCCATCCTGGTCACAACAGTGCTTTTTTTCTCCACTGGCCAAAGAAGGAGATTCATGAACATGAATGGTTCTGGCATCCGATCAGTCTTCTGAATATATGTACCCTCTTTCCTCGGTAAATTAATATTTTCTTCCCTCTCTCATCCAAATCTTATACTCCATTTAGACCAAAGCAAGGCCTTTGGCTTAAAATCCTCAGCAAATTTGGCTGCTATTTCCAGTCTTTCACAATTCCCATTAAAAAAATGGTTACCCTACAGTGCTTGTATACATCTGCAGATCTCTCAAGGGTTTATCTATGGAATAATAATAATTAAAAAGTCTAAAGTAGCTATCTACAGCAGCTATTGTGCAATTAGGAAATAATGCAAGAAGGACAAGAATCTCAGAACAGAACACACTTTCTTACAACATCACTATCAATTCTGTCTTACTTTCATAACTTAAGTCATCCTCTAATCCTTTAATTTAGCATACAAAATCTAAACATGTATGAAAGAATGTCCCCAAGAAATATCTCTTCTATCCTAAAGCATCATTCAGATTTTGATGATTAATACAATATTGTATTTCAAATGTTACGAAAAATGTCCTTATAGTAAACTAAAATAGCCTTGGCACCTAAACCAGTTTGCATTCTAACACCTTACTATAGAAAAAACAAAACACAAAGCTCAGGAACTTTCAGAAGTTCAGGAACAAGTCATGTTACCTCCTAACACTCAAGACAGCCTCCAAGGAGTCATTATACATTGTCGTCAACTCACAATTGATTTCAGGGTCTCTAAAACCATTCACAAAAACATGACTCTCATACCACGGGAAAGACATATGGCTTGTAAAGAACAATGCCCCTTAGTATACCTTATAATGCTTACGAAGCTCCAACATGAAGTATAGACCTTTATTTTATGTATGCTATACACATCAAGCATTTAACACAAGTACAAAATTAGATTTTTCACCTTACTTGTCAGAAATACTCCACATAGCATAGGGCTTTCGTGCATTGATTATTTATGTATTCAGTAACAGGGCATATGGAAGAACTGACACGCAAACTGGCTAACCACCAGTTAATCTAAGCAGGTACATTTATATTTAGGTTCATGTCTCCTCCAAGTATTTGTGGCCAATTTAACTCTCAGAATATTTTTTCCCTGCACTTATTTTAATGAGGAACATGGCATAATTGATTGCTAAAAGATTCTGAGAGCAACAGATAAAACTGACTGTAACTTTGAAAGGAAGTCAAGAATGTATCTCAAAACAAAAGATTTTTGGCTGGTCTGAGGTTTTACTACGGTATTTTTCTTAACCAAACAATTATGTATAAGAGAATACATTATATAGGCAAAGAAATCTCCTCTGGAAGATTAAAGAAGGATCAGGAAAAACTTCAAAAGCAAGAAACAATTCTTGGTATGATTTTAGGAACTGATTAACGATTTAGCACACCAAGTACTTCCAGTGAGCACAGTACTATTCTTACATGAAAAAGAGTAGATTCGTAAATAAGGACCGTATTACCATATTATTACTGTTAAACTCAGTAAGGAGTGTCTAACAGGACTATACTCTTTGATAGAAGGACAGTGTTTTTTGTAAAATTCAAGTAGAAATATTTTTCTGACAATTGTATATTTTGGGACAGTTCGATGTTATTAAACACATAGGTAACCAAATCATTTGGCAATAGCTCATTTTCTTTTAAATCTGCTCATTCATTAACTATGTATAAACTCACAGCAATAGTAACTGGGAAGTGTGCTTGTTAGGAAAGATTTACCATAACAGAAATATTTCACTCCTATCTTTCGTCTTTATAACATCTATATTGGATGCATAAGGTTGAACATCTGTTTGAAAGGGAATGCTATGAGATTTCAGTATTTAAAGAAGTATATTTTCTTTCTTTTAGGGCTAAAAATATTCAGTGCTGTTTTCTTCATCTTCCTATTTCCATACATGTAATTCTGACTTTTCTGTACTTGCATTTGCAAACATTCAGTATTCAAGAACAAAAACCACAGACAACAGAAGTCTCAGACAAAATGAATCTGCTTCTTTCATGATCCAAGTACAGATTCCATTCCCTTAATGTCAGATTTACACTGAAGTAACTCAGCTGATTCAAACTAATTATTCTATATTTGAATTAACAAGAATGGCATTAAGTCCTAATTCACAAAAAACCCCAACCCTCCTACAGCCACTTAGAATGTTACTTAGACCTCTCAGGTCCACTGACATTTTCAGAGGGTTTTTTTTCCCCAACTACTTACTGAAACTGTATTCCTTCAGCTACAACAGAAAGCAATTGAAACACAAATACTATTTTAAAATATTCAACAGATGCAGCATATGTCAGTTAAGATATTTAACCAAATGAGCAATACTGTTCACAATAATGATATTATTCATAGTTCAAAGTTAATTCATATGCAAGACCAGAAAATGCCTCGCCATAACTGTTCTACTTTATTAAACAAAGCAAAGCCACTTCTGTACCCCATAAAATGGAATATTAATTCCCAACTGTAAGAATTACACCTTCTGTGGTGAATAAATAATAATAGTCACACTTCTTATTCCATTAGATTTAAGCTAATCATATGAAAGGTCTGCCAAAGTTTCACCAGGAAAAGAAAAGCCCCAAACACTTTCCATGTGATTTTTGACCTGGAAGTCTGTTTTAAACAATAAACAAAAAAGTACAGTGATTACCACTTGCCTTTCTGATGGGTTTCTCTGGCAATAACGTCATAGCAGGATCATAAAGCATGGACGCCCTGTGGTTAAGTTAGGGGGGAAACAAGTCCACTTTCAAGAACTCTAACATGCAGTAAAAATGAAGATTCTGGAAAACGAGCAGCTTGAATCAGTGTTTCTTTTTAAATGTGGCCTTGTATGTAGCAAAACACCTGAGTACGTGCACTGCTTTTAGCAACTCAGAAAATCCAGTAGAACTGGTGAACCTACTTGCATGCTTAAGTTAGGACCACTCTTGATTTCTTTACTCAAGCAGGAATTGACATGACTTAGAAACTGAACAGTCTTCAGTATGCTTGAAAAAGAGTGTCATCACTAGCAGTTAAAAGTATATTTTTATATCATCCACAATAAGACAGGAAATATAAGCCTAGACTTTGTATCATCCACAGAAATCAAAACATACGTATTAATTACCTCAGCATAGTGTTATAAGTACAAATAATTGTGTATGTATTCAGATGGTTGCCTTTAGAACATGCACTCCACATGGCTAATTGGACCCAGGTGTATATTCTTAAAGATTTGGTGAATGTAGTAGGACTATGACACATTACATTAGCTGGGGACCTGAACTTCCATTCTTATAACAAAAAACTTCCCTAAGACAACCCTTTTAGAATACAATCGTCATTTATAAGAGTTTATTCTTGTGACACTAGTGGAATCTTTCAAAATAAAGGTCTAATTGTAGCTCTAGCAATAATTATAACCTCAGCCATTCATTATAAAAAGATTACTAATTGTGTTAGTTGATAAGGCAAACAAGCATTAACTCACCCACTACTTCATCATCTGGCTGAAAAAAGGTCACCTTTCTTCCAACTCATGAAGAATATACGAAAAGGAGGAAAGAAGGTATGAAGATAAATGTTTATAGTGGAAATTGAACATGCAATTGAGAGCACTGTTTATCACTAGCTCACAAAACTAAAAACACACCCTACTTGTGAAAAAAAAAATTTCTATTAAATATGCACATACCAAACCCAAATGTTTAATTCACTAAACTTTGGCACCCCATGCACAAACAGTTACATGCAAGTATACACATGTCTTTAAAAGATCTAGGCCTTAAACTACGCATCAAAGGTGGATATGCCAGTGAAACACGGCTGAAATTCCTGAATGTTATTTTGTCTTCACTATTCTAACAAATGATTTTTACAAATAAATTAAAGATTGTTACAGCATGTGCAAGTAATATCTTAATAACTCAGTATATGAGTCAGGGCAATCCCAGACACAAATACAGGCTGGGCAGAGAATGGATTGAGACCAGCCCTGAGGAGGAGGACTTGGGGGTTTTGGTTGATGAGAAACTCAACATGACCCAGCAATGTGTGCTTGCAGCCCAGAAAGCCAACCATATCCTGGGCTGCATCAAAAGAAGCGTGACCAGCAGGCTGAGGGAGGTGATTCTCCCCTCTACTCTGCTCTCCTGAGACCCCACCTGGAGTACTGCATCCAGCTCTGGGGTCCCCAACATAAGAAAGACATGGAGCGAGTTGGAGAGAGCCCAGAGGAGGGCCACGAAGATGATCAGAGGGCTGGAGCACCCCTCCTATGAAGACAGGCTGAAAGAGTTGGGGTTGTTCGGCCTGGAGAAGAGAAGGCTCTGGGGAGACCTTATAGCAGCCTTCCAGTACCTGAAGGGGGCCTACAAGAAAGCTGGAGAGGGACTTCTTACAAGGGCATGTAATGATAAGACAAGGGGTAATGACTTTAAACTGAAAGAAGGTAGATTTAGATTAGATATAAAGAAGAAATTCTTCACTATGAGGGTGGTGAGGCACTGGAACAGGTTGCCCAGAGAAGCTGTGGGTGCCCCATCCCTGGAAGTGTTCAAGGCCAGGCTGGACGGGGCTTTGAGCAACCTGGTCTAGTGGAAGGTGTCTCTGACCATGGCAGGGGGGGTTGGAACTAGATGATCTTTGAAGGTCCCTTCCAACCCAAACCATTCTATGATTCTATGATTTTATTTAGAAAGCTGTCATGCATTTTCTTTTTTTAAACTCTGAACAGATATGCAGTAATTACAGTTCAGTTCCTTTTTTTACTTTCATTTCAGTATCATTACTGACTTAGGGGAAGCCTCATTAAGAAAGCAAATAATTCCTACTATTAAAGGTGTACCACGCAAACAGTATTTATTTGTTCTGGATTACCAGACCTTAATTCTTGCTCCATACCCTCACAAGACAATTATACTAACTTACCTTCCAATACAACTCCAGAAATTTCTCGACCAACAGGTAGAAGCTCCTTCTCCAGTTTAATTTCTGACAGAAGCTGAATGAAAATAATGGTTATAACATTCTTACTAAGGGTCAAAATTTGCACATTTATTATCATCTTACAGTGTTTGATATTCACAGTAAGAAAGTTGGGCCATTACCAAAATGTTATCTGGGGGAAAAAAGTACACACATTCCTCATTTAATATTAAAAACTTTGCACTGTTTTTCTGTATTTAAATTTAGAAGCATATTAAAAAAATAAAAACAGAGTTATTAACAGGCAAGCCAAACTGTAACTTAAAGTCAGTATGCAGAGGATGATAAAAGGGATTTACTGTAAGAGAACTCACAAATGACAACTGATCTTTCTCCATAAATTAGGAACCAAATTAGAGGTGCTTTTTATTTAAAGAGATATGCAAGAATACCACATCAATCCTGTGCCCTCTTTCTCAGCAGTAAAGCCATATCCTCAGATGGCATAAATGGAATCCTGCCAATTACCAGCTAAGGCCCTGGCTTAGATCTTCAATGGAAACTGTAAACACCTCTAGCTTTTATAAAAAAAAATAAGCAAATACCTTTGTATCTATCCAGCTCAGTGCACAGGCTCTAACTTGTACTTTCACATCGTGGTCTCTTGTAGGAGGAAGGTTTTCCTAGGACAAATTTATAGACGTTACATTATACAATGCAACATGAATGTACTAGTAAGATCCTCTCAAGCTCCTGAAAGCACTTTTCCACAGTCTTTGTTTTAGATTGTTTTGTAGTCAGAACAAGAAATTTCTTTCAATGAAAAGGGAACTGATATCACAATGGATTTACAACACCATTTTGAGTACATGTATATTACTATTACAAACTTGGCCACCTAGACCTTACTAAACCTCAACAGACACCATCATTATTTTTCTGCCTTTTTTTTTTGGGTGTCTAACAAACAGAAGGAAGCAGATCTTTAATATTAAAACTATACTGCAAGAGTGATGGAGAATTTTAAGAGAATTTTGACATGAATGTCTGACATACTGTACTGACATACTGAGGTAAATATTCAAGTAGTCCAGATGGTGTCAAAGATATAGCATCGATAAGAATTGTTGTTAAGTCCCACAAATGATGGACACCTCAAATACAAAAGTGTTCTACTAATGAAGTCTCCCCTAACTATTTCAACATTTGGTTTTGGGATTGATACCTGAAATGATTTTAAGTAGTTGAGTACTGCTACTTTAAAGTATTTAATTAGCTAAGTTGAGTTCTGAACTGCTGACTCCACACAGCTGTTAAAGAGCTACCTCAGGTACTGGAGGCAAAATCATGTACTTCCATGTTATACTGTAGTCTGCAGTCTAGATGTCTGTTGAAATTGGAAGTGGAACACTTACCAGAAAGTCATGAGAGCGCTTTGTTTCTACTTCTGAAGTTAAGATATATTCTTAAGTGTTTAAGCTTCCTTCCTTTGATATTTTTTTTTTAACTCTTCCCAAGAAACAGCTGTTGCTTTTCTCTTAGGCTTAGCAACATGAACAGTAACCTCTGTCCAAGGAATATTGAGCTGAACTTTTTCTCACCCCAGCTGAGTTAAACACACGCTGTTCCTTTAAAATTGCAAGGCATTTTGCCAGTCAGACTGCCCTCCTGCTCCTCAAACAAACCAAAGTGGGTTCTCACTCTTTGTTCCACAAAACAGAAAAGCCATTAAACTGTTCAACTATACAAATTCTGTATCTCCGGTTTTTAAAGAAACAAACAAACAAAAAAAAGAAGTTAGATTCTAAGGGACTTGTGTAACTGATGTAAATTTAAGATTATATTGTCTTTTGGAACTATCCTTTTGGTATGCATAGCTCAACGAACCTAAGTATTGCTACAATGCACAAAATAAAACTGCTTGCCTTTATAAAAGAATAAAAGTCTTAAGAACAAAAAGAGATGATGAAATGTTTGTGCTGTTAACTGGTTCCTGCCTTCATAATTTAAATATGTCATTATTAGGAATTGACCAAGCACCATAAGGAGGTTTGCTACAGAAATTCTTCATCCAAGACACTGACTTTTTGTTATTCACCTTCTGTTCTATTAAGGTCTCCTCAGCCAACTAGCTTTCCTTTTCCTCACTTTTTTCAGTATTTATTTTGGTTTAAGATGAGGATTCCATAGAGCTGGTCATTACACAGACACCTGCAGAATCAGTTCCTGTCTGAAGAGATTTAAATACGCAAGTAGGCAGACAAAGTCTATGCACAGGAGTGCAGTTTCAAGATCTACTTTAGCTTACTTAAGACTGTACCAGAGCTGTCTGGCTCACCTGTTGCCAGCATCTACATATTCCCATCCCCTCCTTTGTATTGGAGCTAGCAATCATGGAGCCATCACAGTGATGGGAACTAACTCGTAACAAATTACTAGTTTTCACCTGGATAAGTAAGCTGATCCATCTCACCTTATAACTGCACGACTCCTAAAACCATTACAAGGAAGAGAACAAAAATGTGCAGCTGAAAGGTGAACAAACCTTTTCAGCAAAAGCACAATTTCACAATCAGTTTAAGTAGATCTAAGACTGCTCCATGAATATGCACCTTGGTTGTATCAAAATCACCCATCTCATTGCATCCTTCTCTTCAGGCAGTTCGTTAGATGTGCTTCACTACTGGGACTTTGCAGCTGCTCAAGCAAGACTCTCACCAGTACTATATTGTTTCATTTTGGTATATGGCTCATAGTTATATTTAGGTATCTATATTACACAGGTATACATAGGTATCTATAGTAATTTATTTTGTACCTATAAGAGATTTAAGAGCACAGGTTCACATCCTCAAAACCATGTAAGCATTTTTCTACTGTTCAGACACCCATACTGCGTTGATATACACTCACTGACATCTTATTTTAGCCTTATGCCACAAGCTCATGTGTATGCACTTATCCAATAAACTGACAAAGTCTCTTTAGCACAATAGTTTCAGCTAAATTTGATGGAAAAATAGTTGTCTTCTCGTTGTTCCTTTAAGTTGAAGGAAAATAGGTAGCTAGACAAAGGAGACTTATCAATGCCTCCGAGAAAAAGGCTGCACTGCGATCTCAATTCTCACTAAGAGCAAAGAACTCACAAGAGGAAAGAAAATGATAGTAGGAACACTCCAAACACAATAAATTTCTCAAGCTATACTTCTACTTTTTCAGTGACCAGAAAATCCAATGAGGGGATGTGAATCCATATGAAGCCAGGGTTCATTTGTTACACCTGCAAAACTTGTTTTTAAAATATGGACACCAAAACCGCACAGAGAAATCTAGCACTGGTCTTGCTGAGTGCTGCGTGATGATGATAGAATACACCTCTCCTACTTTCATTTACCTGCCTGTATGTGCAAGGATTACACCAGTTCTTTTTTAAGTCTACAGAAGAGTTAGCTGTTTCAATTCCCTTGTGGCATTCAGTCACACTCTCTTCTTCCACTGAATGATTAATAGTGCTATTATGATCGGAACTCACTCTTTCCTGGAAGACAAATGTCATTTCCTCTCCAGGTGAATTCTGCTGACAATACAAGGCCTTCATAGCAATCTGAAAAAAGACACAGCAACCAAACTGTAATACATGCAGCACCCATAGAGCAAACAAATAACTACAGCTTTACATTACTTTATAAGCAGAATAGTGATTGTTTGCAAGCAACACAGGGCCTGTGAATCCTTCCAATACTTAAGTTCTAAAACAGATCAACAGATAAGGCAAGATACAGTGCTACCTGCAACAGGTTACATCAGTATTGTTGACCATAATATAGCAAATACTAGGGACTGAGGATGTACAGCAAAAGGTAGTGAATGATACACAGGATTTACCAATTGGTGGTCCAATGCAGTAGGTGGGTTGTTTGCCACCCAGACCGTAGGCACACAATCGGACTAGCTCAGACAAAGGCAGCGCAAAGGGCAATATAACCAGTGCAGGAATACAAGGAACCTTACATATGACTTCACTAAAAATCACAACTTGGGTTTTTGCTCTCCTCTCCCAACTTGGCGTATGTTGTCCTCAACAAACGAGCCTTTTGGAGAGGGAAAAAAAAAAATTAAAAAAGAGGTCTGTTCAAGTTACAGGAAAAAGAAAAGCACAGAGCAGACAGGCAGAAAACCATGCGGCCATTCTATTGCTTCTGGCAGCCAGCACTAACACCTCAGGGGACGCCCGGGGTTGAAGGGACCGCCCTGAGTCACCTCGCCTTTCAGAAGCGCAGAGCAGCGCGGCAGCCGGGGCCCGGCATGACGCCGACATGCCCCGCAGGGAGCCCCAAGCTCGGCGGTGCCGGGTCACTTCACCTGGCTCTCGCCGCGCTGCGGCCCCACCACCCCCACATTCCCTGAGGGCAGCTTCCAAGCTGAGTCCGCTTCGGAGCGCCCCACTCCTTTGGCCGTTAGTGCCACCGGCCACGCCACTGCTATTATTCCGGTGCTTTACCACACCGGAGAGCAGCTCGCCGCGGGGGGGGAGGGGAGAGACAGCGCCTCACCAGCGCCTGCCTCTGCCTCCGCGCCGTGACATGCCACAGCAGCCCCTCAGCGCCCGCCGAGGGCCAGCGCGGAGGAAACCTACGCAGAGACGACGCCAAACCGAGGGGCTCCAAGCCCGCCCAAGGCATCCAGCCTCCTTCGCCCCGGGGCCCCCAGCGGGAAGAGCCCCCCAGCAGCCGAGACGACGCACCGGCAGCCCCCAGGAAGTGCCGCCGCCCCGCGACCAGCGGTTGTCATGACAAACCGTTACTTCCGCCGCGCTCCCACCTCGGCGCCCTCCGGCGAGCGCGAGCACCACCCCCACGCCCCTCTCCCAGCCCCAACGTCCAGAGAGGCCCCACATGACCTCATGATTGGCCACGGCGCCCGCCGCTCGGCATAAAAACGGAGTCGGGATTGGCTAGGGCGGCTGTCGCTCGCTACAAGAGAGGAGGTGGGAGCAGGCGCTCCACCCCGGCGGCGCGAGAGACTACAGGGCCCAGCAGGCAGTGCGGCGCCGCCCGGCCGGCTACAGCGTCCGGGGCGCAGCGCCCGGCGGCTGCCCTGCGTGACCTCCCGAGAGCGGGGTCGGTAGCCGGGACACCGCTAGGGGGGGGAAGGAGTGGGGGGAGAAGAAGAAGAGATACCGGCTTGTGTTACCCTTATGTAAAATAAAGGGGCCACCCGCCCCCGCAGGTGCGTCCCGCTGGAGGTGAGGAGGGAGCCCGGCCGCCCCCTCCCCCCGGCTCCGCTCCCTGCGCGCTGACCCCCTTGGCGCGAGAGCGGGCCTGGCGGAGCCCGGATTGGCCGCAGGAGGCCGGGTCCCTGCGGCGTTCCCGGCCTCTGATTGGCGGCGCTCGCCTGCCCGTCGGGCGGGGGGGCGGGAGGGAGGCCGCGGCCGCACGTCAGTACGGCGGCTGTGAGGGCGAGCGCGAGCCAGGGCTCCTCCCCCCGCCGCCCGCCAGACGGTGGCTGAGGAGGCAGCGGGAGGGGATGGTGCGTCTGGCGGAGGCGGTGGCGGACGCCGCTCCGGCTCCTCCATCCCCCCCGCCGTCGCCATGGGTGTGAGTAGGGCCCCCCGGCCCGCGCAGATATGAGGTACTGCCCAGCGGCGGCGGGAGGGGACGGGAAGGAGGGGGCGACCCTCACTGGGAGGGGCGACGGTTCACCCCAGGCCAACGGCGCCCGGCGCGCACCCGCGGGGCGGCAGCGGCGCCTCTGCCCCGTGCTGCCTCTGCCGCCCCCCGCCTCCGCACGGTACCGGCGGCCGGGCGTGTCCCGGTGCCCGGGCCCGCTGACAGCTGCCGGGTGCCCGGCACGGAGCGAGGCGCCCTGCTCCTCCTCATCTCGCTCAGTGCCGTGGTCGTCGCCGGTGTGGGCGGCTGGGGGCGGGGGGGGGGGTGCGCGGAGCCGTGAGGTGGGCGCCTGCGGGAAGCGCCCCCCGTGCGGGTCCGGCGCCGGCTGCTGCGCGCTGGGGCGGGCGCCGCTGCTTGCCTTCCTCGGGCTGGCCTTTTTTTACTATTCTTTTAATTTTTATTGGTACCTCACGGGGGTGGGTTTCGCGGGTGCCGTTTTCGCAGCTACGGTTTTGTGGTTAGAGGAAAGCGGGGCAATGCGGCGGGGGGAGCGCCCCGGTTCGCGTGCGCTGGCTCGGTGATAGCACAGCCCTCGCCGTCACAAGACAGCCATCGCTCCCGGAGGGAGCCGTGTCCCGGCCACCCGTGTCCTCCGGGGGATCTCGGACGTGGAATGGAAGGGGTGGGTTGTGCGGCTGCGGGTAGCGGGTTTCCTTTTACCGCGTTAAATAACGATTATTCCTGCTGCCTCCGTCCTCTTTGCTCCCTGCCCCTTCGACGCATACGGTCCGCCCTGGTGCGAAGTGAAGGAGGAATGCCATCCTTTACGGCTTGAAAAGGGCACACGACCAATTGAACGAGGGAATGTTGTCAGGGCGTCAGGAAAAGGAAACCGGTACATGGTCGGTTTTTTGTCCTTTCATTTCTGTTTGCCTCGGATTAGGAGACAACTTTATGGATAATATTTCCTGTGGACATCTTTTGTTCTGATTCAGCTGCTTCTTTATTTTGAAAGAAATATGTTTTTTGCTTTGGAAAACAGTATTTTCTGTGAACTCTACCTTTCTGTGGGGCGTGGATGTCATGATAGGGAAAACACCTCCATAGATAATTGAAGTAAGAGAGTATTGTTTAGTAAATAATTCTTGTTAGTAAAATAACTAGCATTCCAGATGTGATAGTGTGGGACTCATTAAAGCAAGAAAAACACTGTTTTCCTCTACCTCTTCCCACCCCCCAGTTCTAAGGTATGCTTTTTGTTTAGAGCTTGTATGGCAATATATATTTAAAGTAATCGCTATGTATTTTGACAAAATATTTGAAGTCAACCTCCAAATGCGTGCATTTTTTCCTGAATCAAAAAGCCAAACTGTGTATTTAGGCAGTGATGACTCTGGAGAGTGTTAGACTGTGCAGTGTTATTCTACACTGTGTTAGACAACCTTTCTTTCTTTCTTTTGCCTTTTTTTCTAGTCACCAGTAACTTCCCTCGATGAGTATGACCAGGTGATGTTTTTATACAGTATACTTTTTAACATACCAGTGAATTAATTACTGAATTCTTCTTTCTGTTTTAAAATGCTCACACTGCATCTCCAAAGCCCTGCTTGAGGGGGTGAGGTATGGAAGGAGGAGTCTTGCATGTCAGCTGTATTCAGATTTCCCAGTACAGGAGCAGGGGGTGTACTTGCTTGTGGGTGATGAGGAGGTGTACTGATTGCATATAGAAGTACAGGTAAAGAAAACAGCTGCATTCTTTTTGTCAGCTTGTAATTTAGGATATGCAGCTACGTATGTTTAGGCGTGCATGTAAGTCAAAGAAGCTTGAGCCATTTTAGCTTGCGTGATTAGCACTTGTATGCTCTCACTGATTTTGGCAGCTTTACAGGGGTCATGTTTCGTACAGATGAACTGTTTCTGAACAGTTTCTCCAGTGTATTAGGCTCAAACTTCATCTGAGCTGAGCGGGCTGCTCTTTGCACTTGCTGCTTCACAAACCACACTTAATTCTTTCAGTTCTAGTGTTCTCTCTATAATATCCCACTGTCTTTCGTTCCAGATAAGATCTTTTTCAGAGTAGCTGTGTTTTCTTGATAATTTTCCTTTATATCCTGGTTCAGTGGAATAACTACTTAGATACAGTAAAATAAGAATTGGTATCTCAAAATAACTGATGACCTGCAGTGCCTGTTCTGTCTCTTGCTGCTGTTAGCTGTTTGGTGGAAAGTCTGCACGCCCTTTCCTTAATACCTCTAATCATGCAATTAGGATAGATTTGGATTCAGGAAAGAATGTGAATCTAGCAATTAAATAATTCTAAATGATGATGTTGAATAGCCTTTTCTGGTCTATCTTTGTACTGTAATCGTAGATTGTAATTTTAGTTCTTAGTAGGATAACACCAGGGACAATAGGAATATAAGAGTTCCATTTGTAGAATAAAAAGGAAAATAAAAAAATTAGGGAAAATGTCAGCAATGGCTTGAGGAATGGGGAGAAGATCATCATGGTGAGTTATCAACTATGAACATTTGTTTATGCTGTCTTTAGTAATAGAGTAGAATAAATCATAAGCAGAAAGATTTGTTTGTAGTACACATTTCACGTGGGGGTGGCTCAGTAGTTAACCTGCACAGAACCGAAGAGATCAGTTTTTTTTTTTAACTATAAAAATAAACCAAAGATTGCTTCTGTTCCTGTTGTCTGCTAGAAACTTTGAACGCTCATTGCTATTGTATTTAATGCAGCTGCTGAACTTGAAATGCCCCCTGCACAGTAAGTTGGTTTTGTTTTTACTTGCATAGCATGAAATTGGGTGGTGTGGTAGACAATTAGAAATTTGGTCCAGTCTGAGATCTAATGATAAATTACTTGTGCACATAAAACCTTACTGTGAGGTGCTAAAATTTCTGTATGATATGTGGCAAAAGTAGTTATCCTCTTTTTAAGAGTACACTTTCTAAAATTAAAAAATAATATAACAGATTCCACTGGTTATTTTTGGGTGGCATGGTTATTGTAGGTATGTCTTGATATTTTAATTGCAGATTGCAGTATTCATAACTGTATTTGCTAATACTTCATACAGCAAAACAAAAATTGTATAGCTTTGGAGTGTGCATGTAGATGTCTAGTTAATCTATCTGTCTAGAACGAATCTCTCTAGGTAGCTCTGTGTGTGTGTGTAAGGGGTAGAGGTGGTCAAGTTCTTGATAGACCATGCGCCATTTGTTTAGGAGAGATTAGTTTCTAATTACTGATTTCAAATGCTTTTCTACAATTGAAACTGGAATTTGTCTACCTACTTCAGAGTGTCAGAGGATTAACTTCTTGGCCAGAATAGAAAATGAATGAACGTTAAGTAATTTTGTATGGGGAGGAGTGAAGAGAGGTATCCTCTGTCTTCCCCAGAAAGAAAGGTTTTTTCTTCCCTTTTATTTCTCATACAAAAGGTGCATTTTTACAACATTCCCTTCATTACAATCAGGCAAAATGCAGAAAAATTAAATGACATAGTACATACTTGGTTTGGTTTTCTTTTATGAAATGTATTAAACTTACATATGTTGGATATTACATTTTCCTTTTTCATGGGTTGTTTCTAAGGTGATTGAATTAATTAGTGCTAGTGTCATTTCAGTGGTTGTCTTTCCTTTTCTCTGTAAAGTCAACTTTTCACAAGCGTTGTGTGTGTAAAATGTGTGTCTGGAATTTTGAAATAATCATATTATTAGTTGCCTGAAACCTAAATCTCTGCTGTATGTTTCTCTTTCACAGTAGTTCTCAATCTCCCTTCCCCCGCTCTGTCTCTCGTGGTTGTGTGTGCCCACAGGATATTTGTGGTGACCACAGTATTGAAGTCTAAATACTATGGATTTATAAGAGTTTTTGTGTGATGGCAGCCCATGAAAATCATGGGCTTGATGGTATGTTCTAGTATTATAAATATACTAGTACTAATATTGTAGATTAGCAAGCCCTAGTAATACTATTAAAATAATTTCACTGAAGACCTGTTGTCTCAAGAGTTCAGGTTTTCCATCGTATTTTGGTGGGTAGCTCCTAATTTCCATGGGATCCTCTACCTGAATATCTTTTAAGGATCTAGACCTGAGGATGACTAATCCACTGTAAATGACTGGACAGTGGTTCATCTTTGCATTGTTTCAAGATACAGTTTTACTTGCTCCATATAAATGCACAATTTGTAGATAATAGTTATTAATATACTTCCAAAATACAGAGAACACCTGGGTTTAAATCTATGGTTTCTGAAAGAGTGTTCATGGAGAGCCATCTGAAATAGTGGGGACTTCTGTAGAGGACTCATAATGAAACTCCTTTGTAGTACATCGCTTTCTATACTTTCATACATAATTGTAAATAATATTTACAAAAATTAAATATACCTATGAAATCATTAATGAGCTACATATGAGGACTTATTCACAGCATTTAGAAAATTTCTAACTCAAACCACACATAATAAATCTAATGTAGTGTCTTTGGACCAGTTTACTAGTTAGCTGCCCTACTTATCTTGTAGCCATACTTTCTAAAGATGTTTGCCAAAAGTAATTCCCAGACTTTACAACTGAGAATGAAGCAGTGGAAAGTGAAGTTTTTACTTCCAGCTAGAATCACACGTGCTGTGAGCAGGTAGTCTGGGTTTACCAACATCCTTGACAGTTAACTGCAGTTTTTATCTTGTTGTTCTTGTCCCCTGCTTTTTGAAGAAAGAAGCAGTCAATTTCCGTGACTGTTTGGTGTTATGAATTGTATGTGTTTTTACGGAACTTTGTTAGGCATAACCAAACCACCTTCATTGTATTAACTGCCCACAGATTTCTTCAACAGAATTTTTAAGGCTTAAAGGACTAAAATAAACAATTCTACATTAAAATTAAAGCTGTATGTTTGAGCGCTTACTGAAGATACTGAGTGGCAAGTAATGCAGAGCACAGATTTGTGGTTTCTCAAACCTGACAGCCAGAGTTTCTGTACTGATAACTTTATTAGGGTTTGAAGACCACCACACCATGGCTTACCAGCAGGCAGCTTTCCTGCTTTGTCTTTGCTTTGTAATTGGAGACATCTGTAGAAGCCTATTAAGATTTTGAGGTAAAGACTGTATGCTAACTCTTAAATGAGACAGTAGTTCTTTTAAGCAATCAATTCCAGTTTTGCAACATGTTACAAAGTAATTTGTTTGTCAATAAATGTAACAGGCAAATCAAATTGTTGCATTCCTTCTATGATTCTGCAGGCCTGCTAAGATCCGAAGGTACCTATGTCAGAGTTGCATTGGAGAAATGAGAACTTTTATTCATTTCTGATAGTACTTTTAAGTGTCTCAGTGTGAGTACCTAGAAACAGTATATGAGAAAAATATTAAAATTATGTCTAGTTGTATGTTTAAGAAAGAGCAACCACCCATCTTGGGGAAAAAGAAAAAAGGTATTTATTGTTTTCTAAATAATGCTTATCCTGCAAAGTATACATTAACTTTTTGTTAGTTGCCCTACCAGTTGAATTGTAAAGGAGAAGTCCAATATTGACTACTAGGAAGGTAATTAAACTATGTGTCTGTACAGAATAGAAGAGTTTTGGGTGCTTGTTTAGCTGAAGAAGCTGTGTAAAGTCAGCTGCATATCTAACTTTCAAAGGTCAAGGTGAGTTTATGCAGGGACACTCAGATGCTTATCGGTGATGGCTATCTTCATATTATGTTACAATTTAATACCTATAGTTGTGTTTTGGAAACTTAGTGCTTGTATATTAAGTGTTCATATGGCTGATCTGAAAATTGAAGCTGCGATCAAGCTAACTTTGTGTTTGGAGGTCACCACCTCTTTATTAAAAAAAGCCTCCTATTAGTAACTGTAAAAATACATTTTTCATGTACTCTAGCTATATATTACAGTTTCAAATTAACAAGCACAAGAATATAGACTGCCCTGTAAATTGTAAAGTGCAATATTTAACATTTTTTTAAAGTAAATTTTTTAATACGTCATGGTGGGATTGGTCAAAACTTCAGTGTTATCTTTTCTGCCAGTCTTGCAATGGAAGAAGATAAAAGACTGAGCAGATTACTCAATTGACTAGTTCTAGTTATATTATACTATGTTTAGACATGAGCTTCACACTGTTAATCCCTCATCCTGCAAGCTGTTCTGCATGAGCACGTGCTTGTACCCATACAAAGCTGGCAGTTGAAGAGAATCTGTTGCAATATATAGATGCACCTGTGAAGAGTTCCTTGCAGGTACGTGGCCTTCAGCCATGTACAGATGCTGTACAGATTCCTGTGTTTGTGGTGAGGAGGTTTAGACAGAAGCTCAATTACCCAGTGTAAAGTTCCAATAACTTCCATAAATCTTCAGGGTATTTTGGGGAAGTAAGATTCTTTCTTTCTTACAGACAATCATGAACTAAAGTTGACAACTTCAAAGTTCTGTTTTGTAATAAAATGCCAGTAATCTGGTCATGTACCAAAGGGGATGATGTAATAGTTTAATTTCTTGCACAAAAATACTGACATTTTTTCTTTGACTCTTGTGAGTCCCAGTTGGATAAACTTGTTTATCTGTTTTTCTCAGGCAGACAGATAGGCTCCTGTGATATTCAGGGATTTTTTTTTTGGTTGGTTGATTGTTTTTGCATGGGCATCCAGTGTAATTGGCTTTTTTTTAGATAGCAGTTCTCTGACCTCGTCCTTCGGTGCATCTACTGCCTGTTCTACTGCAGTATTTGCTTTGCTAGCTCCTTGCCTTCACCAGTCAACATTCTTCTTACCTGTTCTTTTTTTTCTGTTTTTCCTCTTGTATCTGTATGTCTTCACTTTAATGATCCTATATATTTCAGCATTATCTGAAGGCTGGCAGGTATTCTTTCCCACTTAAGCTTTGTATTTTGATGTTCATTGATTTTGTTCTGTGGATGTTTGTAAGAGCCAATCCCAACAAGGAAAGATTGTGTAAAGTAAACTACTGGAAATAGTTTGTAGAGCTACTGGAAATAGTTTGTAGAGCTACTGGAAATACTTTTAAAATTTTCTCACAAAGCAACACTCCATTTTAATACCTCTGTTCTGCAGCGTGTGCTCAAATTGCCAAACAGCATAATAAACAACAACGAGAAGGAAGAATTTTTTTGTTAGAATGAAGTAACATGGAATTAAGTTGCTGTAGGTATTCGGGCAAGTACTACATTTAAAAACTAGACATATAACAAGGCTTTCCCCCCATTCTTTTCCAACTATTCCTTACAGTTGCCTCTTTTTAAATTCCAGTTTGTAAAACTTAAATTCAGACAAAACGTTCAAAACATAAAAGTGTTAAAATATGTTTACACATGGCAAGATCATCTATACTTAAATTCATGGCCAGACATCATGGATTTTGGAGATGTTTAATGACAAAGTTTGAAAACATCCATTAGTCAGCTTAGAAGTTTCTGCATGTTCTCTGTTCTGTACTTTACTTAAAACCATAGTAAGCAATATAATATGCTCATAAAAGAACAAATAGCAACCTACTATTGAACATAATATGCTAATGTTAAGAAATATGATAGAAATTAAGTTTGTCTTGTAGATAGTCTGCTGAAAAATGGTATTGCTTCAAGGAAATGTTGCCAAACTCTATGATGACATGGGCAGAGGAAGAAAGCAAAGGCATTTCATTTTTTGTGTGGTGTAGCACTTGACTAGATGTAAGTAATTTGTAGTAATTGGCATTACTGATAAGCTCTGAGTGGCTGTGGTCAGGAGTCAGTGGTTTAGTTGGTATCAATAAGTCTGTCTTAGTGTTGAAAATTCCTGTTTGCCGAGAGCCCTCAGATGGCAGTCCAGTCCTTGATACTGGACTTCTGAAGAAGAGATCTTGTAGTCGACGTGGAACTAAAATAGGTAGATCCTCCCACTCTAATAGTGGGTTCCTCCCACTATTATGTTTTTATGGTCTCTGAACCAGGCTTGCTGATAGGAAGCTGCTAAGGGTGTTATCCATGCTCAGAACATGCTTCATTACCACAGTTCTTATCAGAATAATCTGAATGGAGTTGAGGCTTGTGCAGCATTTTCACTTTAACAGTTTCATGCTTTTTTGATTAGTCAGTCATCCTTTTTGCACAATCAGAAGTTATGGATGAGCCGTAAGTCACATAGCTCTGCACAATAACTGGAATCCGCTCTTATGAAACAGAAATATGAAATACTCCAGATGCAGTGCTGACTTTAACATGTCAAATGCAGCAATGGATTGATTCCTTAAATGTGTCGCAAATGTATGTTTGGTACTACTATTTAAACTCAACGTCTAAATCTGAGAGGATTGCTTAAAACTTGCGCTTTCTGTAGATGATGCAAGCAAAACAATTTTGCTTTGTGTTTTTTTCGGGGAGGAGGGAAAAAGATGCATCCTTTTGAGTCAAGTACTCAACGGTATTCTGAACTGCTGACAAATACTATTGTGTGACTTGTAAAAAAAAAAAATAGCTTATTTGTGTTAACTAGTTGGGTGAATTTAACCCAAAGAGTTAAATCTGCTATTATTTTAGAACTTACAAACAAAACCGTGAGTACTTATGTAATAACCCAGAAGTGTCCCTAAGTAAAGCTGTCTTTTAAATAAAAAAAAAAAAAAAAAACAACCAACCAAAACCAAACAAAAAAATCCAACCACTAAACCCTGCATGAACTTACTTGATGTGTTCTAAGAACTTATATAAGACCTTGATACTTTGGTGCACCTTCCTATTCTTCCTCTATCTTAGGAAATCTGGCAAAGTTTTATTTTAATCTCTTTGTGTTACCTAAGCCTTTTCAGGTGATGTTATGGGGAAGATCCTGGTGAAGACTGTGGACTAGTTAGTGATAGTATTTGTATGGGCAGTTAAATGGCATTTAAAAGCTAAATTTGCATTGGAAGCCTATTGTCCAGAACTGAGTGGTAGTGTTTGACATGCCTTGTGAATAAGAAAGAAATAAAGGACTATTGGATTAACAAAAGCAGCACAGTATTTTTTTTGTGTGTGTGTGTCTGAGACTAGCCATTTTAGCATCAGATCATCTTAATGCTCCCAGATTAGAGCTACTGGTGTTGTGGGAGAGAAATAGAAAAGTTTGAAAATATTTGATAAAACCTTTCTTTAAAAGAAAAAAGACGAAAACAAACAAAAATGCTGAAGGCAAGCCTTTTCTATGTGAACATCATCTGATCCTACAGAGTCTAACTCTTAATTGGAATACAGTCTGTACAGCAAAGGCTAAATTTGATGTGATGTGGTATCTCTGAGTATTTAGGCACCACCATTTGTTTAAGCTGTTGCTTGTTTCTTTGTCAAACTATGGCAGAAAACTTTAGGTTTTGGTATTAGAATTCAGAATTTCATGGGCAGGTGACAAACTGGTAAGATCTGGGCTAGTTTCACTCTGCTCCTGCTTGTCTCTTGATACAGGCTTTGGAATCCTTACTGAGAACAGAGGAGAACTATAGGACTAAAAAGTAGGAATATGTAGAATTGTTTTTCTTTTTTTCTTCCTGGTCTCACCATTTGCTCAGAGGCAGGGATAAGAGAAATGGAGCTTTGACCTTTCGGTGTTTTTGGCTCTTATTGGTTGCTGGCTTGAGGAATTGAATGTGTTCCAGAGATGACATGTTAGCTGAAATTTCAGCAGACTGAAAGACTGTAGTCTTTTCAGCTGGTAGTTGTTTCTGGATACTTGGTAGGCTCCATTGATAGCTGAATAATAAACCTTCTGCCTATTGTGTGTTGTTTTGTGGTTTTTTTTTTTTTTCATGGAGTTTTAAGGACTTTTGTATAAGTAAGAGGGAGGATTCTTCCTTTGGTGGTTTTGATAGATGGTAAAGTTTTTGTGATCAGAAATCACATGAAGCTTCAGAAAAAATTGTGCATTTTTTTTCCTGCTCTACATGCTCCAAGCAGGAAAATGTTACACTGTAGCTCCAAGGAAAATGGGATTCCATGCTGGAGTTGCTTAATTACTAGAGTTTCTGGATTTGTTATGGCAAAAAGTTCCTGCTTTTCCTGGATTGCCTTGATCCAATCCTGAATTAAACCACCTGGGGTTTGTTAGGAAAAGCAAGGTACAGGCTAGTTGGGGCAGGGCAACAACTATATTAAAATGGCCTTCCTGAGTGTATGTAGGGAATATAATAATGCTGAATCTCTTAAATGGCTATCTTCAAAATCAAAGGAGGCATTCTGCTTGGGAATTTCAAAACAGTGACAGAAATTTAGTCCTCTTATTTAAAACAAAATAAACAAACCCTCAAAAACCTGCAAGTGTTATGAATCAAGAATACTGACTCAGCTAAACTTTGTGCACCAAAATGAAACCTAGGAAGCCTGCATATTGAAATTCTTGTGAAATTTCATTTCCTTTTGTGTGGAGGTTTATTGTGCTTTGTTATCCTTTCCCAGCTTCAAAAAAGAAAAAAAGGGGGGGGAGGGGAGAAATAAATAAATTTAATTAAAAAAAAGTTAATTGAGTCCTCCAGAGAGAACAATGCAATACTCTCCACCTGAGATACTTTGTAGCTAGAGAGTTTTAAAAAGACAGTAAGTATAAGGGGCAAGAAAAGAGCAGAAGGCTACAAATAGTGTGGATACACCAGAATGCAGGTTTCCAAACTTAGTTTGCTCTGATCATTGTTTTTAAGGTGGCAGCAGAAGTTTCTAGTTCTGTACCAGGCCATGTACAAGAGGAAGCCCTTGGATTTTCTGGCAGTCCTCAGGTACTTTTCTGGAGTAGCTTAGATACTTACGATGAGCCACGCTCTACAGCTGGGGAAGAGAGATGGAAAAACACTAGGTTAACAACATCAGCCAAAGAGATAAAATGGGAGCCTGTCTCAGCTAAGGTATTTTACACATCTACCTGTTGAATTCAGTTGTTATCCCTGTACTGTATTATGAAACTAGATGAATATAGTCTACCCATAATTCCATCTTGTATTAGCTTGGCTTTGTCTCTCGTTAAAGATTAAAGACTTTATTCTGAGAAGATTTAAATAGAAACAAAACCTTATTGCAATAAAAGGAAACAGACAGAGGTTACTTAGTTAGATGGCTTCCATCTTTCTTTTGATTTGTAGACTTCTAAAATATGTCTTCTGAGGATATACATGTGGGACAATGTAATAAACCTAATATTAGGCTCAGTTTTTCGGAGTTACTTTTTCGAGTTACCTAGAGTCTTCCTTTGTCTTGTATATGAGCTAAGGGAAACCATGCTCTTGAATTCTCATGGTCTCTGATTCTCATTTTGCTGAGAAAAATGCTTTAACTGGTGTGCTTGTAGGCAGGTTACGAAAAGGAGGTTGAAGCTTTTATGGATACACATATCAGGAGACTTATGGCAGGAGTGGTTGCATCTGAACACAGACACAACCAAATTGCTGCTTTCTTTTGAGAGCTTACAGAACCCAAATTATATATGTGTGCAGCTACCACTGTGGAGCTGACATGTTCAAGTGGCTATTTGTTTTAAGTCTCCAGAAGATTCCTCGATAGACTCTTACAGGGGACATGGAAGTATTGGTAAAGTTGACCTGTTGGTGATGTGGTGATTGGAGTAACCAGCATGGAAAAAAGTCTCATGGAAGTGCTATTCCAGAGGAGAGGCTTCTTGAGTGATGTGTCTGTCCTTGCAGAGTAATAGCAGCTTGCATACCTACAATTTGTGTGTCTGTTTATTTACCTATTCCTGGTTATCTGATTTGTTTTAAATTGCCCTAGTTTTGTAACTACCTCAGATTTGTACTGTATCTTGAGTCACAGCAGTGAACATACTTTTATCCTCCCACTAGGAATAGGCTAAATTTGTTGGGAAAGTATTTGGCAGTTGTATTCAGTTCATTCTTTTTGAAAAATATCTCAGCAGCTGGTTGCTATAGAATCATTATATCTCTTCCAGATTTTAATGTTTAGTGGGTTGGATACAGTGGGGAGGTTATTGGCAAGGTAACTGAAAAAATGTGTTAAGTTCTTTCTCTCTTGGGGTGATGCTGGCTTAGTGCCTCTTTGTAGGACTTCTTTATTACTGTTTTTCAATGGCTTGCATGAGCAGTACTGTTGGTGGATGCTGTGACCTCTGGCACTGAGTATCTGGTTACTCATATTTTTGGCCAGGCTGTAGCATTTTAATGCTATGGTTCATTTCTTTTCTTGCATCTTTGTGTATCAGTTCAGTTGGTATGCCAATCTAGAGATAAGGATTTAAAAAATGAGGTTGAACCGAGTTTCTGTTATAGGTCTGCAACACTTAACTTTGTACTTAAAGCAATAACAAAATTAGGTCTCTCTTGCAACTGTTAGATACCACCTGGAACAGCTATGGTCCCCTCCCCTCCAAGCTTTTTGGGTTTGGGTTGTTTTTTTGTTGGGTGTGGTTCCCCCCTCCCCCGCTTCATAGTGCTTAATTCACAAATTATTTAGGTATGTCACTGGGGCCTGATACTCTGAAATTGCTGTTTTCTAAAGCAGACCAATTCTTCTGTCACAGAGAGAATCTTTTCCACGGTTCAGTTATATTGACATATGCAGTCCTCTAGAAGATCAAATCTTAAGGATTTGTCTATGTAATCAAAGCTTTTTTATTGTTCAGAAATAAATCAGCCTGAAACATAGGCTATGGTCAAGATGGTTCATGCACTTCATCTTGTATCCCTTCAGAATTTTTTAAGAATGGCCTTCTCTCAAGGCTTGGCATAAACTATGTGTATTATTCTAATGCCTGTATATTGTTTGCATGTTCAGGCAGGTATATGTTTAGTTCTGTCTTAATATTCTAAATGTTTTAGTGCAGAAGTGGTGTGGTAGCTTTCTTAATTGTCAGTAATGAAATTAATTTCCCAGAAGGACTCAGGGAAGACTACCCAAATTTCAAAGTAGGTTAATATACGGAAACAGGTGAGTAAAACATAAAACTTACTATGTTTGTGTAGCCTGATGCTGGCCACCAGCTGTCATTTCTAGCTTTAGCTCTGACATACCAGTCCCTGTTTCGAGAAAGTTTTGTCTCCCTCTTCCATTGCTGTTGTTATACAGTAAGTTTCTTCCTACTATTTCCCTACAAGTAAATAGCATACATTGTCCTGAGGTACTACATTTTCTTGTTAGTCTTCAATGTTTGCGCTGTTACCCAGATTCTTTGCCTCTATTTCAATTTGATTCACTTGGTACCTTCAGTTTGCTGAGGATTTTAACACTGCATGCTTTGACAATGTACTGGCTGCTGGCAATCAGGTTCTTGAGGCCTCTGTTAAGACTTCATTTTTGGGCTGTTAAACCAACAAGAACTCTTCAAAAGGCTAAAGTAGTGATTGCAGGGTTGGAAGATGCTGATTTTTCAGCTGGGCCTAATTCAAAATTCTTTCTCTTTTGTTAGTGTTGTGGTTTAACCCCAGCCGGCAACTGAGCACCAGTCAGCCGTTCCCATGGTGGGATGGGGGAAGAGAATTGAAAGGGTAAAAGTGGGAAAACTCGTGGGTTGAGATAAGAAGAGTTTAATGATTGAAATAAAATAATAATAATAAATAATAATAATAAATTGTAATGAAAAGGAAAATAACAAGGAGAGAGAAATAAAACCCAAGAAAGACAAGTGATGCAAATGAAAACAACTGCTTACTACCAACTGACCAATGCCCAGTCAGTCCCCAAGCAGCAGCTCCCCTGCCAACCTTCCCCCTAGTTTTATTGCTGAGCATGATGCCATATGGTCTGGAATAGCCCTTTGGGCAGTTGGGGTCAGCTGTCCCAGCTGTGTCCCCTCCCAACTTCTTGTGCACCCCCAGCCTACTCGCTGGTGGGGTGGTGTGAGCAGCAGCAAAGGCCTTGACTCTGTGTAAGCACTGCTCAGCAGTAACGAAAACATGCCTGTATTATCAGCACTGTTGTCAGCACAAATCCAAAACATAGTCCCATACTAGCTACTATGAAGAAAATTAACTCTAGCCCAGCCAAAACCAGCACAGTTAGTACCTCGAAGGAAATGGAGGTGCTGGTTTTTTACTTTCTCCCCACTCCTCAAGCATTTCAGTTCTCAGCTGTACAAGCAGTGATTAAATGAGCCATAGACAAATTTATATCCGAGATACTTGTGTTATTCTCTCAATTGTCATCATATATTTAGCATTTAAGAACTGGTAGTCAAAATAATTAGTGAGTTTTTTCAGCAGGTCTTAAAGTGAGAACATGAACTGTTGCCATATAGTAGAACTGTGGTAGCTCAAAACAGTTGTCATGGACATTGTTCATTGGAGAATTAAAAATAAAAAGGAAAAAGAAAAGAAGTGTGTGAGTAAATGATCTGTTTAGTCTAGAATGTCAGTGCATCTCTTGGCAATGCTTGCTGGCAGGCTTTATTGGGGATTACTTGCTGCTGCCTTTTTCTCCCTTAAGCATATGAACTGGCATTTTTTACTGGAATTTTTTTCTTGCATAATTTGGGATTTCCTGCTTAAAAGTTGCACTAAAACAGCTGTACATTTGAAGGAGTACTGTGAGTACTTGGGTTCTGAAACTGTCAGCAGCAGTATTTAAGCAGATGAGAACTGAGGCACATTCATGTAATTTTATCTCTATGGGTACTTTATTGCTCATTTATGTGAGAAAGTAAAGTTGATTCGACTTGTGTATGAGATTTATGCTAGTGCTGCTCTGGAAACTTTAAAAGTGATAGAAAATAGTACTGTAGCTTTAGGAAAATTAGTTATTGTCACTAGATTTTCAGAGGAAATTAATTTAACAATCTTACTCTTGCTGTGTCCCACACTTATTATAATTTACTGCTTCATGGGACCTGTTATGATTGCAAATTTGGAACTGAACATATCTAATAGAAAATGCTGTATATCATACTTAGCATATTTAGTGCCTCCATTGGTTCTTGATTAGACGTATTCATTGTTCTGATGTCACATGGTCGTTACTACCTTTTTCTGTCCCCAAAGGGGAACAAGGTAATTTTGAGGCAAAAGTTCAGATTCTTTCCCCTGCAAGCAGCTAACTCTTCTTTCCAGTAAGTTAATTTTTTCTGTTGCCTTTCATTCAAGTGCCAGTAAATGCCATGTGTATTTTTCAGGAGAGTTGAACACTAGACTGTTGAGTCTTTGAGAAAGGCTTTTTTGTCTGATGAAGGTTTGATTGTAAGTGCTTCAGTATATGGGGTTCTTGAACAGCTGAAATATTGACAACTTATTTTTTAATGTAAAATGTCTTTAGCCTACACTTCTCCTACAGACAAGTGACTACAAGAAAGTCTTGCTTGGAATTTTAGAAGGTAACATTAGCTGTAATGGTTGGTGAAGGAGTGGGTGCTTCATTATAATGCCAGTTTTCATTTTCAGGTCTTAAGTCAGAAGCTAAATAATCAGAAATGTATTTTTAGAATCCAAAGTTTATTTTTAAAATCTTGTCAGTTGCCAACTCTTAAGAGTATGCTGTGCTGTACTGAAGCCAGCCAGTGCGAGTTGAAAAATTCCTGCTGAATGTACTGCCAGTTATGCTAGCCTCTGCTCTTTCAAGCTTCCTTCACAGCTGTCCCCAAGCCTCTTCTGATGATGTGTCTGCTGCAGAAAATGGCCCTCAGGCTATCTTCTGCTGGAGTCATAAGACTCAATTTTCAAGGTAAACTTGCCCCTATTTTTAACAAGCCAGATTGAGAAAGAAAGTAATCCTGATCCTGATTCAAGAGTGAAAGCACCTTTAAAAGTTGCAGTAGCTTCTGGAGTAGGTTGAATAAATGGGGACTGTAATAATTTTAGCTGTCAGGTTTTAATCCACTACTGCAAGTGTGAGCTATAAATTGTGCAAACTTGTATTCCTCCTGTGCTATAAATTGTACAAACTTTTCATATCTATCATTCTCGCACGAAGATATGTTAACATATTTGTAATGGACAATAAATGTTATTTGTAATATTAAACTACAGATCTCTGCTATTTCTTCCCCCATGTATAAATATATATGTATGTAAGCCTGATTCATGACCTACAGATGTGATCCTGTTAGCAAAGTAAGGTGGGTTCCTGTTCTTCCAATAAAAAGAGGTTCATCTTTCTCCGGGCAATTTTTGGTACCTAGCTATATTATTTTATTGCTATATTAATACTGAGTGCCTGTTTGAATGACCAAAAAATGGAGAATCTTGAAAAACTAATGTTACTTACTCAATATGTTTTTTTAGAAAAAATCTTATTAGGGTACGGTTTTCAATTTGTGAGAAGTGATAACTGAATTAGGTATGACATATGTCTGTCATGGATACTGTGCTCTCCGGGCTGGAAATGGAGTGACTTATGAGAACTACTTAGTCAAATTAGATTAGTAGATTACAGTCAGCTAAACAGTTAGAAAATACGAGAATCCTATATGTAAAGTCCCATTTTAAGATGAGATCAAAAGTGGTGAACCAGAGTGCAAAAAACTACCTTACAAAAAGACAGAAGAATTTCTTAAATTCACTTTTTTAAATTTGAGACAGATTAAAACTGCTGCAAGTGAGAAATGTCCTTTGCATCAGGAGAACTAAATTCACTAAAATATCTCTGTGATGGTAGCATATGTCTAACATCCCTTCTGTTATATGTACTCAAATGTTTTTTCAATCTTACTACGTATGTATACACATATATTTTATGTGAGCTGTTTATTCCAGAATCTTTCTGAGCTTTGGCTGCATGCTTTATCCTGAACTTGAAATCGGCATAGAAAGGAAGGAGCTGTCTTGAGGTTAAGCTTAAGGACTAGACATATTTTTCTGGTTTGGGAGGCATATCAGGATATTGGTCGCTATCAGTGTGTGTCTTTCATCCTGTCAATCTTGAAACCATAAGACAGAATAATACACTGAAGATGCACAAGTTTAACCAGCTTTTCAGGAGCTTGAGCTGTAATTGTTAACAAAGCATGGGAAATAACATTCTGTAATTTCTCTTATGTTGTTACTGATGGCAAGATTAAAAATGGAGAGAAGGTAGCTTCATAGCCTTTGCAATGATGTAACTTAAACACTACAGATTCCTTTCTTTAATGTGGTTATTTCCTCTTTTTATAGAATTAGATTTTTAGGCATGGAATTCTCATTTTAGTGAAGATGATGTAAATTTCTTGACTTTGTCCCAGGATTTCACTTGATAACTGCTTAAATTGATACTAGAGGTGGCATCTCTGTCTGATTCCCTGCAAATCATGGCTTTGTCTTGACAGACAATAACTTTCAGTGAACCAAAGTGAGCTCATGGCAAAAAACATACCAAGAGAAAGCTGTCTGGCTGAGATGTAGCACTGATGACTTCTATAGGAATTTAAAGTTCACGCATTTAACAAGATGGCTGGAGTCTTTCACTTCTCCAACATCTGTGTCGTTGTGAGGGAAGATGAAAAAGAAGGGGGTCTTACAATCCTATTGACTACTTTAAAAAAGAAATATACTAATCACTAGGCAGGTCAGATCCTAAAACAAAGTTCTGTCTTCAGATCATCATTTTGTGTCATCATTGGATGATGGGTGTAACATCATCTTCTGAGCATATTTGATCTCTTCTCAGAAGTGTGAAACCTGGAAAGCTTAACCTTTGTGAGGTTTTACATGAGTACTGTTAAGAGCTGTGGGAGTTTGATGGAGGAATGGGATGAGTTGTGTTTGAACTATGAGGTGGATGAACCATGAAGGTTGCTGTAGCATCATGCCCTTCTTGCACTTTTATCAGGCTTGTCTTGTTTCATTCTTTGTTGGCCCTCCTCTCTGTGACCTTTCTTTACTACTCCCCATATAAGTGTTTCAGCTCTTCACTTTTTTTTCTGTCCCTGCCTTTGCTGAGGAAACAAGTCTCTTGCGGATGCAGAGTTCAGGGTGTTTCTTCATAGTAATCAACCTGCTGCCACCACACAACGTCAGTGAATAAGGATCATACTGTTACATACCAGCAGAACTGTACTTATGTGTGTAGTTGGGCACTGATTAATAGTTAGCATTTTAAAAACTCGCAAATGTGAGGGTTTTTAAGGAATTCAGTAGGCTTGTTTTCATAGCTGTCTTCACTTTCTGTTGAATCAAACTTGAAAGGTTTTTTTAGATCTATTATGTTGGGAAATCAGAGCATTGTATTACAGTTTTGCAATTAGATTTTTTTCCTATTCGAAGACAGCCCCACAACCATAATGTGACTTGTAACAAATTTTCCTGATTACTAGGTACTGAAAAACAGACGACTTTTGAAGTACCCACAGGGGAGAAATTTGTAAGCTACAGTAAATAAACCTCCCCATGCTGCAGATTTGTGACTTACAGTAAATAAACCATTAGCACTAACAATAACGTTAATGTTCTTATCCTCTTTAAGGAAAGGAATTTTTATCCTGGAAAGAGGTATTAAAGCATTTCAGTACAGGGAAATGACTCTTTTCAGTATTATTAACCATACAGGCTTCTTTGGTCATTTACAGAAGGACCATAACAAAGTAGCCTGCTTTCCAGATCAAGCATGAAAAATGCCTGTGCATATGGTGCCCTCCCTCTGTAACCTGCATTCTTCAGACAAGCCATCTTATCAGCTATTGTCCTGGTTTCAGCTGAGATAGAGTTAATTTTCTTTATAGTGGCTGGTATGGGGCTATGTTTTGGATTTGTGCTGAAGACAGTGTTGATAATACAGAGATGTTTTAGTTGTTGCTGTACTAGTCAAGGACTTTTCAGCTTCCCGTGCTCTGCCAGGTGCAGAAGAAGCTGGGAGGGGACACAGCCAGGATAGTTGATCCAAACTGACCAAAGGGCTATTCCATACCACATGACGTCATGCTCAGTATATAAAGCTGGGGAAGAAGAAGGAAGGGGGGACATTTGGACAAATATTTATATACTGAGAATGAGCACCTCTTTTTTTAACTGCTTGGTATATGTATCTTTTAAAAAAAAGTCCTGTCTTCTGTATCTTCTGTATCAAGTTTTTTTTCTTGGAGTTGGTTGTTTGTGTGCATGTCCTGGTTCTGTCTTGTGTAGGCTTGAAATAATTCCCAACCCTTAGCAGAAATGCAGAGTGTTTGTAGCCTGGAACTTCATGACACTGTGTTTGAGTGATCCCGTTGCTCTCTCAACTGCTCAGCAGTTAGAAAGTGCTGCTGTGGAATAGTGTTTGCAACATCCAGCTTGTTATGACTAAAGCTAAAATCTGTCTATTCTTCCAATAAACTCTTGCTTCTACCTATCTCTTTTTGTGGTGAGGAAAACCTTAACCTCACTGTATGTGTGCTTTGAAGGAGCCTGTGTTGCATAAATACTTGCACCTCAACTCCAGTGAAATATATGGAAAGCCTTCCTTGGTTTTTTTGTGTCTTTTTTTATAATTTCTTTGCTGCCTCTGAACTCATTATTACCACTGGTAATATATTCAGCAGGATGATTCCTGTCCTTGTATCTTAATGTTTGAAGAATCTTTTACCCCAACCAAGAACTGAAACTTTTCTGATTGTTGTTGAGATGCAGGAGACTGATTTATGTGGAACTGATAGAAAGCACACTTGTCATCTGGAAAGGAAACTTGTTACATGTCCTTACACAATTTTTGGTGCCATTCAACTGCACTCGCAGTCAATTGATAATTCTATTTAATATAGAAATAGGATTTATAAGTTGGAATATGCTTTTAAAATTTTTTATGTATGTATCTACCATTCATCATATCATTGTGCAAAACATTTTTCTTTCCCTTATGCTGTCGCATATATCAGTTGCCTAGCCTTGTGGACACACCTGAAATGCTTTTACTCTTTTGTGAAAATTGTTTCTTTGGCATGTTGGAGGGGAACTGGTACCCTGATGGAAAAAGGAAACAGAAAAACCTTACTTTGGGATATACCCTGCCTTATGCAGTTAAGCCCTTTTTACTTTGGCTCATTAATGTGTTCTTAAGCATATTTGAAATAAGAAACATTACCTCTAGCAATTGAGCTTTAACATATTTAATTCCTTGTTTAAGCTTTATGCAACTTTTGCATTCTTGACAATGTAGGAGAATCCTTTATCCTCCATATGTACTGTTGTCTGATAAGCAACCTTTCTAGTGTAAGGAAATACCTTAATTTTACAAATGCCCAAGGGTCTGTCCTTATCACTATGTGAAAAATAGCACAGGAAGTTTCACTACCTGTTCATCCAACATTTGCATTTCTTCCCAATAAAGCTGCTATTTAAAGTGCTGTTTTGTCTTTTCATTGTTTGCTGGAAACATATTTGTGTTAAATGGTATACGACTATCCTTAGGTAGCATCAGGTAGGTCTTTGGAATATTTTTTTTTCCAAAGGTGTCTTTTCCTTTATCAAACTATATACCATTGCTTTAATTGGGTTGGTTTTGAAAGAAGTGTTTCATTTTCTGTAAAGCTGAGAACCGATGATTCTACTCATGGAAAAGAGTTCTGGATCTTAGTACAAGTAAAGCTCTAGCTAAATAAAATGGTCTGCTTCATAAAAGAAATGAAGGTGCAGTAACTAACTCCTTGCAATATGTCAGCTGCTTTAGACTCAAGTATGTTGTCTGTATTCACCTGGGAACTATTATTTGTATTGTTTTATTAGTAAAGTTTAAATATTCTGCTAACAGTGCCTGCCTTTAGGTGATTTTCAGTTTCAGAGAGACTGAGGAGGGTTATTGAGTTGTATCCTGTGTAGCAGGTACTGCTTATTGTATATGTTTCTTATTTGAAGTAGAAAAGAGATTGTGTCCTCCTCTTTAATCTCTTTTTAAACACAATTTGTCACAATTTCCTTGACTAGAATGTAGCATTGGTAATTTATTCACTGTGTTACTGCTTTTAGAGAACTTTGGCCAAGTCCTCTTAAAGCCTGTTGTGTGCCAAATGAGTAGAAGCCAAAATTTGGTAATCTTTGTATTAGTCAGTCCATGCATACTTTCATTATTTATATATATATATTTATATTATATAAAAATAATTTCATAAGTCAGAACAGTTTTGTCTGTTCATGCTTTTTCTGATTCTATGTCCTTTCCTATGTAGTCTCCAATATTTCCTAAAGGGTCAGGATCATCTACAGATGCAATACTGGTTTCTTCAAATAAGTTAGGAAGTTGTCATGGGTTGACCTTGGCTGGCTGCCGGATGCCCATGCAGCTGCTCACTCACTCCCCCCCTCAACAGGACAGGACAAGGGAGAAGATGGGGTGAAAAAGCTCGTGGGTTGAGATAAAGACAGGGAGATTACATTAACAGTTACCCTCACAGGCAAAACAGACTTGACTTGGGGAAAATTAATTTACCAGTTAAAATAGGTTTGGATAGTGAGAAACATTGACAAATTGAAACAATGCTTTTCCCCCTCCTTTATCCCAGGCTCAACTTCACTCCTTCATTCCCAACTACTCTACCTCCCCCATGCCCTGGCAGCACAGGGGGGTGGGAAATGGGGGCTGTGGTCAGTCCATAACAGTTGTTCTCTGCCGCTTCTTTCTCTGCATGGTTTTCTCCTGCTCCAGCGTGGGTCCTCTCCACAGGCTGTAGTCCTTCAGGATAAACCTGCTCTAGGCTGGGGTCCTCCATGGGCTGTGTTGTGGATATCTGCTCCATTGTGGTCTCTCCATGAGCTGCAAGGCAATATCTGCTTCAACATGGTCTCTCTGTGGGCTGCAGGGGATCCCTGCTGGGGTGTCTGGAGCACCTCCTCTCACCTTGGGGCTCGCAGGGCTGTTTCTCACACTTTTCCCCTCACTCCCAGGCAGTGTTTTGCCCTTTCTTACACACACGTTCCCTGAGGCGCCGCCATCTTGGCTGAGGGGCTCAGCTGTCCCCTGCAGTGGGTCTGTTGGAGCCTCAGAGAGGCTGCCCCTGCAGCCCCCCGCTGCTGGCACCTGGGCACCTGCAGTCCACATAACTTTTTAAACTCATCCTTGTAATAAAAAGGATTTAACCTTGACGTTTGATGCTAAGTGGTGTGGCACTCTGTGTAGATACCCACACATACGAAGCTACATACATATTATTTTTATAGCTATATACTTTTTATTACATGTAAATTATATGTGTTGCTTGTGATGAAATCAAAAGGGTCAGATAACTGGGGTTAATGCAGTACTTGGATCACTGCATTGTATGCAAATATATTCAATAGCCTTAAAGTGCTGGGGTCAGGACTGTACCTGTGTGTTAGTGCCACAGAGCAGAGAATTTCCTGGTGTGCACTGCATCGGTAGCTTTACAGGACAATAAGACATTTTTAGCTGAATATGAGAATCCTCATAATTAAATCTTGAGAATTTTGTTAAGTGCTTGCTTAGTCAGTATAACCCCAACAACTGGGACTATAACTTTGCGGAATGTGTGTGTGACCCCTTTCTCTGGGGATTTCTGTTGTGGAAGAAAAAAGTAATTTCCAAAAATGTTAGGAAAGCATCCTCATTTTCAGGATTTGTTTTAATGCCTGTTTTGTTCTTGCCCCAAAGAACAAGCTTCTGTCAACATGCTGCTCAGTGGTGCTGAGCAATTCACTGATAAGTGATTTCTTTTTGACATGAATTTTTGTTTTTTTAAACAAAAACAATGAGCGAGTCTCTGCCATTCACCTTCATTGCTTTGGGGTCTTTTTTTTTGGTGAAGTGCAGGGAGATTAGCTATCCCTTAGGAATGCTACTCATGTTCAGGGCAGGTTCAAGGAATGCTTATGTATTTTTGAGAGGTCTCCTTCAGAGAGTTTTGCCCTGAGATCAAAGTTCTTGAATTGACATTCTCAAGGAAATCAATATGACTAATTAGACGAAAAAAAATAGAGGAATAAGCCACAGAGAATGACCGCTATCAACCTCTGTGAACAACAGGGTTAAGTGTGACCAGAAGGAAGGAAAATAACAGGAATACTTGTCTAAATGACATAATATATGTCTGTTCTTGGATCTGAAAGTGCTCCTAATGTCATGCAGAAGAGTTAGGAAGACAGAGCTTTGAAGAGATTCAGAGCAGAAGGCACGTGGGTGGGAGATGTTGGCTACTTCAGTCAACAGTGATGTGGTCTGACACAACTACTGATAAGGCAGTAGTTGTGTCAGACCACAGGCAATTATTCGGCACCTACCAATCTACTGATTGGTAGATGCTGAGTAATTTCTCCTATTAAAGCACTATTTTGAAAATCTGCTATAGCAAACTGCTTTTGCCATACCACTGCATTTATGTAACTGATAATCCCCTTTCCTCTAAAGAGTTCAGAAGAGCAGATGCTTATGGAGGACAAACTGACCTACTCTGGAGTAGTTCAAAGAACAGAGCCATCTGTGCCTTGCCTTATATCACCAACTTTATCCCATCTCTGCCCTACTAGACCTTTTTATCTTATGGTTTTGCCTACAAGGAGGGAAAAGGGAGTGGACACACAGATCCTGAACTCTCTCGATTTACACTTATGCTGACTCTGGGCTTTTTCTTCCTTCTTACCCTTCCCCCAGCGTAACTGTTGCTTTGAGGCAGAGATGGAGAATGTGAAGTGAAAGAACTCGGAACATCTGTTTTTTTTTTCTCTTTTCCTTTTTTCATTGTCCCCATTTCAAATGATCAGCTATCAAGTTCAGACAAGAATGGGGGTTAGCACAGCATAGCTACATGGGATTAGGTTAGGCCTACAAGTAATGAAATCTTGGGATAGAAGACTGTCACTGCTGTCCAAGAAAGACTTGATGGCTCTGACCTATTCATTTGGCTGTTCTCATTCCTCTGAGAACATCAAGCTAGATTATGACTCCTTTGATTCCGATCTCTGTAATGTTAGAGACAGTTATGTTGGCCTACTCGGAAAGGAGGAGCACAGATCTAAACCATGTCCATAATTCCCTTGCTTTTCAGTCCTGTGGCTGAAAACACAGCTCACAGGTCCACCATCTCCACACCCCTATTACTTCTGAGCTCATGCAGGGGTATGAAAAAGGAATCCTTGCAGTTAGGGTGGCTTTAGCTGCAGTGGAGGTAAGTAGCAATGATAGATTAAAATGTTGCATTGAGAAGGCAGGAACACTAGAGTAATGCTGGACCAATACAGTAAAACATGGGAGAGTTCACGCAGAGTTGTGTAGTGGGAATCTGTAGGAAAGTGGGGGAAGAAATTTATCAGCTAACCTCTGGTACATTTACATGACATTCTTGACTTGCAAGTAATATAGCAGTGTCCACCTAGCTATAGGAGGTGGGCCAAGGGGGAGTGGAAGCAGTTGCGCTGTGATAGTTGATGTAGGAACAAGGAAAGAGTTAATCTGCAAAAAAATCAGTAATCATGTTGTTCGTAGTTGAGCTATTTCTTGCAGAGGCAGTAAAGGAAGAAACAAGGTTACTTGTTATGTGGACTGGAGAGATTAGAAAACTTGATAAGGGAAAAATGCCTAGTGAAATAGAAGTGATCCAGTGCTACATTGGGCTTTCAAAACAACTGTGCTTTACTCTCCGAAAAGCTAGTTAAAAAGTTAAGAGTGGCTAAGTTAAAGGTGTGGCATGACTATCAGCCTCTTCTTAGAATAATACACTAATATACAAATAACATAAAACTAGCACCTAGATATTACAGAGCCCTCAGACTTTGCTTTCCTTTGGCTAAGGCCGGACTCCAGGCTTTGGCCACTTTTCTCTTTTGTTCCGAGTGTATCTTCTACGTGCCATTGCTTAGTGATCCTTGAGCCATGGAGACAGCCAGATTAACAGTTCTGAAATAAAGCATGACTGTCTTCATTTTATGTAATGTAAATAGCAGAACCAATCTGCTTTATCTGATTCTATTAGCATTCAGTATAACTATGAACCATTACTTACTGGCAGTTGAGATCACTGCTCAAGTTCATGTTTGCAAAACAAAATAGACTTTGAGGGTCTAAGAGAGCACAATACTTTCATATCTAGCAGTGATATCATGCATTTCCTTGTCCTCCTTACTGAATCATTCTTGAAGTTAATGCCAGGCTACTGTTAAGACTGTCTGGTAGGTGTGGCATGTATTCCTAGCTCTGTAATTCTTGTGTTTCAGATTTTTAGTGTAGCAGAACTTGTTTTGAAGGGGGAGGAGTCAGAACTTGCCAACTGCAATTGTGTTAATGAAGCTTTTTAACACCCCCCCCAACCAAACAAAAAAAGAAAGCAGCTTATTACTACACCTTTGTAAGTAAAGACTACTAAAAAGAAAAAATAGAAGTTGTGAGTGCTAAGAAACTACTAAAAGTTCGTTCTAAAAATAAGAAGTCATACTTTACAAGGTCTGGTGGTTCAGAATGAAGCTGTCAAATATTAAAGTGAAAATAAAATATTTATTTTATTTCTTAATAAGGGTTTTATAAACAGTTGAGTGATGCAGTGGGTTTTCTATCATGTTAGATCTTTTAAAATGAAAGCCAGTCATCTCTTTTAAAAAGATACTGTAATTCAGTCACAGTTCACTCAGTACTGGAATTACTGGGTGAAATGCTGTCAAGATTAAAAACAGCCCATGTATGTACAAGATTAGAAACAGCCATTCAAATTGTGCTAGCTAGACTATACAACAAAATGATCTTATCACTGCAGCCTTTGCTTGCTTTCCTTCTAAGGTTAATTCCGTTTGATTAAACTGGGAACTCCTTAAGGGAAAGACTTTTGCTTTGGTTATATAGCCCCTACTATCCTGAAACATTTTAACTGTAGTGCTTGGGAGCTGTTTGAGTACTACTGGTAATACATAGTCATCAGCAACATCTCTTATGCGGATGAAGGTGCAGAATGTAACAACACTGGAAAATCTCCTGTTCTCTAACTTCTCATTTCCAGCCTCATAATTTAGTTTCTCTGCTGCTGCTTGTAATACCCACGTGCAAAACATGTTCTCATGGTTCACGATCAGACTGAATTAGGTTTCTGTTCCAAGTTACACTCTTAACTTTTACCATGAATTAGAATGCTTTCCTGCCATAGTTTCCTCAGCTTTGGAATGGGGATTGTAATTCTCATTTGCTTTAGAAGGGATGATATTAGTGCCAATAACCAGTTACCTAATTGCTTCTCATCTATTCGAAGAAGAAAAGGACTAAATTTTCAAGGAATTAGTCTCTGAACTCTCTCTGAAGAAATAATCTTGTATGTTTGTTAAAAACAAGTTCTGAGCACCTTGCTCAGGTTAAATTAATAATTATTAATATTTAAATGTCAGTTAAAGAAATGAGAAATACCTTCACCCAGAAGTGTATGAGTTAATATAGCCTGGGAAACTCAGTACTGTTTTAATGAAAGACAAATTGTGGAAAACAGCAAGCCAGCTGTTAATCTGGATGGCAAAAAAGTCTGTTTCCTGGATCTTAAACTTGTCTGAGAACTTTGAGTGGTATAGGTCTGATTTGACCAAGAACTTCTTCATAACCGTGCTCTTGAACTTTGACCCTAAGGTCTTGAAGTAATAAAAATGTGTTTTGGACAGCGTGTCCCTTGTGTAGTACTTCAGCAAGAACAGACAAAAACCTGGTAGTTCCTGTGGAAGTACTTGTGGAGGGCTTTCTGACAAAAAACACTTAAAGCTTACATGACTGAACAAGATAAAGTGACAGTGCCATGGCAAGAAAATAAACAATGTCCTTAACTGCTTGCAAATTTGTTGTACACAGAGACACCATTTGTGGTGTTAGTCTGGGGCTTCCACCACAATTGTTGATAAATGTCAACATTAGGTTGAGAAATGTCTCCATTTTTCCTGTTTTTAGAAAGTAAGGAGTTCTTTATTTGTTAGACTCTTGAGCTGTCTTCTGACTTAGCATGGAGAAAAGAGTGCCTTGCTACTAGACCTGTTGCCTGCTTGGTGGGTTTATAGTGATTTTTCTTCCTTTGTGGTCAGGTTATCCTTTCCCCATAGCAGAAGATAGATACCGTGAATACAGAAGTGACCTCCTCAGCAGTTTGATCATTGCCACAGGAATTGAAAAGCATTTGCAATGGTGACTAGCTTTGTTAATCTCATTTGGATGCTTGGCAAAATGTACAAGAAACAGTAGGAGTTAACATTTGTAAGTTTTTTACAGTTAGAAGTCATTCCTGTAAAGAGCAGAAACTGAAAAGTTTGACTGAAACTGATAACTGTATTAATGATCTGATCGCCGAAGAGCAAGAATCAAACTTTCATTAATGTCTTAAAATGTTTTTGTTTTCCAACATCTGTCTAAAACTACTAGGCTTTGCTGAATATCAGAGTCCTTTTATTAATACTAGTCTAAAGACTTTCCCGTGTAACATGGGAAAACAACAAAACCTGCTGTTAGTCTGTGATACTCTCACATGACATCCTGCTTGGGAGTATTTTGTCATAATTTGGAATGCTTGAGAAGGATGTGGGTTTTTTATCTGGTTGGTTTTGTTTCTTCTTTTCCTGTAGGAGGAGGAAGGTGACTGATAAGTTGCCTCAGGAATTACTTCTTGAATTGTCTGCCCAAATTATCTTGCGCATGATCGTGTAGGAATAGAAATGCTGTGCTGCACTTTAAGGAAAACAAAAATACAATTTTTTTTCTTGTGAAACTTGTCCATATAAAGACACATAGCACTGAAATAGCTAAATTGCTCTTAATTTATACCTCCTATGGCTTTATTGCAGTTTTCTATGTAAACATGTCCTTAGACGAGCACAGACAACTTTAAATAGAAACTATAATGAAGTTTTGAGCCACATTGTTAAAGTCCATATATAATATGCAGTGGAAAGAATTTTCATATATGCCTAACTTTTATGCATAAGTGTTGTTAGTGTAGTTGTTTTCAACCTGATCATTTTTACCGATGTCTTAGATAAGACATCAGTACTTAAACTTCGATATGATCTGTATGTACATATGCAGTTAGTCTCTGTAAAAGTTTAAATATATAAAAATATGTATATCTTAAATATACCTTTAAATGAATAACTGTTTCTCTAGAAAGCCCTCCTCTAAGTTTAAGGAGGAGCAGAATGTTAAAAGAGTACTTCTTGTATATATGAAAGAGAGTACAACTTCTATGTAAAGTATTGGTTTATGAGAAGAGAGTAAATGATTTGGAGGGAGGAACGGGAAATAAAATATTTCTGGGCTTGTCTAGAATAGTATAAGATGGAAGAAAGAGCACTAACAGCTGAGATGGCTGGGCATTTCCTTGTCTTCCTTGCTCAGAGCTGGGTGTAAGCAAATTTTTCTCATAAACTAACCTATGCGTTTTAAATGTATGTTTTAACAGTCTCTGTGTATATAAAAATAATTATGAAAGTTCTAATTGTACAGAATATAAAAGTTATGCCTGTCTGAATGCCTTGGTCCTGATGTGTGTTCTACACTTTACATCCACGTGCCAGTATGATATTTCATCATCCCCCATGCTCAGGCATGGGGAAAGCCTCATTGTGCTCTGAAGTCCATGGAGGTCGTGGATGGGAGGATTCTATTTAATCCAGTAGGATTGCCATAGTGGAAGACAATCAGGGCTGAGAACCTATCTCCAAGTATTGTCCATCTCCTTAGCTCTGAGAAATAGCATTGGTCCTCAGACTGAAAAATGTAGGCTTCTCTGGTCTTACTGACCCCGTTATTTTTGAGAGATAATGCTTTACTCTTTCCCCACTTTCCTTGCTGTAAATGTTCACTCCCAGACTTTGTGGGCTTTCTACCTCCCAAGTGATGGAGAGGTAAAACCCCTGAACACAGATGTTGAGTGAAACTGGAACAATGCTGACAACCAGCATCCTTTCTGCCTGCTCGTAACAACATAGTACAATAATCCCGAGCAGCAAAGAATTACAGAGAGCAGACGTGTATAATGGGTCTTGTGTGCATTTGCAAATTATTGATCTACTGGAACATCATTTGTTCATTACACTGCATTCACTGACCTGAGAACACTAACGTTCTGGTGCTACACAGACCTTTGTGGGGAGAGGGCATGCAGTATGGTTGATGTGGGTGCCACTGTGAATTTGAAAGCTGGTGTGTATGCCTTTTCAGGGCAGTTGGGAAGTACAGAACTTGTGAATGATCATAGTGTTTATATTGTGTGTATATTAGACTTACATCTCTGTTGTTTATAGAGTCAACAAGGCTAAGTGCCGGGTCCTGCACTTGGGTCACAGTAACCCCATGCAATGCTACAGACTTGGGAAAGAGTGGCTGGAAAGCTGCCCAGCAGAAAAGGACCTGGGGGTGTTGGTCAACAGCCAGCTGAATATGAGCCAGCAGTGTGCCTAGGTGGCTGAGAAGGCCAATGGCATCCTGCCTTGTATCAGAAATAGTGTGGCCAGCAGGACTAGGGATGTGATTGTCTGCCTGTACTCAGCACTGGTGAGGCCGCACCTCAAATACTGTGTTCAGTTTTGGGCCCCTCACTACAAGAAAGACATGGAGGTGCTGGAGCGTGTCCAGAGAAGGGCAAGGAAGCTGGCGAAGGGCCTAGAGCACAAGTCTTGTGAGGAGCGGCTGAGGGAACTGGGGTTGTTTAGCCTAGGGAAAAGGAGGCTGAGGGGAGACCTTATCGCTCTCTACAACTCCCTGAAAGGAGGTTGTAGCGAGGTGGGTGTTGGTCTCTTCTCCCAAGTAACGGGATGAGAGGAAATGGGCTCAAGTTGCGCCAGGGGAGGTTTAGATTGGATATGAGGAAAAATTTCTTCACCGAAAGGGTTGTCAAGCATTGGAAAAGGCTGCCCAGGGAAGTGGTGGAGTCACCATCCCTGGAGGTATTTAGAAGACATGTAGATGTGGTGCTTAGGGACATGGTTTAGTGGTAGACTTGGCAGTGCTAGGTTAACAGTTGGACTCGATGATCTTAAAGGTCTTTTCCAATCTGAACGATTCTGTGATTCTAGATTAAGTGATGTATGTTAGAAGGAAGTGTTTTAATGTTGGATCTGTTTTTCCAGTCTCAGTGCAGTGATGGCTTAAGCTTTTTTGTGGACAAGTGAAAGTGAGTAGCTCAATCTTCTTTATTCTTTCTGATTCTTGTGGAAAATAGACTATTTGATGGACTGTTATTTAACAGTTCATTACTAGCATAATTTTGCTTATGATAAGAGTTTTGGGCTGGCTTTCTAAGGAAACAGTGCATATGATTGACTGACAGTGCAGTTGTGGTTCCCCTTATTGTCTCTCCTTCTTCCTGCTTGAATAACTTCTGAACTCATTGGTCAATGTCAGTTGAATTTGTTCGAGTTCAAAAAATTGCTGAGATATCCAAGTTCCTACAAATACGAATATCAGTAGCTAGTTAGAGAGAAATTACTGCTTTCCTGAAAGGAATTGTACAGAGCTCATTTACCCCTTCTGTTTTTCTGTCAGCTTTCTGGTCAGTTGGTTCCTACATAATTTTTGTTTTGTCCCACTATGCGTTCTTTTTTGTTGGGGGTGTCGGGAGGAATAAGGAAGGCAGAGGAGTTAATTGTGGAACTCTAGAGATTAGGGTACGAGGAATGCAGATGTAGAACAACCTGTTACTATTTCAAAATAATGTTGCAAATTGAAATGTCAGTGCTTGTTATTTCCATCACAATAATTTACAAATATATGATAAATTTATAATATAATGACTATGCCAGATGCTTTTCGGATAAATAACAGCTGGTCTCCATCCTGGAGATCTTCAACCCAAAAAAATAGTGTCATAGAACAGCCCAGGTCAGAATGGACCTCGAAAGATCATCTAGTCCAACCTTTCATGGGAGAGGGAGCCTAGATGAGATTACCTAGCACCCTGTCCAACCGCATATTGAAAACCTTCGGTGATGGGGACTCTACCACATCATTGGGGACGTTGTTCCAGTGGTTGATTGTTCTCACTGTAAAAATTTTCTTTCTTATATTGAGATGAAACCTCTTATGGTGCAACTTGTACCCATTGCCCATTGTCTTCTCCATGTGGCTCCTTGTGAAGAGAAAGCCTCTGTCCTCTTTGTAGCTGCCCTTTAAGTACTGGACTACTGTGATGAGGTCCCATCTGAGCCTTCTCTTCTCCAGGTAGAAAACACCTAACTCCTTCAGTCTTTCCGCACAGGGCAGGTTCTCCAGCTCTTTGATACTTAAACAAAAAACTACAAAGTCAGTATTGGAATGCTGTGAAATTCCTGATCTCTGTTAACCTTCATTTTCGTATATAACAAACCCTGAGCTGTTGGAATCAACTGTCCACAGTTGCAAGGTTTAACTCCTGCAGAGTTAGGGCCCCTGATGTCACCTTGGGCATGTAAAATGAAACCTCTGGTTATGGAAGTTGGGTGTTACATTGGTAATAAACAGCAAACTTAAATTACTCTCATACTGGAGTATGTTGATCTTTCTCTCCCACTGTTTGCTTCCTATTGTATGTCTGTCTGAAGTCTATTTTATTTTGTTTTTCAGTCTCTCAAGTTTAAACATAGCTTTCTGCTCCTTTTCTCCATTTTACCCATCACTATTTAATCTGCTTACTGCTCTTTTATTATTTTCTTTTTTTTTAATCTCTTTAGAATGCATTTATGCTTTCTTTGGCATCCAGCACAGGGCTAGTCTTGAGACTTCCCACTCCCTCCCCTCTTTTGGATGTGTTCAAGGTAAAGGAGGAATAAACTACCAGTTCCTTCAAGCTGTGGAGGAGTATCTTCCCTTAAGTGGCTAAACGTTTTCAGACCTTTTATGCACTCTTCCGTCCCAGTCTTTACAATATTTAAGTTTTCTTAGCTTGCAAAAAAAACCCCAAACCAAAACAACAAAACAAACCAAACACCTCCCCCAAACCACCCTCTAGTTCTCTTTTGCAAGTCTCTTGTCCTTCCGTTGCTGCCCCAAGTGCTTTTCCCGTCTTTCTGCATACTCTGGGAAATTGAAGTAGGAAGAGAATCTTGCTCTGCTGGTCTCTCTCCTGTTACCTTTTTAACACTCGAGTGTAAAAACTGCCTGTGCTGTAAGATTCAACAGTACAAGTGTGGAAGCTTTTTTTTTCCCCCCCTAGGGTTTGCTTGCAGTTTTAAAAAATAGACGCATAATAGAGATATTGCCTGCAACAGAATACAGTAAGAAAACAAAAGCACAGATTAAAGTGCTGATCTTCTAGCACTTAAGAAATGCTTTTGAAAGAGCTGTACACCTAAGCTTGTTCTGAAAACACTGTATCGGTATGCATGTGATTTTAAACTTTTGAGATAATGCTTGCCGTGCAGGAAATTAGTATCGGCTGTGTTACCTGGCATTTGGAAGAAGGTTTCTGAGTCATGTACCACAATTCGTTGCTCTGCCAAATTATGAGGAAAAAAAATCAGTATTTTTTTCATAGTTCTCTGAATTACAACTGATGGGGAGACTGGCTTACAAAAGTGCTCTGGGTTTTTCTGCAGTGACATCTGTGGAGTGTATATATAGTAGGTTCCCAAGTTGGAAGCCAGAAGAGTATGTGGGAAGTGTGAAAGGGGGATGGGGAGGGGAGCAAACAAGAAATTCAGACAAAAGGAAATTGTTGATGCAAGTTAATGCCTTTTCTTAGTGATATTGATAAATTTCTGCTGCTGTTCAAGCAGTCTAAATTATTCTCCTTCTGATTCTATTTCCTTTTGCTTTTCTCCTGTTGCCTGGAAAACATGAGTGGAATCTAGTAGGACAAGAGGCTGCTTTTTCATTGTTTTGTGGCTCTGTTGCTAGCTATTGTCCTCTTGGCTCAGGCAGTTCATGTCAGTCTTTGTGTGGAGTAAGAAAAATGTTTTTCCTTTTTTCTTTAAAGATTAAGTTTCTAGACTCTGTAGATTGCTTTTATTTGAAAAGCAAGCAGTGCTAACTTAAGAGTATCTCCTATCAGCTAACCTATTTTTGCTTGCGATGTCACCTTTAGCACTTTTTTCATTCGGATGTGCTTATTAAATTTGTGGACTAGTTTGAGGGTAAAGCAGTCTTGAAATCTAGATTCATTTTTTACTGTCCTTTCTTTGAAACAAAGGAACTCTAAGCAAGACAGCGCATTTCATGAATTTTTCTGTCAGGAATAAAAAACAGATCACTGACAATGTTGTATGTTTTCAACAGTTGGAAATAGAGCTGATTTTGCACTTAAGTAGGAGCAGAGCTCTAACACTCGGTAAAGTAATGCAGCCTTGAGCAGTGTCACTGAGATCTTGTCTGTTGTGGCTGACTTAACTCTTTTCTTTACTACATCACTGGTAATTTATAAATGAAGATTGTTTGTGAGGACATTCTTGAAACAGAACTGAAATGTAGCTGTTTGCTAGTATGAAAATGCACTCATGGATGCATAGGATAGTGCAAAAAATGAGACTTAGTTCTCTTGTAAGTAACAGTTCTTGCAGGTAGTATTTATATGATCCTACTTCTTCACTGCCTTTATTTTTGCTGTGCTATTTGATTATATGGTAGTACAGAAAATATATTGAAAATGGAAGATACTGTAACTTTGATTATCTGTGGGTTTTTTTTTTTTTTCTTTTTCAGGCATCTATTAACAAGCTAAAAGTGACAGAACCATGGCTCAGTTTCCAACACCTTTTGGAGGTAAGTTTTCTATAGTGTATTCTGAACTATTCTTTATGCAAAAATTCTGCATAAATGTGTTGCTTTCCGAATATGTTCTGTATGGATAGTGTTTATGGATAGTGTATCTTTCTGAGATGATAGTTTATCTGATTTGTGATGTTTTTGCAGACCCATTAGAGAACACACATGAAATTTTGCAGAGACACCTCAGAAGAGTCAAACAGAAAAGCTGTGCTGTATCCCTTTTTGTTCATTTATCCATTACAGTCCTACAGTTTGTAACTGTAGGGCAGATCCAGGCCACTCAGCCATTGGCACTAGGGCATAGCCTCATTCTGCAGTTACCCAGTTTTATTTGCCTGTCTTAAGCTTCCCTACTCAGTCCTGCCTGCTTTTTTCATATCTTTTCAGAGGAAATTCTAAAATGCTATTTAAATGTTATAAATTCTCACTTTATAAGCAGTAGTTGTGGCTGGGAAGTGGACATGCTTTTTCTTTGAGGATTCCTGGACTTTTTCCTTGCTAAAAAGTACGCCAGATGCCTTTGGATGCTGTTACTTCAAATTTCATTTCTTTATTGTCCCATAACTCATGTTTAGATTAGAACAAAGGTGCTGCATTTCTGTAGGTCTTCATTTATAACAGGGTAAGGTATAGCATCTTGAACATCAGTCTTTTTGAAAGATCCAGGAAGGGCCCTGGTAGTGCAACAGAGACATTACTTTTTGCTATTCACATGAAATACATTTTTGAGTCCATTTTTGCAACCGATCTGAAGAAAGATTACAAAGATAAATTTCAGTGCTGGGAACTAGTAACTAGTTTGGTTCCACTTAAATGTTGCATGTGTTAAGGGCTTTTCTCTGGAGATGCAGATATGATTCTTGTTCTGTGTATATGTATGTTTGTGTATACATATATACACATAAATATGCGTACACACACAAACAAGCGTGTGCATGTATATGTATATAAATATAGATGGAAGTCTAGTTTTTGGGATTGGATATAGCTAGGCACTTGCTAGGAATTTGTATCTAGTGTTAGTGTTTCAGTGGGAGACTTCAGGAAGAACGCATGTTATTCAGAGTATGTTGATAGAGAAACCCACTTGTTAAACACAATTGATTGGATGCAATTTCTGCCAGTCTGAAAAAGTCTGTGAAGCACAACAGAAGAAGCATGTCTTTACATGTGGTAGCTAGAACAAACATATAATTGGAAGCTGCCATTCATTGCCTCAGTTATCTTTAAGTCCAGCCCTCTGGAATTAAATCTCCTTTGGTGCCAGACTTTCTCAGTTTGGGAGTGAAACTAGCTGCCAAAAGCTTTGATCAAATAAACTCACTGGACAGTTCTACATAGGATACCCTTTCAGGTCATATAAAAAGTTGTGAGCAACTTCATTTCATCCTAATTTTCACAATCTAAGAGAATTCATGATGTGAATGAAATCTTGTTCAGACCAAAGTATTTCCTTTTGTTTAGAGTTAGGGCTGTACTTTGCATGCACCCATATTTAAATATGTACATACGTTCTTAATGGAAATCTTGTCTTCAAAGCATTCTCCTCTGCCATCTTCAGAGAGTTATTGCATTACAGATGGATAGCAGCTTTCTTTTTTCAACTTTGTGTATTACCATTTGATCTTGCATATGTTGTCCAGGATCCTGTTAACTCTAGTACATGGTTTTAGGAAGGAAGGAATTCGCTATTTCTTCTCAAACAACTTTTCTCATCTGACTGCTCTACAACAAGGAAGTGGAAATAAGCATGTGGCTAATGTAGTTTCTGGAGTATCTTTAATTTGTAATGTGGTGTGAGGGAAGTTTGTTACGATATTCATACTTGAACCAAGTCTACCAAGTAGCATCATACCTCCTCTTAGAAGAATGACAGCAAAAGTCTAAGATTGTTGTAAGAAGAAACAAATGGTGTAAAGAAAATTCCAATTTTAATGGGGAAATTTATCATCCTTTTGAGAATGCAACATTTTCTGTTACCTGTAGTCACCAAACAAGATGCAGAGGAGAAGATTTATGCAGTCTCCATCTTGGGAGAGCCCTCACTCCAGATGTGCAATATCTGGTATCCATCTGCTTGTGAATACCAATAATGACGTTTTTGTTTTTATTTCACTTCCTTTCTTTTTAAAGAGTCTTTCAAGTCAGCTCGGGAAATGGGTATGGAAAGAGCACAGCACCCACTATTTAAATTGGGGTGACTCATTCCAGAACACTGCTCATTTTAGGGATGACTAATTAAAAAAAAAATAGGCATGGTAGAATTTTCATAATTGTTGGGAAGAATGTGGTACGCTCAACCTTCTATTGATTTGTTCAGGAGAAGAAAATGCCCATTTCATATATGAGAGCCCACTGCTTCACTTTTGCAGATGAGGTGATTGCTAAGCCATGTAAAAGAAAAGATGGTTAGAGGGCTTGCTGTTGCATTCAAGAATAGCTTGCTTATGAGTCAATTTTGTGGTTTGGTGACTGCCTGCTTTGTATCCAAATATATTGAAAAGCCCCACAACCTCTGTGTTGGCATCCAGGATCTGAAGCCGTGAATGATGTCTTGGTGTTGGGTAAGATCATGCTTCATGCCCTCCCATAGGTCTTATTGTTTCCTCAAATGACAAAAGATGGAAACAAGGCAATGCCAGAGATGCCATTCATCCTTTTCTGACTGAAGAGGCTACTAGGCTTGTTTGGTTTAACATTGGCTCTTCTGATGTTCATATCCCACAAAGGAGATCTACTGTTTCAATACCAACCAAATCTCCATCTGGAAGAGTAAATATTGACAATCATTTGTTTCAGTTGCAGGGACTCCAGAGAAGAAATCAACAAATTTTGTTTTAAAATAGTTAATAGAATACATTTTCAGTTACCTTGTGCCATAAGAGTGTTTAGTTCTGGGTTTTATTGCCGCCTTTGAGGAAGGATAGGAAGAGCTGAGGTTTTTTGAGGGGTTTGGTGTTTTTTGTTGTGTTTGTTCTTTGGTACTGAAGTCATGCATACCTGAAATTGAGAGAGAGCAAGCCAGCGAATAATTGCAAATTTCATGTTCGTTTGTTTTCTTTTTTTTCTCCCCACATTATATTCAAGAAATTCTCCCTCTTTGTGTAAGCTACCACATCCAGCCTTAGGATCTTAGTCTGGAGTAGTCATGTTTCCAATACAGGGAGATGTTCATCTGCTCCTAGTTTGCCTAGACTAGTTGGCCTAGTCTGCATATTGGTCATAAAGTCTTAATCAACACCATTCCTTTCCTCCTGTCAGGAGTTCAGGAGAAGATGGGGGAGATAATTGCTTACGGGAACTATTGTGTTTTGGGATGTTCATATCCAAAGAAGAGTCCTGTTTCATCCCCACAGGGAGCACAGCTATGAAATCTGTTTACAGTGCCTCCGTGAGCTTAATCACTAAAATTTGGGGTTTTTGGACTAATCTTAAAATGTCCTTTCTTTGAATTAGATATTATTAACCTGTCAGCTTTTAGAAATACATAGATTACATAAAACTGAGATGATAAATTTTTTACCAAGCATGTAGCTTTTCTTTCATTTATGAAATCTACCATTTAAAGGAATGTTTTTGGAATCATAGAATCGTTTAGGTTGGAAAAGACCTTTAAGATCATCAAGTCCAACCGTTAACCTAGCACTGCCAAGTCTACCACTAAACCATGTCCCTAAGCACCACATCTACATGTCTTTTAAATACCTCCAGGGATGGTGACTCCACCACTTCCCTGGGCAGCCTTTTCCAATGCTTGACAACCCTTTCGGTGAAGAAATTTTTCCTCATATCCAATCTAAACCTCCCCTGGCGCAACTTGAGCCCATTTCCTCTCATCCCATCACTTGTTACTTGGGAGAAGAGACCAACACCCACCTCGCTACAACCTCCTTTCAGGGAGTTGTAGAGAGCGATAAGGTCTCCCCTCAGCCTCCTTTTCCCTAGGCTAAACAACCCCAGTTCCCTCAGCCGCTCCTCACAAGACTTGTGCTCTAGGCCCTTCACCAGCTTCCTTGCCCTTCTCTGGACACGCTCCAGCACCTCCATGTCTTTCTTGTAGTGAGGGGCCCAAAACTGAACACAGTATTTGAGGTGCGGCCTCACCAGTGCTGAGTACAGGCAGACAATCACATCCCTAGTCCTGCTGGCCACACTATTTCTGATACAAGGCAGGATGCCATTGGCCTTCTCGGCCACCTGGGCACACTGCTGGCTCATATTCAGCTGGCTGTTGACCAACACCCCCAGGTCCTTTTCTGCTGGGCAGCTTTCCAGCCACTCTTTCCCAAGTCTGTAGCATTGCATGGGGTTACTGTGACCCAAGTGCAGGACCTGGCACTTGGCCTTGTTGAACCCCATACAATTGGCCTCGGCCCATTGATCCAGCCTGTCCAGGTCCCTCTGCAGAGCCTTCCTACCCTCCAGCATATCAACACTCCTGCCCAACTTGGTGTCATCTGCAAACTTACTGAGGGTGCACTTGATCCCCTCACCCAGATTGCTGATGAAGATATTAAACAGAACTGGCCCCAATACCAAGCCCTGGGGAACACACCTGTGATGGGCTGCCAACTGGTTTTAACTCTATTCATCACAACTCTTTGGGCCTGGCCATCCAGCCAGTTTTTTATGCAGTAAAGACTATGCCCGTCCAAGCCATGAGCAGCCAATTTCTCCAGGAGAATGCTGTGGGAAACGGTGTCAAAGGCTTTACTAAAGTCTAGGTAGACAACATCCGCAGCCTTTCCCTCATCCGCTAAGCGGGTCACCTTGTCATAGAAGGAGATCAGGTGGGTCAAGCAGGACCTGCCTTTCATAAGCCCATGTTGACTGGACCCAATCACCTGGTTGTCCTGTACGTGCCATGTGATGGTACTCAAGATGATCCGCTCCATAACCTTCTCTGGCACTGAGGTCAGACTGACAGGCCTGTAGTTCCCCGAATCCTCCTTCTGGCTGTTCTTGTAGATGGGCGTCACATTTGTTAACTTCCAGTCAACTGGGACCTCCCCGGTTAGCCAGGACTGCTGGTAAATGATGGAAAGCAGCTTGATGAGCACTTCTGCCAGCTCCCTCAGTACCCTTGGGTGGATCCCATCCAGCCCCATAGACTTGTGTGTGTCTCAGTGGTGTAGCAGGTCACTAACCATTTCCCCTTGGATTATGGGGGCTTCATTCTGCTCCCCGTCCCTGTCTTCCAGCTCAGGGGGCTGGATACCTGGAGAACAACTGGTCTTACTATTAAAGACTGATGCAAAGAAGGCATTAAGTGTCTTGGCCTTTTCCTCATCATTTGTCACTATGTTTCCCCCCATGTCCAATAACGGATGGAGATTCTCCTTAGCCCTCCTTTTGTTGCTAATGTATTTATGGAAACATTTTTTATTGTCTTTTACGGCAGTAGCCAAACTGAGTTCCAGTTGGGCTTTGGCCCTTCTAATGTTCTCCCTGCATAACCTCATGACATCCTTGTAGTCCTCCTGAGTTGCCTGCCTCTTCTTCCAAAGGTCATAAACTATCCTTTTTTCTCTGAGTTCCAGCCAAAGCTCTCTGTTCAGCCAGGCCGGTCTTCTTCCCCGATGGCTCATCTTTGAGCGCATTGGGATGGCCTGCTCCTGTGCCTTTAAGATTTCTTTCTTGAAGAATGTCCAGCCTTCCTGGACTCCTTTGCCCTTCAGGACTGCTTCCCAAGGGACTCTGTGAACTAGTCACCTAAACAGGCCCAAGTCTGCCCTCCAGAAGTCCAAGGTAGCAGTTCTGCTGACCCCTCTCCTTACTTCTCCAAGAATGGAAAACTCTTACTGTTTTGTGATCGCTGTGCCCAAGATGGCCTCCAAGCATCACATCACCCACAAGTCCTCCTCTGTTCACAAACAAGAGGTCCAGCGGGGTACCTTCCCTAGTTGGCTCACTCACCAGCTGTGTCAGGAAGTTGCCTGCCACACACTCCAGGAACCTCCTAGACTGTTTCCTCTCTGCTGTATTGTATTTCGAGCAGACATCTGGTAAATTGAAGTCCTCCATGAGAACAAGGGCTAGCGATTGTGAGACTTCTCCCAGCTGCCTATGGAATATTTCGACTGCCTCTTCATCCTGCTTGGTGGTCTGTAACAGACTCCCACCATGATATCTGCCTTGTTGGCCTTCCCCCCCGATTCTTACCCATAAATGCTCAACCCTATCATCACCATCATTAAGCTCTAGACAATCAAAACACTCTGTAACATACAGGGCTACCCCACAGCCTCTCCTTCCTTGCCTATCCTTTCTGAAGAGTTTATAGCCATCCATTGCAGCACTCCAATTTTTTTCTTCCCCTTGTCTATTTCCTTTTCTCTCCAAAGTACATTTTGCCACATGAAAGCAGATTTTAAATAGAAGAAGTTCAGGAGGCAGGAAATTCTCATATTCTTCATAACTGCTGAGGCAGAATCAGACTCAGCCTGCAAGCAGTTTGAAATACTTGCTGTAAATATTTGTGGACCTTGTATCTGAAATTTAATCTCTGATAATTTAGTGCTGAGACAGAGTGAATGCTAGATCTCCTCTTTATTTTTCTACAAGTCTACATTTTATCTTTTAATATTACTTCAATAAAATGGTGATTCCATTAACTTAAATGCTTTCATATCATTATGTTCCTATGCAGTAGGAGTTACAGGAAGGTACACCAGTGTAATGTACTTCTATGGATGTTGAAATCACGATGTTTTACTGGTTAGAAATTGTTGAGACAAACCTGAAACATAGTGTTACAGAGTTCATTGGAGGTCTCAGGTGGAAGTTGTTTGCTCTGAGTACAAATAATTTGAAGGATGAAAGTGAGACATCTGCAAGTGCTGCAAAAATAGAGGTAGAACTGGAGAAAGCATTGTGGAAGCATGGCATTGTAGAAGGGTAGTAAATCTCAATGTAAACTAAATATTCAACTCCAATTTATGAGTGTGGTGTGAAGAGTCTGGTCTGTGTAACACATTCTTATTCAAATTTCTCATTCTCAGAAGAATGAGGAGCACGCTTTCCTGTGCTGTTGTTGCCCATGAAAGATGTTTACTATCTGGTTGAATCACACTTTTCCTAGACAAGTAAGGAGAGTTCTTCTCTTATAATAGTACAAAACCACATGGTACACAACTGATTATTTGAGGTACATTGTCAGTTAAAAGAACTTGAATTACATTTCAGCTGTATGTGCTCTGAGAGGCAAATGACCTCCCACCACCTAAGTATCTAGTGTTATGAACTTTCCTCACTGTATCCTCTGGTATGCTGATGTTGTCTTTTAATAGCCCATTTGTAAGTTTGATTGCACTTTGAGTAGCCTAGTTGTAACTTAAGATTCGTATGAGCCAGATAAGTGAATCAGTGCTCAGCAGTCATCTTAATTGCTTAACACTTAGTTTGGGTAAGTTCATAAGTCCTAACTGGCTATTTAAGAATTCATGGAGCTTTCAGCTATGGGCTTTGGCTGAACAGCTTCTGTATGTTGTTTTCAGAGGTCCAGTATGATATGATATATAATTACACTTAGAAATAAAAATAGTGTTGTTTTTAGATAATGTTTCTTAATTTTATTTCTTCGCTTCTTTTGAACTAGGCAACCTGGATATCTGGGCTATTACTGTGGAGGAGAGAGCTAAACATGATCAACAGTTCCATAGTCTGAAACCAACATCTGGATTTATCACTGGTAATGAAATAGTTTTAACTTCTAATTTCATTTAATTAAATCTTAAATAACGAGCCTAAATATGTACAGAGTTGCCTGGGAGACATTTGGGCATAAGAATTTTAAAAATTGATCAGATATTGCTCATTTTATATTCTATTTTTTTATATGCCTTACCACATCAACCCTTCTTTTCTGATATTTTCTGGTATTTTTCTGATACTTACCAGCTGCACAACTGTTTTATGGCACTTGATTTTTCTGTAAGTAGGATTAAAATAACTGTGACTCTATAAAGCAGTTCTATTGTGTAGAGGCAGCTGATACTTACAAACTGTAGAGCTAGAATTCAGGATGTGGTATCACCCTGATGCCTGGTAATATTTATAGTGCTTTTGATGTGCTCAGTAAGTTAACTCACTGTACTGAGTCTGGCTGAGATGGAGTTAACTTTGTTCGTAGCAGCCTGTATGGTGCTGCGTTTTGGATTTGTGAGTAAAGCAGTGTTGATAACACATCAACGTTTTGGTTATGGCTGAACAGTGTTTGCAAAGCCTCTTTCCCATACCACCGTGCTCCACAAAAACCGGGCAGAGAGGCTGTTGTCTTCCAGGGTAGCCGTTGCTCAGACACTGAGCTTGAGGGCGGTGGTGAGTGATTACCTTTGCATCACTTGGGATTTTTTTTTCTACTCTTTCACTTATTAAACTGTCTTTATTGTGACCAATGAGTTTTCTCAGTTTTGCTCTCCCTATTCTCTTCCCCATCCTGCTGGGGGGAGGGAAGTGAGTGAGTGGCTGGGTACTTAGTTTCTGCCTGAGGTGGACCCACCATGCTAACATACTAATAGATTAAGAAGTCTGTATCAATACATAAAGATGTATCAGTTTAACTGAAATATGTTTCAGAGACTGTTTGTTTAAACTAGTGAAATCAGTGTGGATGACCTCTTTAAAAAATCTAAATGGCAAAATTGATTTAAGTTGTGGGAACCAAAGCTGCAAGTAAAGGAATTGCACTGATCCTACTAAATTTTCATTGAACACCACAAAATTTGCTTTGGTTTTAAAAGCAGTAGGATGCCTACTTTTTTGTTAGTTTTTTTTGTTGCATTGAATTTTCTTTAGTGCTATCTAAACTCTGATGCTCAATTGAAATGAAAGGTATAGAAGTGTTTTACCTTTCTTGCTGTCTGATCCATCAAGAGGATTTCCAGAGTGAGAAATCAGAATTGGATTCTTAGCAGTCTCATCACAGCCTTACATACTTCCAAGTATACAATTTGGTTGTTTCTGCTCCTGTTACATGACAGATATGGTACAAAATACTACTGTTTTTATTGACCTCCTTTGATATTTAGTGCTATTTCTAGTCTGTTTACAACTTTCCTTTACAGGCCACAACATTTCCAAGTGTCTAATCCTTTTGTAATTGTTTTGCTATCCTTACTTTTAGTTGATAGTTGGAAAATGACTTTGAAATATATAATTGCTTTCTTTAATGGTGGCTTATCAGGTTCATATCAGGGTAAAGACCACTTTATTTAGTTTGTGCTAGCTGACTCCCATTGTACTTCCGAAAAATCTGAGATAGAGTTTATGTTGAAACATACTTTCTCTGGAAGAAAAAATTTTCTTGTTCTCCCAAGGCATGTGATTCCTGCAAAGAGAGCCATTAACACAGATTAGGGACTGTGAACCATGAGTTTCCCATTGCCCTAAATGTTTATGCCCAGATGACTTAATGTGGTGCTAACTGTTGCAGACTGAAACAGTATGTGCTTGTTGGAAATATCTGGTAGGTTTGCAAGTGACAAGTTTAAATCTCATACTCTATTATGTATGTGTAACATTAAGTATTTATGGTTTTACTGTTGCTTCTGTCTTAGAAATTTTTGACTCGTGATTCCTCTTTCCTCTTACAGGTATTTTTAGCATTTTCTGAAATTATGTCCTATTTATTTCATAGGTGATCAAGCTAGAAACTTTTTTTTTCAATCTGGATTACCTCAACCGGTGTTAGCACAGATATGGTGAGTATATGGGAGGGGTTGGGAGAATTGCAGTTATGTCACAGAGTGAAGTTTACTGGTACAGACTTGGACAGTAACTATATTTCACATTCTGGGGTTTGAAATAACCTATTTAATTCAGTGTGCTTTCCAAAAGTTTACAAGGCAAATATGCTTTGTAGTATGTTTTAGCTGAGTTTTTAAGTTACTAGTTTAGTTATTGGAAGTAGCCGTCGTTCTGCAAATGGCATTTTTGAAGTTGGTGATTTGCATCCCTCATTTCAAATTACTAAATGCTTTCAACTTTGTTAAAACTGTACTAATACAATCGCTAAGCACAGTAATTAGTATGAAAAATCTTCTAATGGGAGAGCCTATGCAAGACTTGAAAAATTTGTTACAAAAATGAAGACTGGCATAGACTATTTCCATTGTAGTTGGAGATACAGCTTGAGAGGTTGAAATTTTTACTGTTCCTTGGTGAGTTTAGACAGATCTCCATTGCTGTATATTACACATCACAAACATTTCTACAGTCTGTCAGTTTCTTCATGCAGGATTGCAATTTTTTCTGCTCCAAATTATGTGACCCTACCAGACTTGGACATGCTAACCTGCATAGATTATTCATAATTTACATTAATTATATTACTACTAAAACTTTTTCTGGTGCTAGACAGAGTGAAATAATACTGGTTTTCATTCTAGATTGGAAAAAGCAGCAGAGGGATGGATAACTTCTGAAAAATATGTTAACTTTTCCTCTGTTGTTAACTGCTTGAAAGAGGGAGTAGTTATTGCAGTTATAAAAACTTTGTGCTGTAGTAAGGACTTCTAAAGGCAGAATCTTGCTCTGACTGGAGAAAGAAGAGAATTATTTTCTTCCAAGAAAAACAATTGCTTTGGAAATATTCATGCCTAAAAGAGGGGCTGCATTTACATGGCTTTAAATAAATAGCTTATTTTCTTTTCAAATTATCTTCATCTTAGAAATACCAAATCTGGTTTGGTTATCTTATTTGTTGAAGACTCATTGAAAGTTCAAATGTCCCTTTGGAACTTCTCTTGCCTTTTAATTAAACAAAGAAAGAAGTTTTATCTTAAACAAGACATCCTTTCTCCAAAAATGTTCTGAGGCATTAGCTTTAAATAGGTGTTAACAAAACTAAACAGTTGTAAATAGTCTGACTAAAAATCTCTTCCTCTCTGAATTATTCAGTTTTTCAGCCTCTTGAGAGGGGGAGAATCATTCCACTAGTTCTGTAGTTGTCATAGAGACAAGACCTGAACTTGCACATTTTTTTAAATAAAGCTAAACTGAAACTTATTCATGCTGCCTTTATAAATCATAAAAAGGCATGTAGACATCCCTTGCTTACTGTCTCTCTTCTTTTTTTTATCATCTCTGAATTCAGATAAGTAAATATTTAAGTAAAAATCTAGATCACTTGTATATATTCCCAGTTGGAATTAGAAGAACCAAGTAGGAAAATAGTTGCACAGTGGTAGTAAGACCCCTTAGAAAAAAAAAAAAGAAAAAAAAAAAAGGAAAACCCCTTTCTTTTCCTACAACTCAAATTATTTAATTCTTTTGATCTATCAGTGAATGTTTGTTTGTAACCTACCACAGATTACTGCTGTCCTACAGAAACAATAGAAGTTAGACTGTTTAGTGGCAAGAAGTCCTTTGCAACCTCCAAAGGATGTCACAATATGCTCAAGACTGCATTGAACATTGTGAATCATTGTTTGTCTTAGCTCCCAGGGATAAGATCTTGAAGTGGCATACTTGCTTTGTGGATTAATAGCAATATTCTAATGTTATCTATCTAAATCTCTATTAACATTGATATAGATCCATAAGTACTTTAATAGAGGGGGAGTTCTGGAGTAATAAGCCCAGAATCTCTGAGAGAGATAGGAGTGCATAAAACTTTTCTTCTATCAGTATTCTTTATTTCCTGAATAGATGGAATTTTTTTTTAATAGCATTTGATTATTAGAGGGAGAGAAGGGGAGGTACAACAGTCTTTAAAGAAGGAAAGTTGTTATTCTGAGGTAGAGCAACTTGTAAAACTGTTTAAATTAATTTTCTGATCCTAGAAATATGGAAGTGTATGTATGTTGTGTTTTGGAAGTGTTTTACTATTCTTAATGAGTCTACTTATTTTGAATACAGTCGAGCATATTAATCTGTCTGCAAGATAGGAGCCTAGCATTTTTTTCATAAAGGATTACCTACAGCTGTGTGTAGACAAGCTTATGCTAATACAACGTTTCATCTGTTTTGGCTATTTAAGTTCTAGTATGGAAAAACACAACTGGGAAAGGAACTGCAGGGGGGGTTGGCCTAATGAGTGGTCAGCTATACTGCTTTCAGAGCTCTCTGCAAAAAAAGCAAGCCCTCTGTCTCTATGAGTTTTCAAACATACTAGCTCATGAGTGAGAGAATTTTGTTTGCATAAATGAGCAGTATAAGGATTTTCGTTGTCTTATATTTTAATTAAAATTGAATTGCCATTTTTGTATCATGAAAAAATAGTTTTCACTAGAACTTCAAGAAGTGCTAGCTAGCTACGTGAAGTACCAGTTAAAAGTCTTCTGCCTCAAGAGCTGCTTTGAGAATATTCTGCAGTTGGTGTAATTGTTTTCTAAGATGAGACTCTAAGGAGTATATCTTATTTTAATTTCTGCTATTAATCAAAGCTTCCCCAGAATTCATGTTTCTTAAAATAGTAGCTCCATGGTTTTTAGCATTGAGAATTCCTGTGCCCCTTATACTCATCATTCATTTAAGAAAAAAGAAGTCTCTGGGACCTCAGTGGAGCAAATTAGTGGAATTATTATGGTCTGTCATGAAAACTTCTTTACTGTTCTACCCTTTACAAGCTTTGGAGTCTGCCAAACTGGTAATCTATTAAGAAGCTTCTAAGTAGGCTTTGAATTGAGACTGCAATGGCTCAGAAGATAACTGTTTTTAAGTAGACAATAATCTGGCTTTCTTCTAAAGCCCTCATGAATGGTGGCCTCAAAAAGCATCTTCTGTGTAGCCTGTCTCTGGAATTAAATGAGAACTAAAGTAGTCAATGCCATCTGTTTTTCATGCATGTAGAGTTATTTATTTTTTCAGGACAAACTAAAGCCATTGGTTGACTTTATTTTTTAAGGACAAACTAAAGCCATTGGTTGACTTACCTATTTCTGACATATGCTTCCCTCACAACCTTCTTAAATTTGTGTCCAAGTGAAAGATTATGGGTGGCAATTCTGTGAGTTGTAACTATTACTATACATGCATTGATTAAGTGACTGATGCTAAAGACCTAATTTCTGCCATTAAGGGTGAGTTTTATAATGCAATATGGGATTGTATAATCTAATACAGGAATATAAAGCTAAATAAATCCAGATTTTTGAACTGCAAGGAGGTTTCCTTGTTTTAACACTCTGTGCTATTTTCATGGAGCTGGATGTTTTGTAGGCTAATCATAGGCATATGTGATGGAAAAAACTGTGCATGCTCAGTTTCTGTGCCTCATAAATGCAGAAATAATCAAGTTGTCTTTGCATTCTGCAGAAAAGAGGAGAGGAAGGAGGAGGAAAAGATCTGTAGGGGAAGAATTTTGTCAGCACCTGAAACTTAGCATTGTGATGAAGCCCACTGCATTCTCTCCCTGTTATAAACACAGGCCTGTTCTATAAAATATAATAAATATTTAGTCAATGTTTAATCCATTTACTGCTCTGCACTGGTTCCGGCCAGACCTAAATGAAACAAATTTAAGGACACTACATTCTTCCAAATTTCATTAGAAGCAGAACAGTGAAATTAGGTGGTGTTTACTGTCAGCCACTCACTGCATTTAAGGTGATATTTATTCAAAAGTCGCACTGTAATCTAGCAGCATGACACTAGGTTTAGTAATTAGAAATGGAAATTTGTCTTATTTTTGCACTGACGGTTTTGTCAGACAAAAGATGATTTTTGTTAGCATGCTGTAAAAACATGTATAAATTATGTAGTGTGTACGTAATTTTTCTCACTGAAATTTGTGCTGTTAATTTAAATAACAAAGCCATTGATGTAGAGTGAATGAGTTGAAGAGAAGGTCAGATGTTAAATTAAAAGCTACTGATGATTATGTGAATAGGACTTCAATTAAAGCAATGAGACTGGTGCACAGCAAAGTTTCTTATTACTGGACAATTAATATTTTCTCATGTAGAATGCAAAGACTTCACTGTGTTTTAGGAGTACACTCTGTAAGTAGTGCCTGGAGAATCAAGGTTGCCTACAGTGTGATTATTTACTCTTACTACATTTTCATGGCCGTGCATGTGACAGGTTGAGGGACTCTGTGCTTTAGTAATGGAAAGGCTTACATTTTATAAATCAAAATACTTGCAGGTGTAGAAGCCACTTAGATTGAAGAAATAAGACTATTATAAATACAATTCGTATAATTACTTTGCTTAAATGCAAAGATGTAAGGAACATTATGACTATTCATTTGAGTTGTCGGTGCCAGTTGGTCACTGTGGAGCTAACTGACTTCTTCATATGTTGAGGAAGAAGTCAGCTTTGGGAGGACTACTGACTGCTTGGAGTGCAGTCAAAAATCTCCTAGAATAGGTTTATCCAGATCAATTTCTCTAGCTTCATTCCTATGCATGTCCTCAGCTTGCTAGCTATATAAGCCCGGTTTTTACTGCCTGTTTCAATTGCGCATCTGACAGAAGAACGGCTAAGCAAGTGTTGAACTAAACTTTCATTAAAAACCCCACACATTTTCCCTCTTGAATATTTTTGAATTTTCTTTAGTTCCTTTCAGAAAGGTGTGGTGTCTGCTTGTACACATCAGTTAAATGAAGCGAATTATCTGCTCCTGGTTTCCATTGTTCTTAATACTCTGTAATTTTCTAATGAGGCTTTCCTACCCTCGGTATTCATGCACTGTATGTTGGTTTACTTTCTAGTGCAAAACCCACAAAAGGGAGCAGTTCAGAAAATACATGTAGCCATCAAGTTTCTGACATTCTAACACTCCAAATGCCTTTTGCCTCTTGAATGTTTCAGGTTTGTAGACTTGCAGCGTGTATTTCTCCCAAGTGAGACTTCTAGAAATCTAATATCACTGTTTATAGATGCTGACTAATGTACATTATATGAACTGTTTTGGTTGTGAAAAGTAAAAGCTGTATGAAGAAGAAAATGAAAATGTACTGAGCAATACTGTTCCTTGTAAGCCTGAGTGATTTTGGGCCGCAAAAATTCTACAGTGTGTTGTGGGACACTTCCATGCTATTGTTGAAAAGTAGAGTGGATATTCTTAATTGTCATAGTTAAACTATGAATTCCATCAAAATGAATTTGGGCTTTTTACAGGAATTTTAAGTTGATATAAATATTTCTGATGTAGAGAAAATTTTAGAGATGCAAATGTCTTTTTGAGGTTTATACCCCTTTCATTGTATAGGAGGAAAGGCACTGCATACATGTAGTCTGTTTGCAGGTTTGCGTATAGCGGCTTGTGGCATGTACGCCCCACTGGGCAGAAAGATCTGATGGAGGCTAATAAACTCTTAGTATTTTTATGTCCAGAGAAAGCCATTGCGTTTCAGAATAAACAGAACATGGATAACCTCAATAACAAAATGCGAGAAGCCTACTTTGTGTTTTTAACTATTTTCTAGAAGTAACTATACCTCTCATTTTGAAATACATATTTTTTCATTAACAGCTATTGCAGTCTATCCTTGCTGTTGCTTAACACTAATAGGAGAGAGGCTCCTCTGCCTTCACTAGGGTTCTCCCACTCATCTCTGCAAGTTGCGAGAAGATAAAAACATTACATCTTCCACTTCAACTTAGCCTGCCAATACATCAGGAGGTATCAGTGTGTTGCTTGCTCTTCATGGAACAGTGATCAGAAGCTGAGACTCTAGAGTAGTGGTGTTCTGCAAGGAAGAGGAGATACCCATTCCAAATTGGTGCTTCTCTTGGTCTAGGTTTGCCATGCTGGCCTTCCCTCTTCCTTCTGCTGGTTGGACTACCATATATCAAGTCTGAGTGCTACAGTAGGATCTTTTTAACTGATTATTTCTCAAATGAACGACATTCTAAGTGATCATGACTGAAACCTGAATCCAAGTCACATTAGGCTATGTGGGTCCCAGAATCATTTTTGACTAAATTTAGGCTTCCAAAGACTTGCTGGTAGTGGGATTAGAGGAAGGTTTAAAGTTACTGAACAGCAGGCAGATTTTATGTGTAAATTAAACTTCCCTGTGAGACGAAGCTTCAGGAAACAACACCTAGAAGTTCTCACAGCCAAAACTTGTTCTTCAATGAAATATGTGTAGCAATTCAACATCTTTCAGGGAGTGGTGCAATGCATACTTTTCTTTTTAACTATAAGCCTCGGAGTCTACAGTTTCCTCACCAGACTTTCTCTTTCGTCTTTAAATACTGCTGCCAGACTTTCAGTAGTATTATTTAGCCTTGTGACATCAAAATTGATGGATTAAGACAGACACACCACTGAAAATACCATCTTACAAGTATTGGGAAGGGTTGGAGTGTCTCCATTTTTGGGGAAATGCTACTGGTGATCTAAACCAGGGGAAACTCTTTAAGATGTATGGTTGACCTGTGGCAACCCCTGCTGGGACAACCCCTCTTTGTTGAGTTTTCCTAGGGTTTTTTTTGGTTGAGGTGGCAGTGTTTTCATTTTGTGAATGCTTTGCCACTGCATTTACTTGGCTGTCTACTTATTTAAGTATCGGTTACAAATAACTGTCAGTTTACTGCAGTACTTTTTTGGTAACTTTTCACATATTTGCATGAAAGCTTTCCTTGACAGGCATTTGATCAGAAATAAAGCTCTAGTTTAACTAGACTGCCTGGGTCCTTTGTGTTGTCATGTCTGTGGCATGTATGTGTACGCATGAACTTAAAAATATATATTATTCCCATACTGAAATGTGTACTTAATTCTTCAAATGAATGCAAAGAAATAAGCATAATATTTAAAACTAAGTTTACAACTGATTACATTATTAATATGCATTTACTCTGTTTTTTGGTTTGCAATTGCAGGAACTAACATTCTTCTTCCTGCTTCTCTCCCACAACCTCCCAACCCTATTCCCTGCTGAGCATGGTTTTCTTAACCATCAAATGAAGAAACAAAAAGAAGACTGTTTAAGTCAGACTACTTTACATGAAAGCCTATTCAAGGTCTAGGCTCAATGTTTTATCTTGAGTACTATTGTTTAACTGAAAACACATTTGTACACTTGCAGATGTAATGATCTTTAGTAAAGTGCACAGATTTAAATAACATTTTATTTTAAATATAGCTAAAGTACAGATTTGCAGACTAAGTCATTTGATTCCCTGTGGTGCTGTTTGTAGTACCATGTAGTTTCATTTGTGTGATTTTGCAAAGTTTTTGTAGAACTACGTTAACCCTTCTTCTCTAGATGCTTCACTGTAATTCCTCTATGAGTTGAAAAGCGACTTGAAAATATTTTTTAATCACTCCAAGAAAGAAATCAAGAAGCTCTCAGTTTAAACAATGTCTTGTTTCATGACCATTTTTAGCCTGGCATAATTATTTTCAGTGGAGATTAATTAGTCTTGAATATACATGCCTGTGTGTGCATGCTCCTAGGTCAGTTCCTGAATTTCATAATTTAAGAATCTAACTGTGAAAATCATGTATTTTGTAGGGCTCTAGCTGACATGAACAATGATGGGAGGATGGATCAGTTGGAGTTTTCAATAGCTATGAAACTTATCAAATTAAAACTACAAGGTTATCAACTCCCATCTGCACTGCCTCCTGTCATGAAGCAGCCACCTATTGCTCTGCCTAGTGCACCAGGATTTGGTAAGCTCTTTGGTTTGCTCCTTTTTAGCTTGTATTATAGCAACCTAAGTTGAATTGTATCGTTTTGCAGTTTCTAAAAGAAACTTTTAGGAAAAAGGACTTCTAAAAGTACTCAAAAAGACTCTAAAAGACTCAAAAATGCTTCCACATGTGTGCACGCGCTCCAAAAAAAAAATCTCAATGAGCCTTTAGCACCCAACCATGTTGAATAACATAAGTTGAGGTCCTCTTTGCTTCAGGTCTTATACTGCTCCCCATACATTCCAAACAAAAGTGTTTGTGGGGAGAAAAGAGATGGATCAGGTAGCAGGGCTAGTGCATTCCAAAGTGATGGAGTTTTTATTTAAACTATTGTTATCTCTTTTTTTCATTAAGGGATCTCCAGCTTTGGCAAGATTGGCTATGTTTTCCTTGACTTTTTACAAGTTGTGGTAGTAATGCACCCCTCTGCATTTATTTTATGAACAGTGCTGCACTGGTATTAGCTAGAACAGCTGCTGATTCAGTTGTCATGGTTCGTACTCCCAAGGTCACCATCATTTCAAGGAAAAGAGTAGGGAAAATGGAATAGTGAGAGGAAAATAAAAAAATGAAGCTGAACCTCATGTTTGACACCTTGATATTCTGCTGTATGCTGTAGTGAGAGGTTCTTTACCTTTTTGTTTTAGTCGTTACTGTGACTCAAGTTCATTGGTGTCTGAGAATCACTGCTGTCCTTAAGAAAAGGGAATAATGCATTTGATGAACTGCGTGCAACTGTGTCGTTTGATCAGTTGTCGCTTCCATAAGTTTTACAAACAATTTTATTTTTGACTGTAAGAAATCAGGGAAATCGAACAGAACAAATACTGGTTTAAGTGAGAAAAGGCATAATAAAGTCAAAACCCCAAGAAAACCAGCAAAATCTGTGATTTTTTTTCTTTTTTTTCTCATTCAGTGTAGACTTGATTTCAGCTGTTTGCACGCAGCCTCATTCTTCCCATTGGCATGACTGGACCTCCTTAACCTCCCTGTTATCCATGCAACTGTGCTTACACCTAAAATACCTCATTACTGTGCTTTACCCTATTAGCTTTGCACTGTTTCATCTTGACAATAGGCTGCAAGCAGTTATCCTGAAGCTTGTTCTTTTCAGCTGTGTAGGCTTTGGGTTCATTACTCACTGGAAGTTGACAGTGCTGCTCTTCATTTAGTTCAAGGCAAACAATTCTTTTCTTCAGCAAATGCTAATAGACTTTTTTGGTCAGTGTGGCATCCAGTGTGATCTTATATGCATACATTATAAAGTGGTATGTTGTTCCCTCTGCATTGTTTTATGTTCCCCTGCCATGCTAATGGTGCAGCGGACTGTAAGAGTTCTTTCAGGGGGTGTGTGGAAGCTTCCATTTCAATTTGCTCTTTAATTCTGTGTTTGCTGCTGCGTTGCAGGCTGCAGTTAAATTGCTATATCATATTAGGTGTCTCTAAATTAGACAAAATTTCTCCTTTTCTTGCCCATAGGTATTGGGGGCATTGCCAGCATGCCATCTCTTACAACTGTTGCCCCAGTGCCAATGGCATCTATTCCAGTAGTAGGAATGTCTCCACCATTAGTATCTTCTGTTCCTGCAGCAGCAGTACCTCCCCTGGCTAATGGAGCTCCTGCTGTTATACAGCCTCTGCCTGCTTTTGCTCATCCTGGTATGCTACATACTGAGACTCTATTTACTCTCTTGCTATTAACAAACTATTTTGCCATTTTCTTTGCATCCAGAGAACAGTAGACATGGAATTAGCCATTCTAACTCACTTTAAAGAATGACTTTGGGTAAGGACTGTACTTTGGTTTAGCCCAATGTAATTGGTAAGCAAACTTGTATAAAGGTTAAAAGAAGAAACATGGACATATCATACTGTAACAGTCAGTCACGTTGAGCAAAATATTAACCCTGTTATAACAGCAGTATGATAAATCTACGTTGCCAATAAACTGTTGCCTAGAAATTGGTCCTCTCCTATCTATTTATAACTATTGAAGTGCTGCTATTTGTTGGGATTACTTTAAAATACTGGAATACATATGATTTCTAGCATTAATCACAATCTAATTTGATATCAACAGTGTTTCCATAAAACTGCAAAAGTAAAAAGACATGAGAAGTGCTTGTGTGTTTTCACCTATTTTGTTGGACACTGTTAACTTAATAATTTTAAAAGGGATACCATCAAAAGACCCATAATACTTGTATTTGATAGGAACTAAATGAATGTCATTGAAATTCTACAGTTTAAAATGCTGGCACTAATAGATACATATATTCTCTTCTTTACAGCCACATTGCCAAAGAGTTCTTCCTTTAGTAGATCTGGTCCAGGATCGCAGCTAAATGCAAAACTGCAAAAGGCACAATCGTTTGATGTGGCTAGGTAAGTTGGTATGGAATGAGTGTGTGTGTGTGTATCCGGTTCCCCAGAGTTAGAAAAACTACTTCTCTTCCGCAAAGTTGTTTTCTGAAATAATATTTACTTGCAGAAATCAGTTCCTGCTGAGATACTACTTCAGGATTTCATAGGATGCTGTGGTTTTACAAGGAATGCTCCATGAGTAGTGAATCATTGAAATATAATAATTAACTATTACAGTATGTGTTGACACTATTTTCAGACTCTTGAAGACTTAATTTTTAGAAAAGCATTTGCTGCTGTAAACATAATCTGCATTGTATAATACTGCACAGGCACTCCTCCTGTTAGTGTGAAAACATAACAAATAATATTCTTTAAAATTAGCAACTCTAGGATTATTTTTAAAAGCAAAATATTTAATAGTTCTCATATTTTAAATGCACTTCGCGTAACTGTTTCTTATATATTCTTCAAGTTCTGCATGAAAAATCACCTGAAAGGCTTTTAGATTATTTCAAGGCCTAGGAAAATGTATGGTCAGGCAAAATGTATTTTACTCTGGTCTGAAGAAATATATCTAACAAAATAAAATGTCGTTGGAGGAGGTAAGATAGTAATTTCCCAAGGTCTCTATAAATCAAAACTTTCTCACAGGTCTATACTACAGATTTTTTTGCAAGAAGCAAATGCGTTGGGACTTTTTTTTTTCATTTTTCTTCTGCAGGTTTTTCTTGTGCCCTGGTATTAGATAAGTGACACTACTGATTATTGGCAAATAGGATTAAAAATCTTTCAAAACAAACAATTCTCTTTCTCTTTGAAATCTAGTACTCTCAGGAACATAGCGGTGATGCTCTGATATAATTTCCAGAGGTGCAAGAAGTTATCTGCTTTGTCTATAACAACACTTTTAGTATTTATAATTAATCAAGTTCAGGGAACTTCAGCTGAAATGGCTTCTAGATATTCCATAAGAGGGCTGTCATAGTTTTGGGGTTAACTATATCTGAATCTTGCTGGTCACTTTTATTGTCAACAGAGGCCTGAACCTCAGGTGAGATGACTTCTTTTCTGAGGTGGAATTACATGGTTCTCTGAATCTGCTTGGACCAGGGTTGGAGCTTCCTTAGCTCAATCGCAGTTAATCAATCAATCACAGTAACTGTGAAACATCTGCCAGCACTGAAGGGGATATTCCTTCATAGACTGCTGCTAATGCTGAGCAATGAATTGGTGTCTGTCTTCAAGTTTTCTTTTGGATAAAACAGATAGCAAGGTAATTGATTTGCAGAGCTTATGGAAAGGGAGGAAGAAGCTCCAAGTCCATTAAATTGAAATGTAAAGTTGAAGTTTGTTTGGTTTTTTTTTCCTAGCTGAGAATTATTTTGAATTTTGGAAAGGGTGAAATTCAAAATTCCACTTGTGGTGCTCTTATCACTGCCACGTCACCAGTAGTGAACTCTTGGAATACATGGTATTTGGCATACATGAGTCAACTGTTTTGTCCTCCAGCATTTTTTCTTCCAAAACTACCATTTGAGTATCCATGAAGGAGAGTTTCATTACTTAATATACAGTAACCTTACTTCACAGATCAAGGTACCTACATATGTAAGACAAAACTAGACGTAATGTGTGGGAACTCCAAATCTAGCAAAACTGGTGAGGGAGGAATTCACTTGGATAAAACTTAAATAGTCAGCTCTTCTTTTTTTTTTTTTAAGTTTCAGTTCTTATTTTCGTTATTTAAGGTGCAGCTTGTTTTTGCTTTGCTCCCATGAAAGAGTATTATTAAAGCACAATAGTTTAGAAATAGAAAATACAAATAGAGGTATTATCTGTTTTGGGGTCTTGTCATATGAGAATAGGGTATGAGGTCAATTAGTAGAGTATTTATATAATCCTTCTCAGCTCAACTTTGAAAGATCTTACCATGCTGTCTGCTCAGTGGACCAGGGAAAAGGGATTTAGTGGTTTTGGTTCGTTGTGGTTTTTTTGTTTGTTTTTTTTTTTTTTTAACTGTAATTTGGTATGCTGTTACAAATGCTTATTTAATCTGGCTGTTCCCCCCCCCCCCGCCTCTTAACAAAAAAGGACAAAGTTTGAATGTGCCCAAAGACAGAAAAACTGTGCTCATTGTTTTTCAGTATGAAGACATGTCAGCCTTGAAGCATGGGAAATTATAGCTACAAATAACAGCACTCAACCTATTATGTAGATGAATTAGAACTGGGAATATTACATTTGTCAGTTGAGTTCCATTACGAGAAACTTTGATTGCTTTCAAGTGTAGCTTTTTCACACTTTTTTCTATGTTTTCAGCATATTTTATATTTGTTTTTCTTAATCAGCTTATGAATTATTTGGCTAAGACAACCAGTTAGAGACAGGGTAAAATGGGATATTACTTCTGCTGACTGTGGTAAGGCATTTCCTATTATATGTTTAGGTAAAAGCTTTTAGCTCCTCTAAACTGTTTAGGTTACTTAATTCCCTGCTAGTAAAGAAAAATGCAAAACTTTTAGGCCTGTCATTCAACTGTACCAAAAAACATCTAAGAGACTGAATTATGATAAATGTTTTCAAACAAGAAGTCAAAGCTGTTGCGGTTTCAGGAATAGAAGGGAATATTTGTGAAAAGAACCATTTCAGGCATAAAACTTGATCTCTGTGCAGCACTTCATCCTGGTGTACCTGTTAGTTTCATGTGATTAAATTTAAAATTATATTTCCTCCCCCTCCTTATCCTTTTTCTCATTCTAGTGTGCCTCCTGTGGCAGAGTGGGCTGTACCTCAGTCATCAAGACTGAAGTACAGACAGCTGTTCAATAGCCATGATAAAACAATGAGTGGACACTTAACAGGTATTGAAGCAGTTTTTGTTGTCTCCTTTTTTTGAACTGTAGAAGGCCAATTATAATAGCATTTAGAATGCTATTCAGATAGTAAGAGACTCTCATCTCTCTCTGCTGTCACCATCAATATTTTTCTGTTGAAATCTCCCACCTGTTTAATGATCTTGTTTAGGAGCAAATATTTATCATAGCTGGGGTCATTTTATCAGCTTCTTTCCTTTATTTTCTGCAAAGTAGGTTGGCACTGGGAAATGATTCTTGGAAAGAGTACAATGGGTTATGTGAAAACTTGTGCAGCCATTTACAGTGTTCAGTTCATCCACTGAGGAGGGTGCCTATCCAGTTTCAGAAAGAAACTAGAATGGTACACTGGCCTAGTTTTACTAGTTCTGGGAGCACCTCTTTGCCTTTCATAGCTTTTTTTTTTTTTTTTTAAATCTGAGTGATTGTTGTGGAGAAGGGAAGAGTTATGTATTTTTTTAATATTTTCCTTTTGAGGGTGGGGGGGGGCTAGGGATAGCAGTATGTATAGCCTGTTCATGCTGATAACATCTCTTCGGTGTTACCTATTCAGAACTAAGCTCTGCTTGTACAGTAGTTACTTGGCAATGCAAGAAGAGGAGAATGTTGCTTGTTTGTTTGTTAATCCTTGTTTCACTTTAGGTCCACAAGCAAGAACTATTCTTATGCAGTCAAGTTTACCCCAGGCTCAGCTGGCTACAATATGGTAAAAATAAATCTATCAATTTCTACCAAACTGGAAACTGTATTTAAACCTCTATACTCTATACTGTCGGTGTTTTCTCCCTTTTCAATCTCCTCCACGGGGAGGGAGATTGAAAAGGGAGATGATGATTACATTTATATAACGTAAATCATTATACGTTGCTCTTTTTAATGTATAACTTTATAAAACAAAACCTGCACTTCTATGTTTATGTTAATATTACTCCACAAAAGTAAAAAAGAGCATCTTTTACTCTATGCATATAGACATTTTGTAAGTTGGGTTTCAATTATGGGGTTTTTAGGCAGACCAAATGTTCAGCCTCCTATGTCTTCCACATCCCCGGCCATATCTGGTACAGCACCAGTGAAACTTACACATTTGCACAAGTAGTACAAAATGAAGCTTAATCCAGAACCATACTTTCTCTGGGGCTTGTCTGCCTTTTATGTGAGTTTCTAAGGGCTTATTTCCAAGGGGCTGGAGTTACATATGTTTAAAATAATGGATTTTAAAAGGATTTGTCTTGGCTTCTCTTTTTCCTTTCAACTTCTTGGTTGCTGAAGTTTATTGTGTTCTTATTGTCACAAGGATTAGCCTCTCTCCTCCCTCATACTTTGGAAGGTCATGCTTTCCTATGTACTGTGTAATGTTTCTAATTTATTACTTGGGTAGTACTTGGTTATTGCTGATTTGTGGTTATCTTTGGTGACTTCTCAAATGGCCTTCATGCTGCTTCTGTATATTTTTAATTTCCAGTTGCCCTCTACAAGTTACTTCTAATTAACTTCTATACTTTATAAGTCTTTGCTTGAAAACCATTGCCAACTCACTAACCCATCTGACTTCTGCATGAGGATGTTAACTCAGTTGTCACTCTAATGTGGCAGTTCAATGGAACTTGCTTTCTTGGCTAAGCACTGATGTTTTTGTTATGTCTTAAAAAACACTCTATCCTTCTGTGTTTTCTAACAAAGCTACTGTAAGGAAAAAAAATATCAACCCAATCATCCAGCAGATGATTAGCCAAAAAATACCCTGCTTGTTGCCAGCACTTAAGTAGGCTGTGTGGGCAGGGGAACGACGTCAGCATACTCCAGGAGTTCTAAACATAACTCTCTTAATTTTTGACATTCAAAACTGCCAAGTCTATTGAGATAAGGAGTGGATTTTACAGCTTTTGTTGTCCTAAGTATTGCTCCCTTTCCTGATACTTACACTCTGGCAGTGGAACTGCTGTTGCTGTTCTCTGGGGCAAGATTTGTCAGTCTGTACTGGGGGTGGATTCACTGACTCATAGACACACAAAGTCAAGTATTGATGTACAGGGTGTCAGCTATTCTGTAGCAGCTGTTTTGGTAGATCCGTAACAAAGATGTGGACCCAGACTGTTAGGATAGCTGATCGATTATATCCTTGCATGGTAGATTTTCATTCTACTGGCTTGTTCTTGTGCCCCAGCTGAGGAGTTCAGTAACACAAGCATGGATCAAATGGGGCTATAATTGTCTTCCAAACTTAAATCCCATAAACAAAGTCCTGTGCCTTGAGACAAGACTGATTCAAAAAAATGTATCAGTGCTTACCTTTGATTTTCACAGTGTCATGGGAAATTTTCCTGCATGATTCGAGTGCAGCATGCTAGAGAAACAAAGCTGATGTTTAGGCTGTTAAATTTTGTCCAATGACACCTTAATATGAGGAAAAGCATTTTGTACATCTGTTGGAGCACTGGTTTTAGGCCTCCATAATTTTTAATATGTGTATAATGCTAAAATGTTTTTGTGCTTGTCAGGACTAGAATATTAATGGCTTTGGTTTTAATGCAAATGTGTGCTCTGGAATGTGAGATAGGAGCCTTCAGGGAAGAAGGAGAGACCAAACAAAAAAGTTCTACCAAACATCTGAGCTGATTCTTTTCTAAATGATACTGTGTAGTGGATGTTCACAAGGAGTTCAAGAAAACCCCATTGATTAACGTTACTTATATAGCATATGGTACAGGCAGCACTCAAAGAGCAAGTGAAGTAGAAGCCGTGGCTATAAGGATAGTTTCAAGGCAGGCATGCATGAGAAATCTGGGGAATAGTGAAGCATTTGGTTTTTGCTTTTTATTTGTTTTGAAGAAATAAAGTAGTGTGAAAAAAAAAAAGAGTGAAAAAATTTGGCACTGAACACGTTAAAACTATGCTTTTTAACAGTGATTTTTAATATTTAAGAGTTTACTTACTTTGTACCTTTCCTTTAAAAAGGAATCTTTCTGATATCGATCAAGATGGAAAACTTACAGCCGAAGAGTTTATTCTGGCTATGCACTTAATTGATGTAGCTATGTCTGGTCAGCCGCTGCCACCTGTACTGCCTCCAGAGTATATTCCACCTTCGTTTAGGTAACTGGTTATAATTCTGGAATCTCACTCCTAAATTTTTATTTCATTTGGGAAAGCTGTCCTGTGAGTGTAAAGTACAAGAGATTGAAAAGTAACCCCTCTGCTTTTTGTACTGCATCTATGGCACAGAGTGCCTTCTTGTTGGGAAATGCTTGTCTAGCTTTTTGGTTTTATTACAAGTACTGGATGCTGGAAGTAGCAAGAATTCCTTGTAAGAATACAGTTTTGGTCAGTGTCTTATGCTAGCATACCTTCCAAAACTTACTCAGTCTGGCCATATAAATTTAAAGTGTTATAGTTCAAGCTTATACTTCTGTAGAGCAAATGGGATGTATTGGGATTCAAAATATGCTATGAATTTGCACTGTAGCAAATTCAGATGTCTTCTGATACAGTAGTATCTGTGAATAGTAGCGGTGAGTCATTACTTCTGTTCCTCTGTTTCACCTTTTGTGGAGAAATGGGTGGGAAGACAGTATCAGCAATGGAAAGAAATGTTTGCATAGGATCATAGCTTCATATTCTTTAAGTATCCTCCTGAAGATTACAATTTTTTGTTTATTCCACGTGGGGCCTTGTTTTTAGCTTGACTATAGAGAGATCTTCCTCTGTCTTTGCAACTTTTGCTATAGTTTGTCGGCATTTTCCCAACTTCAGACTGGTCACAAGTAAGAGACCTTGGGGATGGGATTGAACACATCTGTAAGTTGCATGGTGCTGTGAACTTTGAACTAGGTTTCTCAGGTCACCAGTGGGGACCTTTCTCAGGTCACTGTTGGGACTCTGGAGGATACTGTTATCTTAATGGCAACGACTGAGTAAGATCCTTTGGGCAGCACTGAGGGAACATTAAATATCATGAAAATTATGTAATTTCATTTAATTTATGATTTCATTATTAAATCATAAATAAATTTGGCAGGCATAGGTTCTTTTAAGCAACTTGGAATTATCATTTTATTGACAGAAGAGTACGCTCTGGTAGTGGCATATCTGCTGTAAGTTCAGTATCTGTAGACCAAAGGTTACCAGAAGAACCAGCATTAGAAGAAGAACAGCAGCAACTGGAAAAGAAATTACCAGGTGAGCAAGCAAAAATAGAGATGCATTGTGTGCTGTTTTCAGAGAGGTGTTATCATCAGGTTATATGCTGTGGAGTTATAAAAGCTTACTAAGAAATGTTTTCTTTCCAGATCAGTTTGTGACATGTCAGAGGCATAACTAAGACATTGTTTGGTCCAGCTAATTCCTGACTGTTACATGATCCTTTGTGTTAGTGACAATGGAGTTATGAACAGCATTCAAGTTGCTTATCTTATGCACTCTCAACAGAGGCAGCACTTTGCAGCCCTATTATAGGGCTGCAGTGAAAACTTTTTACTACCTCCATCTTCTGACTTAGGTGGAGTGTGGTTTGGCTTATGTACTCTTTAAAAGATCACAGTATACATACAGAGGCCTGTTTCATTGCAGTCTGTGTAACAATATGGTTTTTTTAATAGAAGCTTTAGCAGCTCTGCGTTTTGGAAAATTAAAAAAAAAAGAAAAAAAGAAAGGGTGGGGGGAAACAAGGGTAGAAAGCCTCTTAGATGCTAAATGGCTAAATGTTAGGAAATGTCTTAACACTTCTGATCATCCCCTCACTCTTCTTTATACTTTCTTTATTTTTGCTCTATTTTATTCTAAGATGACCAGAATGCCACACAGCTGAAGATGTAACAAACATGACAGATTTAAACAGTGTCATAATAATGCTTTTCTGTTTTGTTCTAAATTATTTTTCAATTTAATTGATTCCTAACACTGTATTGCCTCTTTGATCACAGCTTAGATCTGAGTCGATGTTTTAGAAGACTTTCTATAGTAATGCCAACATCGTTTCACAAATCCGTTAACCATTTTAGAGCTCATAACTGTGTGTGTTTAGTTAGGATTATTTTTATTCCCCATGTACACTACTCTGTATTCATTCATATTTGAATTTCCTCTGCTTCTTCATTGCCAGATCGCTCAGTTATGTGAGATTCGTCTAAAGCTCTTCACAGTCAGGTTTTTATTTTAACACCATCACTATCTGGCATCATCTCTGGAAGCTGTCTTGTTACTTTTCAATCTCTTCCAGATCATTGTTGCACACTGAACAGCACAATTGCTAGTAGAGATCTTTGAAGGAGGCTACTGAGAATCTTTCTGTCATTGTGAAAGTTGGTAATTTATTTCACCCCTTAATTCTAATCTTTTAACTGTTTGTTAGTTCCCAAGGACCTTCTGTCTCTTTCCATACCAGGTTAGTTCAGGGGATCTGCATGTGAGCAACTCAGATACAACTCTTGTCTTTGGTTTGTATTTTATAACTAACTGCTGCTGGCAGTCTGCTGGGTACTTCCTGGCTGTAGGAGGATGAAGGGAGATAGCAGGGATTGCTGAAGCAGATCTCACTGAGGTCTCACAATGAAACGTTTGGTCATAGGTGAGATATGACTCCCCTGTATTGGCTCTTTGAGACCTAAGTCTTGTGTCTCTGGAATCAGAGGATTTTGGTATGCAGTTTGTAGCATCAGGAAGGCCAACCACTGCCTTGGCTTAGTTTCTTTATTAGACTTTGAAATCATGCAAGCATTCTTCTGTTGACCTGATTTTCTTTTTCAACTTGCTTATAGATACAATTGGGTCTATTAGACTTGAGAGGCAGCTCTTTCCTGCATTGATTCTTCCATGGTATCATGTTTAGTCATGTATACTAACTCTCTGTCTATTGTAGCCTCTGCTACTTTGCCCAGCGTGGGAGTAGACTGACTTGTCTGTAGCTTTCAGAACCATTACACTGTCTTTTCTTAAAGTCTGGTGTTGCACTTGTCATCTTCTAGCCTTACAGCACTGATGTTGATTAAAGGATGGATTGCACAGCCCAGCTGGTAGTTCATGAATTTTGTATTTGAACTATGGATTAGCATTGTCTGGGTTTCGCAACCTGTTACTCTTCATTTTTTGGTTTTATTTTTGTTTTAAAGCCATTTCTGTTTTCAGTTAAAGAGGAACTAGAGTGTATAAGCCTTTTACTGTATTTGATGTATAGATTTTCCATTGTAAAGATCACTTATAATAGTGAATGTCATCTTGCTTCTTCATTGGTTTTGCTAAATCTGGCTAGGTGTTGGGTGTTTTTTTTTCTTTTGAGACATTTGAAAGAGTTTTTATTCTTGGCTTTTATAAAATTTTAGAAGCTTTCCCTTAAGCATAGTAACACAAGCCAATAGCTACTTATTTAATTTGCTAGAAGTTGTTCTCTTCTATTTTTGTACTTTGGATATGCTTTGTTTTGTTATCTCTGGTAGCTACCTTGATGTTGCTGAGTTGCAAGATACTAGCTTGTTGGGCAGCCATCTTAGAACCTGGTGTTTCTTCTTAGTGGTATGTGTTTTCTGAGCCTTGAACATGTTATCTTAATGTCCATGCTACTTGTAAGTGTTTTGCCCTTCTACATATCCCTTTTAACTGACTTCCTGGACATAAATCTCCCCCTCCCTTTTTCCCCCCCTTTTTGCTTGGTTTCCTAAATCAGTGGGGGTTATAATCACATTCTTTGTCAGTCTGTATCTTAATATTCTTTGAACCCAGTGGCTAATTTGAAACAAACTTGACAGACATCAAAGTGATTAAATTTTTTCAAGTTTTATGAAAATTGGTGATTGGCAATAGGAAAGGGGGCCAAACTTAGAAAAAGACAAGAATTCAACTGGTTCAGCAGATGTCGGGCCAACGTGTCAAACAGTGCGTGCACACTTTGAAGTAAATATGTGCTATCTCTTGACTTGACTTGGATGCCAAAAATGTACATGTTGGCATGGGGAGAGAGAAATATAGAATATGGGGTATGGGAATGGTGTATATATAGGGTATGAAAAGAAACAGAAGGTGAAGTGGAAAGAATAATTTGGAGGAACTGTGAGGGGGAGGGGCCTAGGAATGTGGAACAAGGGAAGGACAATCCCTGATACTGCAGAAGAATGTCAGGGAACCCGTGCTGGAACTGAAGTCATTCTTTTAGGACAGTAAGTGATGAGGATGCAAATCTGTAGGAATCTAGTCTTCCTGAGTAGCTGCTCAAGAACTTAAGCAAACCATTTATTTTCCTGACAGTGATGAGTAATCTTATGAGAATATGAAGTTTTAATACATTCTGGTCATTTGCATAATGGCTTTTTGATAATATAATCAGCTGAATTCTTTGCCTTGTAGTAACTGAAGTGTTGGTTCTTGTACTGCTACTATTATCAAATGTATAGAACTCCAGATCCTGTGCCCTCACAGAGGATTGGCTGCTGAATGGTTTGTCTAAATTATACCCACTTGTTGGGCTTTGTGGAGAAACCTAGAAGCCTGGGGAATGGGAACTGAAATTCACACCTTGGTTTCCTAAGGACGTGGGTTTAAGGGCATCTACAATATAAATGCTGATGATAAAACCTAGAATTACCTGTAGAGCTATATTATCAGTAGTTGAGAGCTGCATCTAGTACTGTTGGAAGGTTGTTTGACTTTGATTCAGCATACATGGATTTTTTTTTTTAAGTGAGTAGCAGAGTTTAATTCTCCTTTGCCCCATGTTTCCACACATTAAAGTTACATTTGAAGATAAAAAACGGGAGAACTTTGAACGTGGCAATCTAGAACTTGAAAAACGGAGGCAGGCTCTCCTGGAACAGCAACGCAAAGAACAAGAGCGTCTAGCACAGCTGGAACGGGCAGAGCAGGAAAGGAAAGAACGTGAGCGGCAGGAGCAAGAACGTAAAAGACAACTGGAGCTAGAGAAACAGCTGGAAAAACAACGGGAATTGGAACGGCAGAGAGAAGAGGAAAGGAGGAAAGAAATAGAAAGAAGAGAGGTAACCAACTGGATAAAAGGAAGGTGGTTATGTCGCTGGCAGCTGTGTTTGATTAGAACAAAATGTAATGTGTACACTAAATATTTTGCCGTCATTTTTAGTAAGCAAATGTTTAAAGAATGAACTTAAATTTCTGGGTTTTTGAAGGTAAGGAAGGAGTCAGTTATCTCTTTCTTTTTCATGTGAAACGAATGGAAGAGACATTTAGATCTAGGACAACGTGCTCCTCTGACTTCTTTAAAACTAATAATAATAATAATTGTTATTTTCTTTGACATAAAGAAATGCTTGAATGAACGAAGAAAAACTTATGGGCATTGGTGGCATTCATGATTTTCCTGTGATGAGTTAATTTGTTAAAGAAAACACATACTGGTTAACTTAAAAAGATACTATTTTCAAATAATGATGCATTCAGTGCAATAGCATTTTATTCTTTGCAAAGCTGCAGAATGTCTAATGTTGGAGGTCGGAAAGAGACTTGATGCTATCCTGGAGAGTTCTTGAAGTCTTAATGTGAAACAACGTGTTAAATCAGAAAATTGGATCTTGGGAAACTGATTAAAATGGAGTGATATTCTGTTTAGTCACCTGTCTGCTGTACAGTGAAGCCCCATTTCACCAGTGCTTTCAAGTGAAAGTTTAAACAATTGAGCAATTTGTGTGCTTAAATAGAGGCACATATGTAGTCCACAGTTTAGCAGTGCGTTTATATTAATGTTTTAATTGCACATTAGAATATGAATATCAGCAATTAGAATAGTTTCTCAAAATAATCTTTCATATCTTTTTAAAATTTATTTTTTAAATGCTACAGGCTGCAAAACGGGAACTTGAGAGGCAGCGGCAACTTGAGTGGGAGCGTAATCGTCGGCAAGAATTACTAAATCAAAGAAACAAAGAACAAGAGGACATAGTTGTTCTGAAGGCAAAGAAGAAGACCTTAGAATTTGAGCTGGAAGCTCTAGTAAGTGATCGCATTGCAGATAAAACACATGAGCACAGTAGTGACTGATATGGCCATGTTTATTTTCTATAACTTCAACTTTTAAATATGGAATTAAAATACTTTTTAGATCCTGACTTGCATGACAAGTCATTCTGGTAAAAAAGAGAAACGTTTTTCTTTTTTTTCTAAAGAATGATAAAAAAAATCAGTTGGAGGGAAAGCTTCAGGATATCAGATGTCGGCTGTCTACCCAAAGACAAGAAATTGAAAGTACAAATAAATCTAGAGAACTGAGAATTGCAGAAATCACCCATTTGCAACAGCAGCTACAGGTGAGAAAACATTCTGTAATTTTGTTCTTAGCCTTGCATTTTGACCTCCTCAACTGCATCAATATCCTAAACAAACTTGCCACAATAAATGATGTGTTTTTCCTTGTACATAAGGAATTGTTGTAGATAATTTGTCATTCTTTTAAGTGAAGTTCTTCAGACGTGTCTAGGAATTGCTTCCTACACTTGAAGGTGTGTCTGTGGATATCACTTCATTCTCATGGAATCCTCTTGTGAGGAGCAGTAAAAAATTGTTTGGCTGAAGATGTTAAAGGGTTTGGGGGGATGAGGAGAATGAAATTTTACGGCATGTATTTTTGTTGGCAGTGATTGCTGTTTGTGTGCTGAAAGAAAGAATTGACTTCAGTGAAGTGGCTTGTTGATGATGCTTTTTTTTTTTTTTTTTAAATTATAAAATAATGACCTTTCAGAATTGAAGTTACCCGTTAAACCAGTTAGTTCTTGGTCTAACCCTGGCATTCGTCTTTCCTGTTTCTCTATCTAAAATTCTCTGTCAAATTAAAGATGGAATTGAGTAGATGTCTGCTTGTAGTGAAAGAATATTCTTTGCAATTTGTAAAGGTTTCTAGATGAGTTGTAGTATTTGATTTAGGGATTTTTGTCTTTATTAAATATTTTGTATTGCTTGAAATTAATTCTTGGCCAGTAATGGGGGCTGTCAGTGCTTTTCTACCACTACAAAGCAAATCTCACACTTAATATTATGAGGGCTTAGGTGTAAAACCTATCTTAAAACCTAATCCTACTGTTCCATTTCAACTTTCTAAGCATAATTAATATAGTACATTCATCTGAACAAAACCAGAACTTGAAAGTTTAGGTGTTTTGTTTTATGTATGAGTAATTTTTTTACTTTTTATTTTTCTTCTTTCTTAAAACATCTTACATTTCTATTGAAGTTTTGTGTACACCATTACACCTTTCACAAGACATCTTTCTTTTGGCAGCAGCTTGTTATAAAGAGCATAATTTAGGGACCATTCTTACACAGTGTTTGTGTCCACTTGATGCAAACAATAGCAAACAAGAAATCCTACTATGGGACGCTTGTGACAAACAACTGCCATTGTTAGGCTTGAAACCACTCTTCTCTCTTCAATGAAATGCTCCTGTATTGCCAACTGAAAATGAAGTCAAACAGCATTGAATCAAGTGTAGGAAATTAAGTTACACTTAGCAGTACTGGCTCAGAGAGACAAAAAACCTGACCATGCTTGATAAAATGAATGAAAAAGCCCCCATTTACCTGAATAAGTTAAAGACTACTGATCTTATGTGCACAGCTGGTCTCCATGTAAAAGCAACAACCACCTGAATTTCCCTCTAACCCTTCTATTCCAAAAGCTTTGCATAGAAATGGTCTAAGGTACCGTAACTCAATTAAGAAGAAGCTAAGGAGCTACATAGCCATTGATAGATAAATGCTATTTCAACAAATTGAATGGAATTCATATCCTACTTTCATATTTCATATTTCACATTTCATTTCTGTTAACTTGGTAATTTTTGTTCAGTTAGCCTCTGTAGTCAGAAAAGAGAAAGTATCTCTGTGCTTTTGTCATAATGTAACAAATTAAGAAGGAAAAAATGATATGTTACAGTAAAAAGCTCTGTCATTTATGTTATAGCAAAGACCAACGTGCTACAGTTGAGATAGGGCCCCGTTATAACAAACATCGTAAAAAACCATGAGAAAATATCATTATTACCAGCAACTTGGAATGAACTTCCATAGCTGGGTATAATAAATGGAAGGTGCAGAGGGAAGAAAAAAATGTGAAACCAACACTATTGGGAAACAAGTAATGAGAAAGATAATCTATCTACAAGTAGATGTGGTTAAGTAGCTTATTAAAAAGTACTAGATAAGCAAGGGACAGTGTTCTCTGTAGAGTCATTAACAATTTCTTGAATTTTTAATCATATCCTTGGCTGATCATAGATGTGCTTTTTCCTTACCTACAGCTTTTATGCATTGGTTTTAACTACATCACCATGAAAGGAAAAGTTAAGGAGGGCAGAGGAATTCTTCGCCTTCCTAACATTTAGTTTGTGCTACTTATTACTGAATCACAATGGTTGAAAGCAGATAGCTTTTTTTTTTTTGTCTTCAGCGTTTTGACACCACTTTGAAATTTTATTGAAACATCTGGTGAAGTACAATGAATTTTGCACAGTTGTCTACATTTTACTCTTGTTTTGGAATCACTGCTATATTTGTAGTGATTTTTAACCGTCTCCAGTCATTGTGGTTGGTACTAGATGGTACATATCCAGCAGCTTAGTTAATGCCTGTTCACTTACTAAATTGCTTCATTCACAATGACTGTAAGAGCACTTCTGTAACGAAAATCACGCTTGCCTTTCTTGGTGGTTGTTTTGTTGGATTTTTGGTTTTGAGGTGGGTTGTTTTTTTAGGTTGACAGCAATAGCTGTGGCTTTCTGGTATTATCTTCTCTCAGGTGATCATTGATCTCAACCACTAATATTTCAGTTAGTGTCTATTGAGAGGTTTATCACAATTGTGATCCCAGAAAGAAGTGTCACTATTTAGTAGAAAAGGCCAAATTTTATCTGGGGAGAACCTAAGAGAGTGGATAGCTTTTTCCTGGGGGGGGAGGGGGGAAGAGTTTCTCAAATATCCTGTAAATTTTACTATCTAATTTGTAGAGGAAAGACTAAAGCAGTAAGCGACTTCTTTTAAAAGGAGATTTTGAATTTTGATCCTCTAAAATCTCCAATAGATTAAAACGTCAATATTGTCAGTTATCTTTGTAGGATGATATATCTTCACTTGGAAATATTTTAGTTTAATACATCTGACACTTGCTATGGAAAGATGAGTTAAATCAAAGGAGTAATTATTCTTCAACCTATTAATCAGTTTCAAGATAGAGTTTGATTAAACTTGTGGAAGAACTTGTATAACAATCCTGGGTGATGAAAATTTGTGCTAGTTATATGAATCTGTGGAATCTGGTAGAGTGGTATTTCCAGGGATGTTCGGAAGGATGCCGCCTTCCAAACACCTTAACTGTATGTGTTCGAATCATGTTTATACTGTCTGCAGGGCTTCTGCTAGTTACCTGCAGGGATTATTTGCCTCCTTGATGAACACTTTGGCTCTTAAGTAATTTGGCTTTCCTCTGAAGCACTGGAAGCAGGGTATATGGCAGAGACTTAAGATGTATGGTGGTATCTCAGTTTCTCATACACCCTCTTGCTCAGGGCATAGGATTAGAAGGGAACTTTCCCTCATTAGATTGACAGGAACTGGGTTTTGATTGATTTGTTTGCCTTCTACTGCTCTATGGGACATTATTAAATTCTTGGAAATTTCTTGTTGCATGAAACTTCATTGTTAGTGATGCCATTAATTTCTTTCATCTGTTTCTGCAGTACAACTAAAGGATGTGGAAAAGCATATTGTGGATGCTCTTGGAATAGATGCTTATTACATGGTTGTCTGATTTCAGGAAACAGAACTTGACCCTCATCATCCCTTGGCATTCTCTGTCCTTAAATACTCTCCAAACTATTCTGTATATTAAGATTGAGTAGTCTGGAGTTTAAAAGTATTCTGGCCTTTAAAAATAAACAACTACGGTTAAGATTACATTCCACCCTGAAATATTGTTCTGTGTTACTTTTTGTGCTTGAAGAATGATAATTTTTCTGTAAATGCTGTTTCATTTTGACATCTGTTCTGCTATTTGGCTTATCTAAGTGGTTCTTGAATTGGAATGATACAATTTTGATATCCTTGTGTCTTGAAAGGTGATTTCCTTTCCTCTTTCTCTTGTTTATCCATCAATACATTTAGTCTACTAGATGCCAACTTTCTTGGATTATACTACTTGAAAACGTCATTTCCACGATGCCTGTGTACTATAGTAATTTAATAATACTGTTTAAATTTTTCATCCCAAACTATGGCATGGGGCATGCAGGTGTTTGCGTGGGAGGGTGTGGTGGAAGGGAAAGTGTGAACATAAAGGACAGTGTTTTGCATCTAGTTTAAGAACATGGTAATGGTGGTTGTTGGGAAGGAGGCAGGCCCCCTCAGGCAGATGATTTGGGAAATGCTGCATTATTTATTGCTGTTTCTCATTTGGTTCTAGGTAGGGAATAATAGTCCCATGACAGGAGTATCTGGCCTTCATGATATCCTTGAAGGGCTGAAAAAGATCTGCTGATGCTATAGGGAATGCAGCTGAACAGTGACAGACACATGTAACTCCCAATGGTCAAATGCATAGTTTACCTTGATTTTGATACTTTGTGATTTTATAAAGTCCTTGACCCTGCTGTGCTATCTTAAGTACATTTTTTGGAACATGAAGAGATTACAATAGTCTGCAGTCATTGCATAATCGTAAGATCTGAGCTGTATACTGCAGAGGCCCAATCAAAGACTGTCATGAGTAAAGTGGGACAGCTACGAAGTCATGTCAGTATGGTCAACCTTCTGTTCTTGCAACAAAAACTAAAAACTTTTCATGGAACTCACTCTGGTATTAAGCAATTAGGTGACATTTATTCTTAGGATCATATTATGTCATTTGCAATCCTTCATGACAAATTGAAATTGTCAGGTGGTTGATTCCTCAAAAGCCTGCAATTCAAGACAACTGCGGAAATAAATTACTTAGTTTGCCTGAAAGATGGGATGTTGACACTCAGGTGGCTTTTATAAAATAAGCTGTTTCACATCGTGCTTCTATGATATGTTTTGACAACTTGAAGTTGGAGGTCAAGGCTTCTGAAAGGTGTATGAAGTAGCTCTTCATCCTCCAGAAAGAGCAAGGATTATATATATTTTCATATATATATATATGATCCACCAAAGGAGGAATTTCTCATCTGCAGGATCTCCTGTAATATATTGGTGTACAGTCTTATGAACGTGTGTTGAAATTTGAGAGAGATCATAATCCTCTTTCAAGAGTGCTAAATCGAGAGATCTAGGACCCAAGTATTCACATCTAACAGAGCTTGTGTTGCATAATGTTTGGCCATAATATATTCCTTTAAAGTGAAAGCCTGTATTTTCTCTTCTTTAAATAAATGGTAAATATTTGTCTTTCTATTCCTGATCAAAGTTAATATTCATTTATTAAAATGAGAATCAAACGGTTAGTAAGTGCTTGTTTTAACATTTCCTGAAATCTATCCTTGTCTCTTTGCCCTGGATTTTAAGTAATTCCAAGCCAAGTTACCTAGTCAATGAGAATCAATTCTCAAGTAATATGCTTAAATTTGATATGCTCACTTTTTTGTATTGGCAGAGAACTATGTCTAAGTGGTAGTACCATACAGATAGTGGTTGGATAATAGCAATAATACATAATTTAGTGAGAGAAAAAGTAGAGTCATTTCAGAAGAAATGAAAATGAGAGGTCTTACGGCTAAGGTCATCCTTCACTCACCTTTTTGTCTGTTTCTCTTCTTGTTTTCTCTCTCCTCGTTGTCCTCCATTCAGGAATCTCAGCAGATGCTTGGAAGGTTGATTCCAGAAAAGCAATTGCTTAATGACCAGCTAAAGCAAGTTCAACAGAACAGTTTGCACAGTAAGTGTATTTTTGTACATGTCTAAGTTTGTATAGGACAAGATGCTGCATTGCACAGTGTACTCTGTAATTTCTTTTTTTGTGTTGCAAGATGCATGTTGAAAAATGTTGCTTTCTATGACCTAAAATCCTCCATGTAAGAAAAGACTTATTTGAAAATATGTTTAAAACCAGGAGATTCTCTTCTTACTATCAAAAGAGCCTTAGAAGCCAAGGAACTAGCACGTCAACAGCTTCGAGACCAGCTAGATGAAGTAGAAAAAGAAACCAGATCTAAACTTCAGGAAATTGATATTTTCAATAATCAACTGAAGGTAATCCTAGACTTTTTAACCCGTTCTTCTAAATGTTCAGTTAATTATTTTCTAAATTGATTATGGAAAAAAATATTGAACTACAATGATTGATTTAGAATATCAGTTTTGGGAACATTCTCAAATCTTTTTTTTTTTTTTTTTAAAGAAAATACTAGTTAGCATCCAAACTCAGAGTTTGAATCAACTTAATCTGCAGAATCTATTTAAGAATAAATTTGAGCTCTGATTCCAGAACCCTGATTGCAAATATGAAATTACCTGTTTCTGCCCTTTTGCATCAAAGAAGTGCAAGACTGTAGTAGGTCAGCAAATCTGCTGGAATCAGTACTTCAAATTGAAATCTTTAATAAAGAGACTTGATTTTCTACTGACACACAGATTTTTTAATCTGCTGTTCGTAAGCTCATACTTGTTCCTGAATGTAGTTGTCTGTTGTTTGTGGTTTCATGCTTTATTGATCAGTCTTTTGTTAAAACTGTGTGATTTTTGTTTATTTCTGCACAAGAAAATTACAGAAATTGCAAAAGTCAGTAGAGGAAGTGTTCAGAGAGAAGTGATAAATCAGTTTTAGTTATAAACTTTTAATAGCATTCATTTTTTAATAAAATATTCTAATGTTAAAGTACTTTATCTGCTAATTCAACTGATGGTTTCTCCTGAAAGCTGACTAGAAAAAATACACAATTTCCTGCGAGATATAATAATATACAAGATATAATATATAATTGTGCTACAAGTATTTAGAAGGAAAAGCGCTATGATAGATACATTAATATTTCTATAGTTGTTTTGAAATTAGATCAACTATGATTACATCATATGCTTTAGGATGCAAGGCATGTTTGAAGTTAAGCAACAAGTAGCTTGGTTTAAAGTTATTAATAATTCTAGGAAAAATTAAAAGCTGTAGACCATACCACTACCTGTTTCAATGCCAATTCAAAGATGACTCTCAAGATCTTAGGCAGGGAGGTAGAAAGGGGAGAATCTCTGCAGAGTCGTAAGAGACACAAGACAAACAAAATATTTGCAATTTATTTTAAAAGAAAACAGAATGGTTTACCTCACTTTTTTTTTTTTAATATATGTATGCTTTTTGGACACATCTTAACACATCATGCTTTTTGGGTGATTTTTTTTTTCTTTTGAAATGGAGTCCTTTTGAAGTGTTTTGCAGGTAAATATGACCAAAGGATCATAGAATCATAGAATGGTTTGAGTTGGAAGGGACCTTAAAAATAATCTAGTTCCAACCCCCCTGCCGTGGTCAGGGAGACCTTCCACTAGATCAGGTTGCTCAAAGCCCCATCCAACCTGGCCTTGAACACTTCCAGGGATGGGGCATCCACAGCTTCTCTGGGCAACCTGTTCCAGTGCCTCACCACCCTATTAATTCTAAAATTAGTGTCAGCATTTGGTTTGATCATAAATGACCTAAACAGCTTATAAATGGGCAAGGGGGTGAATAATCTTAGTACTGTGACAGTAGCAAAAAAACCCCAAAAAACAAAAAACCAAAACCCAAACCCCAAACACACAAAATTCAATATTTTAAATACTGAAGGGCTCGACTTAAGAAATAACAAGCTAATGGTTCTTAAAAATTGAAAATGCACATTAAACAAAGACACTGATTTATCAGAATGTCTGCCATCTATCCAAGTATGCCTTGTCTAATTTTAAACTATTTTGCAGTTTAATGGGAAAATTGATTTCTGTGTTCAAATCTTAGTATTTAGATTTATCACTTTAGATGCTGAAAATCAGTTATGTAGACGGTTCTTTGGGAAGACTTCGGCAAGCTTCCCCTGGCTTGAGGATATTGTATATTTCATTTCATAATGTGTAGAAGCAGTTCTTAATAGGAAGATGACTTTTTGATGCTGTATGTTGGTATTTTTGCCTTGCTGCAGCTTGCTTTGCTTGCTTGGAAGAGATGAGTTTAAGAGGTGAAGACAAGGCAGTGGGGCAGTTGTACTATTGAAACTGAGATGTGTGAGTTTCATTCAGAGAGTTGTATCTTCTCCCTTTTCTACTGTGCAAGATGTATTTTTGGGGGCCTGGATGATTTTATTACTAGATTTAAATATCTACAAAAAAATCTACCTTTTTGTGGACTCAGCTTGGAATGGTTGTATTACTCCCACTGCCAGAGAAACCTCTTAGAAGATCCTGTGTGTGCAGCAGTGATTTAATGGCTATTGTTCTTGTGGAGAGAGCTCTCATAATGCCTTGTGTATGAGACTTTATGCACAAAGCTAGTGAAAGCTTTGTGAGACTCATAGTTTTATTAGGGTTTGTATGAAGTGGAAGTTCTGTTTTTAAACCAAGGCAGAACACACTGATCTCTTAGGTAATAATATTGCTCAAAACAAAGTAGTCTAGGAACTTGCATAATTCTCAGGTACTTTTACCTAAACTATCAAAAATCTGTGACAACTTTTAGGAACTGCCACTGGAAAGATGGTTGTTACATTTGAAATAGGTAGAAAATGGCTTATAAATAATTGCCAAATTAATAGCTTCCCCAGTTCACAGAAGAACTTTTTGTTTACTTATTAGTAACTGGCTGCATAAATACAGCAGGCTCATTTGGTGTGCTACAATACCTTGCAATTTGTATAATTATCAGTCAGCTGTATAAAGCTCACATTTAAATGTAAAAAATTAAAATGATACATTCCAAATAATGTATCAAAAATTCCACCAGATCTGAGCGCTAAATATAATAAAGGCTTATTATCTTGTAAACTAAGGGAAAATATGTAAAGATAGGAAATACAGAAATGTTTATTTTTTAAAATGTATTTTTATTAAATAAACTAATTAAAACCTCAATTTTTAATAAAGGCTGTTTCTCAATTATCATGTAGGTTAAAACTGATAGACTACTTTTATGATGATCTGCTCTTACTTTATGCTTCAGTATGCTAACTGAGACATGCACATTTGATGGGGTGGCTGTTAGGACGGCAGCACCATAATTGACACTGTCTTGTGCAGCTTTTGTTCTCTGAGAAGTGGTGAGAGGCACTGGCGCTTGCCTGTGTGTATAACACAACTAGCTTCTGGATGAGAAGCAGAATGATGTGGTACTGTTTGCGAACTCCCAGGAAAAAAAAGCATATCTAAATACTCTTTAGGTATATACCATGTTACAGCATTTTGCACTCATTTCCTACAGGGAGAGGGAGTAATACATGTCTTTACTTAGTCAAAATGCTTAATTTAATAGAAAACAGAGCCAAAATGGTAAATATGTAAGCTACTGCTCTCTGAGTACAACCTATATGCCAAAGTAGTTTTGATGAAATGCTTAAGAGACAGTGAAGTTGACAGCAACATTAAATTATAACCTTTTGTCATCATTGTTGAGCTTTATTCCTTATTGGCTATGAATATTGGTTGCATTATCTCCTGTGTGAATATATCCTTAAATTTTGCAAAACTCCATTTCTGATTCATTCTTTTGAAATAGGCTACACTTGATCTATTGATAGGGAATACAGAAATATGCCACAATAGTACAAGATAAATTGAATGATTTAACTAGTATCTAGTGTGCCTTTTCATTGATGAGACCATAACGTTTACCTAATGTTCCAATATATTTTAGGTTATGGGTCAACTTCTTAACATCATAGTAGTATACAGTGGATTGCACTGCATTTTGCCTCCATATTATAGTTTTTATGTTCTGCAATAAGTGAATACTTAAAACAAGTGTTAAATTACCTCATCTTTGCTTCATGTCTTAATAGCATATATGAGTGACTAGGAAGATAAATGAAACATATTTTTCCACTGGATCTTTTGTCATTGCTCCAAAACAACTGATTTAAATTTCTTCTGATTAGTCCTTTGGAGCTCAAGTACTTTGGTTACTTTTGTTTCAAGTTAACATCTCAAGAGTTGGAAATGTTCATAGAATTTGATTCCTTTTCAAAAACTTTCTGGAGTATAAAATGTTATTAATATTTCAAAACAGATAGTTTCAAGTATCTTTATTGAATATCGTTAGGTAGAACCACATGGTTTCAGGAAACTTACTACTTGTTTGGCAGAGAAATAGGTACCTTAGCCTGCAGCTGATCAGTTATCCTTTTAAACCAGATTTGAGGCATTTTATCGGAGAAGATAATAGTCTTGTGGATTGTGCTGTATTTGGCTATAGAGTAAGTGACTGAGTTTGTAACAAGGCTGAAAGTTGGGCCACTTTTCCGTGTCCTGAATTATGGTTGAAGAAATCTAACTTCCATTACTCTTTAAAAATCTTAGCCTAGAAATCTAATAATTAAAATTGATACAGTTATTAGTAAAATGTAACTAGCCACCTGTTTATTTTCTTTACTTTATAAAACACTTCTGTAGAATAGAAGGCTGTTAGGTTTCCTGTTTGTATATGTATAGTCCTACTATACTTTACCTTTACAAATTCTTTTTACATTCAGTGTGAATTTACATGTAAATTTTACAAAGGTCAGTCATTACACACTGCAAATAAAGCAATTAAAATAATTCTTAATACAGTTCTTGTCTCCAAAGACCAAATAATAATTTCATATAGCATAGAAGAATCAAGTATTTAGAGCTTATCTGTGTTATTGCACAGGAGAAGACAACTAAATTAGTGTTTCTGAAATATGTTAGTCTTGCTGAGAAGCTGTTCTCAGTGCCTGGAAAAAGTGGTGAACAAGTAGAATCAAGTTCTTAAAAATGTTTTACATTTTGTGTCATGTTCCAGTTGTTGTCAGTCCCTGTCTAGTCAGTGTGCACTGGACAAGTCTTGCATATGAATGCCTGTTTACATTTGAGCATTTCTTTCTTCCAGTCAGTGGCAATGGAAGATGCAATGCTGCAGTGCCTGGCAGTTCTCCTGGGCTGCGTCAACTACTTAGACTCCTTTCTAAAGGTCTCCATGCCATACTCAGGCAGTACACAACTATCTCAATCTGAGTGATGAACCTCCTCCAGTTATGTGCTTCACTTTACCATAAACAGATGAGTGTGCAGTGTTTAACTAAGTTAGTATTTAATAAGAGGTGCTAGCACTAAAACATAACCAAAGAGAAGAGTTTATAATTTGATTCTTTATCTAATCCTTACTGCCTAGATGAGGAGTGTGCCTTGAATTGCAACCCGGGCAAGGTACTAGTTAGTTGTTTTTGTCTTTTGCTTATCTGAAACTTCAAGATTTTAAGTTAATTGCCTGTTTTGGTCATGATGTTCAGAATTTTTAAAAAGAAAACACTTTTATGTTAAGTATTCCTACACAGCACTGTAATTTGTGATTCCAGGTATGAGAGAGATGGCAATACATTCCCTTTATTAAATCCCCCATAGCTATAATATGGGGTGAAAGGAGGAACTGTCTCTGTTAAGGACAAAGCAGGCACTTTGGGAGCTGGGGAATGGGGTAGAAGAGAATTGCTGTGGGAAAGCCTCAGTGAGCACAGAACTGTAGGGTTCTTTCCTCTGGGATCAAATGCTCTGGTTTGTCTCAAGGGGAGAAGATTTGATGGAAATCTTGTGTTGTAATCCCTGAAGTATCCTAAGCTCTATTGTCTTTCTGTCAAAAGGCAAAATTTGGGCTTAAACTACTACATTTCTAACGTTAAGGTTTTCATAGCAATATGACTTGTCTGTATATAGCGAATATTACTCTGCTGTATGAAACTCATATTTTAATTCATATTCAATATTATGTGGGTGCCTAAATGTGGCTATTGTAACATCTCAAAATTATACTTGTTAGTCTGTTTGTGAATTAAGTGGAAAGGTAACAATTTCTCTTTGCTTTTAAGGTAAGACATGCTTTGTCCTGCACATCAGAAACAAGCAAAGCATTGTTATGTCTTCGGAGTTACAATATACGATTTGTAAATGTACAGCTTTTAAGTTGCTTATGTCTGTAAAAGATGAGTGTAGGACTGTGCTGAATATTCAGCTGGCAAATGTTTCATTCTGTTGACTGTTGAAGTGTTACTATAATTTTGTTCAACTGGTGTCCTGTAACACTGTGGGAGATGCTCATTCTTTCTCCCCCATCCTCCCACTGGTACTTGGCAAAGCAACAGAGCATCTATCTATTGCATGAGATACCGATCAAATCTTTATTTCCTCCTAGCTAATGCAAAGAAGGACATATATTGCATTTTTTAGTCTCCAAAAATATTCCATCCAGTGCTAGGAGTATAAGCTAGGTTAGATTTTGTTAACTGTTACAGGTATGTCACAGAAAAATCTCTTCACAAAATACTGAACTAGCGCATTGGCTTAGGTGGGAGGGAATAGTGTGTTAAAATGCCTACGGAAAACTTAAATAATTATTAAAATGTCCCTTGAGATCCTAACTTAGTTGAGCATATAGATAAAATGACAAAATAAGCAAACAAAATAATTAAATTATTTGGACCAGAGTTGGCAGCAGCACTTAACTGCTGTGATGCAGCAGTTAATGATTCTATTATATGTACTCAGTATGAGAAACTACTTGCTCCAGATGGGCATGGAGGCATGGCTCATAGCTACAACTTCCCCAGTTTTCTATTTGGCAGTAAGAGTGGCATATATCATATGTTTAGTGGTGAGAGAAACATATATGTCTAAACTATAATTAAAACAAAGTTTGGGCTAGCCTTGTAGTTGGACATCTAGTGGAAGTAAATAATGTTTGGTGCACAGATGTCTTGCAAGTTGTAACTTGTTTTTATGTATTTGTGAATTCAGGAAGTTTTTCTGAAGGCGGGAAAATACCAATATTCTGAATTACGAGGTAGATTCCTCCTGATTCTGCATATATAGATGAACTGAACCATTCTTTCTAGTTTACAAATTTCTTGTTAAAAAGTAAACTAAGCTCAGATACTTGCATCGGGGTTGTCTCACTTAAAGCTTTTGAGATTTATTGGGGGTTTTTTGTTTAACTATGATACCATTTTCTTGTGGTTTAACCCAAGTTGGCAACTAAGCACCACACAGCTGCTCTCTCACCCTCTCCCTGCTCCCGGTGGGATGAGGGAGAGAATCGGGGGGGGGGGTTGGGGGGGTGGGAAGAGTAAAACCCATAGGTTGAGATAAAGACAGTTTAATAGGACAGCAGAGGAAGAGAAAATAATAATGATAAAAGAATGTAGAAAACCAGTGATGCACAATGCAATTGCTCACCACCCACTGACAGATGCCCAGCCTGTCCCTGAACAGCGATCGCTGCCCCCCAGCGAGCTCCCCCCAGTTTCTATACTGAGCATGACGTTGTATGGTATGGAATAGCCCTTTGGGCAGTTGGGGTCAGCTGTCCTGGGGCCAGCTGTGCCCCCTCCCTGCTTCTTGTGCACCTGGCAGAGCATGGGGAGCTGAAAAGTCCTTGACCAGTGTAAACACTACTTAGCAACAACTCAAACATCAGTGTGTTATCAATATTATTTTCATACTAAAATCCAAAACACAGCACTATACCAGCTACTAGGAAGAAAATTAACTCTATCCCAGCTGAAACCAGGGCACCTTCATTACTCTTCAAGAATTTTAGTTCCTCTTTCTTTGCCTAGTGATTATTTCTATTTAACTGCTCAAACACCAGAGTTTGGGATAAAGATGCAAAGGAGAAGAAAAAACAAACCTGGAAAGCACTGTTGTCTGAATAACTTAAAATTTTGCAAGTAACAACAGGTTATCTTCAGTGTTGCCTTATTACAAATGTGTGACTATCCCAGATTTCTCTGTTCAGTAGCAAGAGGAGTTCTCATTGGCCAGGACTCCGAATCTTGAGCTTCTTTGCATACAAAGTTAAGTGACAGGAGGGGACATGAATGTGAAGGAAGGCTAGAGTAAGTAGAACAAAGGATTTCTGAACAGAAGCCTGTGATAAAGCTGAACTAAATGTAGGAGTCAGAAACCTGTGCTTTGGCTAGCAGTCTCTTTACCCAGAAAAGAGAAACAGCTTGTTAAAAATCATGAATACTAGTCAAGATATTTGGTACTTCACAGAAGTAGTATTTTGAGCTTCAAGAGCTTTGTAGATACTTAGTTTCATGAATTTCTGCAGTCTACAAAAATTCCTAATACTGTTGGCCAGGTGGAAAACTGCTTTCAACTGTGCCATTTTCTAATCTATGTCCTTTCAGATGAATGCTTGTAAATCACTCTACTGCTAATGTTCTTATGATTGTATATTTGTCCTTTGCACTTGTACATATTTTTTGATACGAATAAGGGTTCGGGAGGTCATGTAGGGAAGGTGGGGACTGTGATTCCCCCAGAGAAGTTAATTTGAAACAAGGGTCAAATCCTTTGTACCTCAGTATATTACAAGTGTAACAACATTAAAGAAGCTGAATTAATAACATACAGTTATTGAAAATGACTGTTCATTCTAGTTAGCACTTCAGAAATTTATAGTCTGGTCAGAGGCCACCTCTAGTTCCAGGTGCAGTTGACCAACTGTGTGTTCACTGCAATCTCCTGATCCCTTTATTTTCTCCTTGTTCTTTATGGGCCAACTACTAAACCCCCATTATGTTCAATATTGCTATTGTATTTCCTTTTTTGTAGCCCTTTTCCTTAGTCCGGAATAAGGCTATGCATGAATGTTTATAACCATGGGCATTCAGGGTTTAAAAATTTTCCCAGAGGCAATATCCTGCCTGAATAATTTTGGTGATTTTGCAGGAGTAGTTTATTTTACATTCTCTAATATCCATGCTAGAGCCTAACTAACTACTAAGCTTTAATGTGGCTACGGAAAATAATGATGATCATAAAATATGGTATTGCCCAAATTGTCTCTGTATTTCAGTGAGTTTCATGGCCTTAGCAGAGTTTTAATTAAAACCTGTATAAGAACTGATTATCTCTTTAATGATGTTGAATTCAGTTTTCATTGAATTTAAAATTGAGGATCATTAATGAAATGAGACTGAGAGGTGGGATGCGAGGTTCATCTTAACTTTTTTTAAACTTTCATCCATATATCAGAAGTGTTTTTAATACCTTGCAAAGGTCATGTGCTACTCTTCTTTGTAATGTAGTTATTTTGACATCTTAAAATTTGATGTTGCACAGTGTGCAGTTGTTCAGCACTAATGCATGTATTACTTTCACTAACTAAAATTTTGAGACACAGTGCAAGTACAGTCTGTAAATAAACAAGTATTAACTTTCAACTTTTATGAAACTATAGGTAAGAACTTACTAATAATGTTGTGAAATTAACTTACTGAAACTTTTCTCATTTTGGCCCTTTGAATCACTTGATATTTAGGTTTGGAGTTTTTATTTATTGTTATGCAGTTTTCTACATTTCTGTCAGTGCATGAGGAATGCACTGAAGTCTTCATCTGGCTAATTTGTAGATTGTGAATTTCTGAAAAACTATCCAAATACTTTCAAGATTAACTCTTTCAATCCCTGAATGAATTAAGGTAAAGCTTTTAAGAGACAAGAACTAAACAAACCTGCATGATGTAAGTCATAACATATTTCAATAAAAGTAGACATTATTAAGATAGAGATTTAGAAACAATTTCCTGCTACAAACTTTTTCTGCATATTTTTGTCTGCACTGTATTTTTGTTAAAACATACCAATTTTTTTGAAGTGAACTATTTTCAGTGAAAATTTCAATTGTCATAGGTAAAGTTACCCTTTGTTTCCTTGTAATACTGAGGAGTTCAGATGCAAAATTCTAGGTTATGCAAAGAGATTCAGGATAAAATTTGTATTTGTGTTAATAGGTGTTATTGCAGAAAACAAATCTTGAGAAAAAGATGATGTTTTTATTATTATTGATATTCTAAATGTTTCAGGCAATGTTTTTCCAGTGAATTAGAGGAAAACTGACTTGTATATGGATGAATACTCTCTGTGCCATGATTCATTCCAGAGACATTGCTTAAGGAATTCAATCTCCTGGGTATAAAACAATCCTGAAGATTCTTTAGTAAATGATCATTAATTTCAAAATAAAACCAATTAACTGAAACAGTTGCTATTATGAGGACCTCACAAGGCAGATTTTTTGTATGGAATTTAATAAACTGATTCAACAAACCAGCAAACAAAATAAAACATAAGTGACTTTTCAGATTAAGCTTTGTCAAATTTTTGTCAACTTTTTAGAGTCGCATTTAAAAAAGGCTTTCTTGTTTCTTAACCCTTTAACATCTCAGGTTATATGGATAAAAATAGGAAAACAGTAAGTGGCTTATAGACCTCTGAAATGTACCTTAAACATCTGCCAATGCATTTGGCGATACTGTAAGTTTGAACAGAGATATCCAACCATTTGCAAGTTTTGTTACTTCACAATGAAATATATGGGGCCATTAGTTATGATTCACATAGCATATGTTTACACATATTTTACTTTTTTCTCTAGGAGCTGAGAGAAATACATAACAAACAGCAACTACAGAAGCAAAAGAACTTGGAAGCTGAGAAGCTGAAACAGAAGGAACAAGAAAGGAAGACAGTAGAACTGGAAAAGCAAAAAGAAGCTCAAAGGTAACAAACTGCTGTAATTTAAGCCCTTTCTGTAGAGATGTTGGAGTGCAAAGCATTTTGCAAACAAGTAAAATAAACTTTGCCTTTCCAGGAGCATAATCTGATCTCAAATAATATATCATTAAATGACAAGAATGCCCAAGACGTAGACCAAGTTTCATTTCAGTGCAGATGATGCCCCTTAAAACTAGGGGAATCTCTTGGTTTATCTTTGAATGAAAGTGTGCTGTGGAGATGAACTTCTACATCTGTCTGTAACTCTTAACTCTCAGTGATACATACAGATTTCAGCAGTGTTACTTAAATGTGTAGTGTACTTCTACACCTAGAGACATTGTTGAACAGTGTAACTAAATGGCTCTGTCTTTTATACTAACATCAAATACAGAGCTAATGTTTTTCTGCTACACACTTTGTTTTTCTACATCTATTTATAATATATTTGTGTAAAATGAATGGCATATAGGCTAGCAACCAATTCTATTCTGACATCATTTATCAGTAGCTGTTTGATTTAATTTTTAGTAATTGTGTGGAGGTTTTATACTCTTAATGTAGACAGATGTTGGTCAAGAGATGAAAACGAAGGCCTGGGAACCAGGGGCCTTAAATTATTGGTTATAGCATTAGATGGACTGTGACCTAAAGCAAATTGATAGCCTGTGTTACTATTTGGTGGGTCAAGTGAATTTTTACATTTCAGGCAAAACCAAAACAACATCTCAGTGAAAACTTTATCTTCAAACAGCAATCTTATGTATAGAAAGCAATTAAGTTTAGATAATTCTTAAATCATTTGCATAAAACCTATGCCTTTAAAAATCTTAAAGATCAACTTCAGAAATAGCAACTTTCTAAGAAAACAGCTTTCTATCACAAAGAAATAACTACACTAAATATGGTAATTATGTTGGAACTTTCCTTGAAAACAAGAAGGCTGCTGAGGTACTGGAAGTATAGGAACACTACAAATAATCTATTTCAGAATATTAAATAAAATACTCCACTTCCTTCCAGAAAAAAGGAAATTTAAAAAAGGAAAAACTTCTGCCATGGAAAACTTTGTCTGAATTTTCATGCTAGCTGAGCATTCAGACGTTATTGGTAATGTAAAACTTCATGCTGCTCAAATATTCAAGCTTCTAAATGATCCTAATTGGTATACCTGATAATAAGCAGTCTGCCAGTCTTACTGATTTCCAACAGACACCAGAATGAGTAAGGTAAATGATTAATACTCATAACCTGGATACTGCCCACAATGATTATGGAAGTATGCTGCCTTTTAATAGCTCTAGTGAAAGCAAAGAAAGAAAGAAAGAAAGAATAATCTTAAGATCATAATTATGTGCACTTTAGCCTTTGGCTTAATGAATAACCACAATCACTTTATACTGAGAATCATCTTAATAATTCTTTGTTGGTAATTATGCACTGAATTGTGCGCATAACTTAATTGAGCAAACAAAGATACAGACATACATATTTGGGGATGGTAGAGGTCTTTTTGAAGACCTCTTATAGCTAATTAGTCTTAATTATCTTAAGGCTAATTCCATGCAGACTTGTACGATTGTGGGAGTAATATACAGTACAGAGGGGGAAAAAACCCCCACATTTGAGTACTATGAATAGACCTTACTCTTGGTGTTTGGGTTAAGAACTGCCTGAGTGGTATAATGCAGTTGGTGAGAGAAAAAAGGAAATTAAAAGAGTAAAAGCAAGTATAGGTAAATCCCAGATTAGAGCTCATATTCCACAATAATTAGCACATCAGGAGTCTTGAAGTAAGGAAAAGAGCAGAATGTCAAGTTTTCTATTCCTATCCCCAAGCTGTGAGGCTCACACCTATGCTTGTGTTTCTTTAGCTTCTGTCTCTTCTTATTCCCTTCCTTGTTTTCAACTCATGATATTAGCTTACATTACAATCAAAGAAGAAAATTCTGCAGCTTCTATGGAAGGAAAAAAGAAATCACACATCCCACCCCCCCCCCCCCCAATACATTTTTGTCTGCTCTTCTCGCTCCAGCAGTTAGAGCAAACTTGGTTTATAAGTATGGGAAGACTTAATCACTCTGCTAGAAACATAATTAAAAACTCAATTTCCCTTCTAAAGCCCATCTGACTAAACTCACCAGGCAAGACACCACTCAAGTCAAAAGAAAATTGAGCTCTGTATGTGTAGGTGATGCAGCTTCAGTGTTGCAACAAAACTGCCGAGTCATTGGCTCTGAATACTTTGCAAATGAACATACTGTTTAATATCTGCATAAGTGATCTGGACGATGGGATCAAGTGTACCCTGATGAAGTTTGCCGATGATAGCAAACTGAGTGGGAAAGTGGACACTTTGGAAGGGAGAGCCACCCTGCAGGAAGACGTGGATAGGCTGGAAGAGTGGGCTAACAAGAACCTTATGAAGTTCAACAAAGACAAATGAAAGATCTTGTACCTGGGAAAACGTAATCCAGGAGTGCAGCACAGGCTGGGATCTATCCGGCTGGGGAGCAGCTCTGTGGAAAGGGACCTGGGGTCCTAGTGGACAACAGGCTCAGTATGGGTGAACAGTGTGCTGCTGTGGCAAAGAAAGCCAACAGGATGCTGGGTTGCATCAACAGGAGCGTCACCAGGAGAGATAAAGAAGTCATTATCCCACTCTACTCAGCGCTTGTCAGGCCACACCTGGAATACTGTGTTCAGTTTTGGTCCCCGCTATACAAAAAAGATGTGGACAGGCTGGAGAGGGTCCAGAGAAGGGCCACAAAGGTGCTCAAAGGACTGGGAGGCCTGCCATATGAGGAAAGGATGAGAGAACTGGGTTTGTTCAGCCTTGAGAAAAGAAGGCTTAGGGGAGACCTTATTACCATGTTCCAGTATTTAAAGGGTGGCTACAAAGAAGATGGAAACTCCCTTTTTACAAGGAGTCACATGGAAAAGATGAGGGGTAATGGGTACAAGTTAATCCTGGGCAGATTCTGATTGGACACAAGAGGAAAATTTTTCACAATTAGAACAATCAACCATTGGAATAATCTGCCCAGGGAAGTGGTGGAATCGCCAACATTGGAGTCTTTTAAGATTCAGCTGGATATGGTGCTGGGCCATCTTGTCTAGACCATGCTTTTGCCAAGAAAGATTGGACCAGATGATCCTTGAGGTCCCTTCCAACCTGGTATTCTATGATTCTATGATACGAAGGACAAATTCAGCAATTCAAATAGGAAGTTATCAGAACAGTGAATTTATTAACTGGTTAGATGTTATCTAACTTGTTATTAACTTGTTAACTTGTTATCTAACTTGTTAGATACATTGAAGGCAGAAAAGTGTAACAGTATTTCATAGAGCAGAAAGTGATATCCTTCACACTGGTGTCTTAACCTCTACTCATGGTATACTGATGTGGAGTACTGAAATGGTATCGGCAATTTCATTGAGAACCAAAGATTTTTTTGAGCTTGCAAGTTAGTAGCTGCCATCTTAAACAGATACTGGGTACCTTGACATCTCAGAAAATATTCTTGTCAACTCAAAACTTACATTGATAGAGATGAGATTCTTGCCCTCTGGTGCCAACCTACTGTTTGGAAAGTGAATTTTTCCCCTTAAGGAATTAAATTTTTTTTTCCACGCAGTTTTTGGCCAGGAATTAATTTTGCCCTTGGACAAAATATTTTCTATATAGTAGGCCAAGTCTGTAATGACCAGCTTGTTGTCATGTGTTTGTCACTAGTTTTGTAAGTATGAAGAAAGTATCAAAGTGGAATAGGTCCTGGAACAAAATAAAGTGCACTGTGCATCTGTTATAGCCCTTTAGAGTTATCTTTACAGGTACAAATTGTTTCTAGCAGAGAATATTTATTCTTCTATTGTCCTCTGTTGGGGGGGAAGGACTTGTTAGCTTTCGCGGTTGGGAATGTGAAATTTTCTGAATAGTTCTGCAAGAGTGCTGTACAAAGCTTGCAGATATTTTTACGCTTTGCCCCTCAACAGGAGGATCAGGACTGCCATATTTTCTGATTACTGCTTTTTTTTTTTTCTGATTTGGCTATTTTGAGTCTTACCTAGGGATGTTTGTGGCTTTGAAAAAATAAGCAGAACCAATTTGATTCCTGACTTCTTCCCGCATTTTAAAGCTGAAGTCAGTGCTGAGCAGATAAAAATTGAAGTGTATAATTTGCTGCTTGTTGGGTTTCAGGGAAAACTTTATGGTAAGAATTCATTATTGGAAATGTCTGGTGATAACTGTAGCTGATATCTACAGGCCTAGATTAAATAAAAAGAATTGTGGGGCAAATGAAAATGGTAACTTGCAATGCTGATATAATGGGATACTCAGATTGCTTGAATTAGACTGCTTGGGAAGATATTTTGAAAAGCAGCATTACAGTTACATGGAACTGAAGGGCTTATGTCTGGGCTTTTGGATGCCGAAGAGTTTTGTTTCTTCAGCCAAGGGAGATTTTTTTTTTTTCTCTTCCTTCTTTCTCCATATGGTTCATCACTTAAAACAACTGCATAGGATTTATGTAACTATGAAAAGAGAATACACAAATATTGTTGAATCCCCAAGTTGAGACTCAGATGTTGTTGAATTGAAGAGGTGGGACTGAAAGTATAAGATGCTGAATGCTATCAAACTTATAACTTTCAGAGCATTGCGAGCTGAGTAATAGACTGTTCTAAGATACCTGTGTAAAGTTTCATACAACAGTTAGAAAAACACAGGTAGATATATTTATTTTCATGTCATTGTAGAGGAGAAGAGATCACAGCCTCCATAAAGAAGGTGAAATTTAGCATTTACAAATCTCTAAAGAACTCTGACAAGAAAAAATAGTGTTGAATATTTTTTCCCATCTTGCATTCAGCTCCAAAACATAGCTAGTTTATCATTTCTGTATGCTCAGGCTGCTCTTTTAAAGTTCTGTGGTATCGTCTTGTGAAGGTACAGAATTGATATGTGAGTTAAAATAAAAAATTATATTAAAGGTAGTTTTTTAAATGCAAAGACAAAGCAACTCAAGGTAATGGAGGCCTGCGCTTAGCAGTAGGTTACATGAAATAGTGTTCTCTCGCTTGTCTGAGAGTCACAGCTCTTTCTTTATGAATACATATGGAGTCATAGCAAATCTTTCTGAATATTTTTCCTTTGCCCTCTAGGAGTCATTGTGTAAGAAGATGCTGTGGAGTGGTTGATAACTCACCAAAATAAAATTAACAGCTCTTACAGGGTATGCAAAAGCCATGAAAAGTACACTTTATACTATAGATCACACACAAGGACAACTAATTTTTATGGTCTTTTGTTTGACTGGCTTAAAAAAACACCTTAATTGTCCAACAGGCGAATCCAGGAACGGGATAAACAGCGGCTTGATCGAGTGCAACCAGAAGAAGAACTTCAGTGGCCAAAAAAAGTTCAGGAAGATGAAAAGCAAAAACGGGAAGAAATGACCAAGAAGAAGGAAAGTGAGGATAAGGGGAAACAGGAAATGCAAGAGAAATTGAGTAAACTTTTCCAACCACATCAAGAGCCAATCAAGCCAGCTGTCCAGGCTCCTTGGTCAAATGCAGGTAGAGGAGAAAATCAAGAAATGCTGTTGCACATGCCTCTTGAACATTATTTTCTGTTTTGTCTTTCCATTTAATACAGAAGAATATTATGTTTCAAGATTGGATTGCTAGTCTTTTTAAAGTAAATCATGTATAGATTGAGCTCTAGACTCCAAAAACTTGTTCTTTTAGGCTTCACTATTCTTCCTAAAAGTATGGTGTTTAGTGAGTGTAAAGCATGGTTGATGAGAGTCACAGTGCCAACTGAAGAGAGAATCTTAGCTGTAAGTTGTTGTAAGATTGTGATGCAAGATGTCAAAAATTACTTCTGCACTTTTCTTTACAATTCTTATTTTGGTGTGGAACATATGCCTTGGGATTTTTTAGAGTAGTAGCAATATGTCATTTAGTTATCCTTTTTCCTCTTCCCCCTTCCCCATTTATGTTGTTTACTGAACAAATGACCTGAAGTCTAAGATTTAATCCCCTTTTTTCTGCTACGCACACAATCACTTTCAGCTGAGAGCTTTTTCTCTGCATTATAGCCTGATTTTTGCCCATATTGGGAATCATGGTTCCCTCTTAAGTGGCTTTGATACATACACAAGAGAACTGATTGCAAATGTAATATTTGTTTAAATGTTTGATCAAAGGATTGCATAAAGGGGATATCACCTTCTGTCTTTTAGCCCAAATCTAGGAGTGACTTAATCTAATACGTCCTCTTGCTATTTTTTTTTTGTGCAGAGTAGCAGAGGGCACTTTTATGACCAAAGAGGCAAAATAGAAAGTCCATTATACAAGAGCAATTTAGCTTATATCTTTGGGGTTTTTCTGTATTCTTCTCTTTCTAATAATGCATCTTTAGCATGTAATTTTTTTAAAACACTATCTATAAGTGACCTCTTTTCATCCAATCTGTACGTGTCAGGACATTTTGAAACATCTTGCTTGGAAGTATAGCCAGGCTGCAAATGAAGCTGCTACATAAGCAGGCTCTAAAAGTATTCGGGATACCACTGATATATGCAAGAACATGACTGTTTGAATTGAACCTATGGCTGATCAGATTTAACCTACAAAATCATTGAAGCATTTGAGAAGTCATATATGTTGCATCAAGTACATGATTCTTTCTATGAAAATAGTTGTATACATCATAAAAGTTAAAATATAGTAATACTTTACCTGATGTCTAGAAGAGAAAATAGTAAGAAAATTGTATTTTAATTAATTTATTTGCGTATTTCCCCTTCTATAAAAGGGAGATAATATACTTCCTACAGACAATGTAAGGTTTGTTAATTTTTGTCTCCATTTTCACCTCATTTTTCAAATATTTAAAAATAATGTGTTTTGAATTTTTTCCCCCCCCTCCCCCTCCTTTGTATCTGTGTGGTTTTTTCCTTTGCTCAGAAAAAGCTCCTCTAACCATTTCTGCTCAGGAGGATGTAAAAATAGTGTATTATAGAGCACTGTATCCTTTTGAATCAAGAAGCCACGATGAAATCACTATTCAGCCTGGCGACATAGTCATGGTAAGAAGGGATTGTGATATTACTTGAAAAAATTACTTAAGTTTTTGTACTTGTGTGATTGAAATTATATATGGCAAGATTTTTTACAGACTTGAGAAAAATATTTCAGTGAATACCGAAATGATGTGGTATGACATAGTAACCCTATTATAATAGTGGATAGCCTCTTACAGTTCATTGTAAGTGTAAAGTTTAAACATAATTTACGAGTAGATCATACCAGTTTTAGTATGCTGAGCTGTGTGTGTCTGTCAAAGTGTTTGAAAAGGTTCCTATACAGAAGTTATCTCAGTGAGAGGTTTCTTGTCCTCCAAGGTATCTAGGGAATAAAGTTACTGTTATTTTCTGTTGAGAGAGTGGCTATTACATGTGGAATCAAAAACTGGCTTTGATAAATAAAGTATGTTTCTAGTAGGAAATTTACCTTTTTATAAGAATAGTACAAGAGCAGTGTAGAATTTTTTATTTGGAAAATTGCCTTTATTAAGAGAATGTGATGTCCAGTGTAATACTGTGTGAAACAATTATGCTAAACTACAAGATGGCTACACTTCTGTCATGATCACATAAACATTAACATAGTTTCTGTATGGTGGTGATACTTCTTCAGTAACACTGGAAATTTTTTATACACCTCTCTTGGTGACAATTTTTGACATAATGATCTAGTATAATTGTAACCTGGAATTGTTTGTATGATAATTTGATCTTTTCTTTTTCTTTTTATCTACTTAACTCTTTTGTGAGATACTTTTACATTTATTTTAAAGAGGATATACAGTAGATAAAATGTCATTTCTAAAAAATGGAAACACCTCAAAACCTAAAACTTTGGTTGCAGGTGTGTTGATACAGAATAATTTCCTTTCCTTTTTTTAAGTAAATGGTGGGATACGGGGATATGGTATTGCTTTTGTCTGTAATTATCGCTAAAATTATAGTTGTGGTGTTAATGACTGCAGTTATTAAATATGTATATTCATATTAATAAATTGCTAGTATGATGTTAACATGCATATGTCTATTCATAATGAAAATTCCTAGTGTAACTATTAAATGATACCTTGATCACTGTGGGAAAGTATATTCATTATAATGTTCTAGCCAACAAAATCGATTTTAAGAGCTATTGCGTTTTGGCACAGTTTAGTAAGAATGGATTTTGGAAAAAATACACTTTGTAGATTCTCATAAGTTGTAATGGTAACTATTTTTTAAAAAGCATGTATTCTGGGGAGATGAGCCTTCATCTCTCAGCCTTTTTGGTTTGTTTGTTTGTTTGTTTTTTATCTAATTGATTCAGCTATGTCACACCGAAATGTTTGTGGCATTAGAATCTGATTTTGGAAAATAAAAGGTGAATCCTGGATTAGTAGCACTACTGATGACTCAGAAAGACGCCCAATGCCTGCCTTAATAACAATGCAATGTGCTGTTATTCTGTATCAAGAAATAGTATTGGTCAGTCAGCTGTTAAATGAGACAGGGTACAGGCACGTGGGTCTCCTTAGGCTGTTGAAAAATTCTGTGTTGTCTTGCTTTCTTGGGAAAGAGATTGTATTCTAGGCATATAAGTAAACTGCTTTTTTCCTTGAGGAAGAGTGGTCACTATTAGGTAGACTTGCAGGGAAATCTTTTTGCCAAAAATGTATGATCTTAAGGAGCACTTCACACGTTTTAAACAGACTTTGAGGTAATCTGAGTCTTACTATATGTTACTTTGGGACTTTATTTTAACTTACTCTACAAAAGTAGAGTAACTACTCTCAATTTTTTTAATTTAACTTACTTTTGACAATAATTAAACCTGACGACTGATACTCATGGGATTTACCTCCTGCTCTGCAGTAATTGCTTAAAATGGGCTAGTCTTAGAAAAGTTAATATAAGTAAGACACTTTTGTGAAACGTGTTATAATTCTGCCTTGCTTTAAATCATTGCTTTCCTGATGGAGGTTAAAAGGGAATGGGTAAGTGTGCTATATGACTGTTAGGAAGTCTATGCAATTTATTCATTTTCATAAATACAGATTTTGTTACCATGTAGTTTACTTGTTTTTTAATTCACATAGGGTAAAATTAACAAACTAGCTCACATTGTCAAAAGTAATTTAAGTGCAATGGACCAGAACTTACTTTTGATAATGGGCATTTGGACTCCTAGACTCTTCTCTGTCCTTAAGTGTTTGTCGTGTCCTGTGGTTCAAAAAGGTTTGAGTCGATTACGTTTTTTGGAAAGTAATAATTTACAAGCTTACATGTTAAAGTGTGTCTAATTTATGACATAAATGCAACTCTGTAGTTAAGCTGACCTATACAGTTAGGAGTTTACTGTATGCAACAAAATAAGTATTGCTTAAAATAACTGTGTTCTAACATAGGCAAATTTAGCACTTCACCATTTTAACATTTTTAAATGGCTTTGTGTGTGCAGGCTTGTGCAATCATGTCCTGTAATCATATAGCTGTACAGAACATACCACCCAAACTGTAACTGCCATGAGCAAAGAATCCAGCTGAAGCCCAAATGCATTGAGTGCCCACATCGGAACCAGGCCTAAATCCTGGATGTAAACAGGACTGCAGAATTCATTATGTCAGAATGACTTGTGGCTTTAATAGATGTATAGCTTGTAAATAGTTTTTACAACAGTGTAATGCACTTTTACACTGTGCATGAATCTTGAGACCTGTCTTGGTGGAAACGAGGGAGAAGGATGAGGGTTTATTCTGAAAGGAAAAGTATTTGCAAATTTGAGGAGGGCTTTCTTCTGCCTGACTTTTCAGTACATGTTAGTTATCTGTAGCACTGATGTATCTTGTGTAATGGTTTAGAGAATGTGTGGGGGGTGGGCTGTATTTTTTTCTAATTCTTCCGTTTTTTAATTACAGGATTTTTATATTTTCTCTTAACTTGGATTTCTGCTTTCTCTGCTTCTTACCTTTCTATGTACTTTAAATTTCTTTCACTGTAAGCTAGATTGGTTTATAATCCTAACTATAATTTAATCAAGCTTTTGACTGCGAACAAATACTCTGAGCTAAGAAAGCCATGCCTCTTTCAGGGCTCTGTTCAATAAGTTAAGTTTCTATTATGTGTATGAATATATGTATACAATGTATGGAATTCTTTTCCTTTGGATAGCTCTCTTACAAAGCAAGTCCTGCTGGCATTTGCTGCTGTTAGGCTCCAGCTTGAAGCAGATGAATGGATTCTGTTGTTGCTGATAATGCTTTATATAATACAGCTTATTTAAATAAACTGAAGCATAATTCAATGAAATACAGGTGAATTATTGAATTACGGAACTGTAGTGGCTCTAATAGCAGGAGAATGTAAGTTAAACAGGAAGTTCATAAAGAAGCTTCCATGGAAAGTCTAAAACAAATTGGTAATTTCTCATCAGTTTTGTTAGTTATTGATTGTGAGAGTTAGAATGAATGTTCTTTGTATTAGACACATAGACAGCCTCGTTGTGTTAGATCCTGTGTAGGCGTAATCAGTATATGGCCTCTGGCCTGCAGAGCTTATATTCAACATTATAACAGGAATTCCAGTAGTCTCAAAATATCTAGATCAAAAGCCTACAAGTGGTATAGAATGAAAATGGTCATTTAATGGACGGATAGTTGAACAAAACAGATGATGATACTCTGTTTAGCTTTGATTAAATACTTTTTGTGAGAGTATTAGGGTTTGACTTCGTATGGAGAGTGAATATCTACCGTAAAACAGGGCTTCTCTTTTTGTGTGCATGCACTGCTGGTGATACACGAGCCAGGTCAAAGTGGAGTAGGTCACTGCAAAGCCAGCCCTTCTGTTGACAGAGATACTAACTGGACCTAGTGCTTTTGCTGCTAAGAGTTGTGTTGCTGTTACTCCTGTCACTTGTGTTCAGCTGCTGGAACTAGGTAGTTGTAAGCCGTGACTCTAAAGTACGGTTGAATAAATAAGAAATAAAACCACACACACTATAATTCACTATTCAGGTGTACATTTAAAGTCTAGTTGGATTTTGGAAAAAAATAATCTGGGATAGTTTGTTGTAGGGACTTGGGTATAGTAGGTGTAAAAATATAAGGAAATTAGAACAAATGAATTTTTAAAAGGCTCAGAAATTTATTTAAAGTTGCAGTACCATACTAAAAAAACAAATGCAAATTATATTTTATATGAATAACTGAGAAATGAGATTTTTTTTATGAATTATAGAGTTAGAATTATCCTTCGAAGTGCCTTTTCATGAGTATACATAGAATACTTAATTGGATTGAATAAGCATAAATTTCACTATCCTAATAGGCTGTTTTCTGAATTATTTTAACTTAAAACTGTCTTCTAAAGAGACATTAAATCGGTTGTTTTTAAAACCTTTTGGTAGTTTTTTTTTTTTTCTCTGCTTGTACAAAACATTTATTTCTGAAAATTCACAGTGGTTTCTGTATGACTGTCATTCATTCAAAGATGCCCTTTTCAGAACATCACTATAACAGATTTTTGGCTTTTCAGTCCTGATTCTTTTGTATGTTAGTGATTCTAGTTACTACCTGACCAATTGAATGACAGTAGAAACTATGTGACTGTTATCACTGTTTAGATTATTTAGTTTGGCATCAGGTGCTGATAATCCATTTCTCTCTCTCTTCCAAGATTCACTCTCTGCTGTGACCCTCCATCACTCATACTGCTGCTTTAACAATCCTATTCAGTGCTGCAGTGGAAATTTTGCTCTGCACTGCAGTAAAACCACATTGAACCGGTCAAGCATGTAGTCCGTTTATTTCTGGGTTTCCTTTGAGTTAATAGGGACTGAGACAGAAGCTGGACCCAACAAAAAGCAGAAATAATGGATTGTTTTGCACCAAAAGAGGGGTGTGGGATACAAATTACAATAGGAGGCAGTCAAAGAGTCAACAACTGGCCTATGGCAAAGCAATCTATCAGCAGCTCAAATGAGTAGTCCAGGGACAATCAGAGGCAGAAGCTTTGCTGCTTTGGTTTCAGTAACTTCTAGGCAAAAGAATGGTCCCACCTTTAGTCTAGAGCGACTAGTTTGCACCATTGCACCATTTTTTTTGCTGCTAATTTTTTTCTTTTTCTACAAACAAACAGGTGATTGGGTTATGTTTTGATAGAGTGAATTTGTAGGTGTGTTTCCAACTGTAGAAGCATCTAGCTTGAGACGCTCCTATATGCTATTTTTGTATAATGTCATATACTGAAAACTCCTTTGACTGAAAAGGATACCATTTCTTATTCCTTAGCTCATAAAGCATTCTGTTATCAACAAATCACTCACACTGATAATGGATTTTTAGGAAATAGTGTCAGGTGATTTAGAAGTACAAATTTAAGCATCTCTGACTGCTGTACTGTTATCTGCCACAGTCAACTCTTGAGTTATGCTGTCGTTTGAAACTCTTATGTATTTTGAAATATTGACTGCTGCTGGCCTAAACAGATGACGGAAATTCTTGCCAAAAACCAGCCACTGTGTAGGGTTGGTCATTTGACTTTTCATTACTGGCCTGGTTTTACTGCTGACTTGACCATTGCTGGGGAATCTGCAGCTAGCACAGCAGATTGTTGTACAAAGTAGGTGTTATTTACATGTCAAAAGTGCAAACCCTATTCATATGTAAGGATTTGCTTAAAAACTGAGATGCCTTTGACCTGTCAGAGAGATCAGATAGCTAGAACACCAAATTTACCAAAATTATTACCGAATACAATTTTTTCTTCTAAAAAGTTTCTGCAACTGACATTTCCTTTGAGGTATTTAGCCACCGTATCAATTCCCCATGGGTAGCAATAGTGAATTAACTTTTCTTCTGTGATTCTTGCTGAATGTGGTTAGGTGCAGCTCACAGAGTTTAAACTGATCACTTCTGTTGAAATAGCAGACTAAGACAGTAGTCTGTCCATAGAGCTTGGAGAACAAATGTGTGAAATGTTTAAGAAGAGTTAACAGGAAAGTGTGAAATTTGCAAAATCATAGCTTAACATGATTATAATAATCAATAAGTAGGAATTAAAATACAGCTGAAAAAATAGCCCTGTTTCATCCAGCCCTTTATGGCTTGGCAAAGATATCAGAGTGAGGGGAAAGAACAGAGGCCTGCAAATTTATGTAGGAAAAATTACCATGGAATTGTTTTGTATAAATATGTTAGCAAATCTGTGGATTTGTTTTGAATTGTTCAATGGGTGTTGTTTTTAATATGCTGTGTTTTTTGTTGTATTTTCTGCAAGAGAAAATCTAGGAAAACTTGTTAAAAACTGCATTTTGTGTTAGTTAAACCAGAAATACCAATATTTAATGTGTTTCTCGAGAACTCACTTCTCTCAAGTCTGCTGCACTATGACAGACTTTCAAGCAACTGTTTAAAAACCCATGCTTAGTTTGTGCATGAGGACTGAAATAAAACTTTTTACCTCATCACCAAGAAATCCTTTTGATTTTGGCTTGGGGGAAAAAAGGAAAAAAAAAAAAATTGCAAAGAAGTATTGCATTGCAGAATGTTCCCTTATCTATTAATACTCCATAGAAGGAATAGCTGTCAAGATAATCCTCCAAAGGTAAATTAAATAACAACAACAAAATTCTGCCTAGGTGGAACTTGTATTTGTAATGAAGGTGTCATGTCTCTGTAACTAGAGTAAGTTAATTACTGTGGATGAGATGGATTGTTTTAAGTAAAAATTCCATATGTTATGTTTCTTAACTTTCTAACTTAATACATCTACAGGTGGATGAAAGCCAGACTGGAGAGCCAGGGTGGCTTGGTGGAGAATTGAAGGGGAAAACTGGATGGTTCCCTGCGAACTATGCAGAGAAAATACCTGAAAACGAAGTTCCAGCTTCTGTAAAGCCAGCAGTTGAGGCAGCTACTGCACCTAAAGTTTCTGTGCATGAAACCACTACATCGCTAGGAGCTCCTGCTTCTACAGAGTGTACTACAAATGCCAATAACTGGGCAGACTTCAGTTCAACGTATGTTTGGGTAGTGAATATTGCCTTAAATGTGGTGGAGTCCTTTTTAATCAATTCGACTGTGGTAGCAGTTAACACAAAGTATCAAGACTGCAAAATAAAAATAGCTTGTTTGAAGTAAAATATTTTTTCCATAGTAAATAGTTAAAATTGCAGCCTTGTGGAACTTAAACCATGCTGCCATCCCATCTGCCTGAGCAATGCAGAAGGACACATCACAAATAGGAGACATTCCTAAGTGAGGATAGTGACATGGTGAAAATTCCAAGGTGTTCACCTTCCTTCTCTAAAATTAGTTGACACCAGTCCTCATTGAAGGTTTCCAACTTGGATTATGCAAAATATGATAATGACAGAGTTAACATGAAAAGATGATTTATTAATTCCTTATCACAACGTTAATAAGACTGATGCAAGTAGAACATGTGCCCTTCCCTAGATGTCTTGTTAAATTAATGCTCTGTGCAGTATTATCAACCCTATGTAAATGGGGTTGGGCAAGTAATTGTCTTATCTTTTGATCATGTAGTACATATTTATAAATTAAAATCTAAATATCTTAGTGCAATATTACAGTACATAATATATTCTATTTCAAAATTTTCATCAGATAGGTTACAGTAGCTTTTCCAGTTATTTAAACTTTTTCTCTTTTACTACAGTCATTTTTCTGAGGGGGAAGGGTAAGACTAAATCTTGAGCTTCCTGGAGATGTCTGGCACATACTGGATTTTATTGTTTTGAATAAATCATCCTTTTGACAAAGTACCCTAGGTGGATAATGCATGCTTTCATGCTTTTCATAAAAATTAATACTCGGTTTCAATACAAAGTGAATCCCAGAACATTTATACTAATAATACTGTCCTTGGCATGATATAGGGGTTAGGGATGGTTGTGGCCTTTGGACACTATTACAATCTAGGTGGACAACAATTGATTACTCCAACCAATAGCACAAGCAACAGGCAAAGAAAACTTAGGTTAAAGATAAGTGCTTTGTTTACACTCTTAGAGTTCAGGGGATTTTGTTCATTTAAGTGAGTACTTGGAGGCAGAGATATGGATTATGAGATTTAGTAGGCATTTTAAAGGACAAGAGATAATATAAAAAGGATAAGAGGTTGCATAAAACTCAAAAGAGTTGAAAGAAGTCAGTAGGAAATAATTTTAAGCAAAAGAAAAAAGGTAAGGATTTGAATGAGAAGCAGCAAAATTATGTATAAGGGAGAGGGATGTGAGAGTTCAGTGACATGCAGGTGTGAAGATTTCAAACCAGTTTTGAAGAGAATGATGTTTTTTAAGTTACCTTTTTCCACTGTGTATATAGGGGCACAACTAAGAAATGAAACTAAATTACAGGAACAGCTGGCCTTAAGTAGCAAGGACAACCAACTGTATTTAGAGATTGCCTTTTTAAGGTAAATTTATTGTTAGCATATGTTTGATTGCACTACTTCCACCTGAGAGTTATGATGCTCATGGAATATTCAGTTAAAAGAAATTAACCTAGAATGTAGAGATTTTTTTCTGTACAGTCTTCCTGCATGAGTGTTTTTATTCAGTTGAAAAGGGTAGGAATTACGTAATTCTCTTTTTTTCAGATGGCCGACAAACACTAGTGAGAAACCAGAGACTGATAACTGGGATGCCTGGGCAGCTCAGCCGTCTTTGACTGTTCCCAGTGCAGGGCAGCTGCGGCAGCGATCAGCCTTCACGCCTGCCACTGTTACAGGATCATCTCCCTCTCCTGTCTTGGGTCAGGTGAGCACCTATATTCACTAAAACTGTTCTGACCCAGCACAAACGTTTGCAAAGCAAAGTATGAACCTTGACCACGCATTAAAATAGTCTCCTGAGATAGGTAAGCTATTTCAGTTTGGAATGATGAAGAGGTAGTGTACATGCGTTTGCAAAATCGGTGGCAGAATTTAACATGAAGTGGTTTCTGTTCTGCTATTCTGTGCTGGGTTTTGTAGATTTTGGTGGTCCAGTCTTAATGTTTTGGCAGGATGCCAGTTGAGTCACTTCCTTGGGGCTTTCCTGAATCACATGACAATTACCTTCACTCCAAAGTGAATTATGTAGTTAAGTGGTATAGCGACAGCAAAGCTTCACATCAGATGAATTCCATCCATCTGTTAAGGAATTTCCTTTTCCTCAACTGAACAACATGTTGTTCTTATAAGCTAATGCGTTCTGAAAAATGCTAAATATCTTAGTATCTTAGAGCAAAAAAAAGTTGGAATGTACAATGAATAGCTTGCAGCAAAGCATCATTTTCCATAAAGTTTACTTGAAGTCCTTCCAAAATAGCTTCATGAAGGTTTATTATATGTACATCTTAATTGTTTTATTTTTTATAAATAAATCTTTATTTAGCTTGTTAAGCAAAACCTCTGATAATCTTGCATTGTATTGATTATGTGTTAACAGATAGAAATGTAGGAGGACTGTAAATGTTACTGGTATTACTTTGTAAGTTTAATTGACTTACTTTGCTTTATACAGTTGAGGGAGAGTCTGTGTAGTTTGTTGCTATATAAGTAGCATAAGAATATAATTCCTTAAGCAGCTTTCTTTGGGAAAGGTGGTGCATGACTGACTTCTCTCTGCCTTTTTTGAAAACTGCATTAGGGCGAAAAAGTGGAGGGGCTTCAAGCACAGGCTTTGTATCCTTGGAGAGCGAAAAAAGACAACCACCTTAATTTCAACAAAAATGATATCATCACGGTTTTGGAGCAGCAAGATATGTGGTGGTTCGGAGAGGTTCAAGGACAAAAGGGGTGGTTTCCTAAATCGTATGTGAAGCTTATTTCAGGCCCCATTAGGAAATCAACGAGGTATTTTATTTGCTTTTACCATACTTTACTTCTATACTGTAATAGTTAAATAAATATGAAGAGTTGCACACTTGAATTTTAAAGTTTAGAATCTACTCTGTAAAAATGCTTTTTTTTAATATGACTCTCTTCTGGGGGGTTTTGACTTCCAACCCTGGAAATCCGTGTGAGGAATAAGAAAACTGACCTCAGTTCTCCTTGGGTTGTGCATCACCAACAAAAGATCTAAAGCTTAATGAATGGTCTTAATTTTGTGTGACTTGCAACTAAAAAATTAGTGTACTGGGTTTTATGAATTACAGCTCCAAAATTACCTTTCTCCAAAATAACCTCAAAACTTAATCACTTATCATTACTCTTGGAGGATGAAACAATCAAAATCTGGTTCTGTGTAATGTGAAGGCAACATTAACATTAGTAATACAAATGAGAATGATTTTAGTTTGTGGTTTGTTTTTTTTTTTTCTGAGGGAGAAGAGGAGGTGGAGAAGCTTGTGTATTTAAGGCAGTTACCTAAATGTAACCATGACTGGCCATCGTACTTAAAAGCTTTAATTTGCACATTTACTGTCTCTTCTTTTAAAATGTAGGGAATTGCTTATGGATGCATATGCATTTTTTAGTTGTTAAATATAATAGTAATTTTTCTGAAGATATTTAATTTCTTAAATAACTGTTATTTTCTCCTAAAGCATGGATTCTGGTTCATCAGAAAGTCCTGCTAGTCTGAAAAGAGTAGCATCACCAGCAACAAAAGCAACTATGTCAGGTGAAGGTAAGCATTTCATACTGAATGACATTAATAGTATTTTACTATGTAATTAAATAGAATAAGTCTGCTTATTACCAGAAGCAAGCTTAGAATCAGATCTTAGTGTTTTAAAATCTGGCCTGTTAAAATCGAAGTGCAAATCAATTTGCCTCTAGAATGATTTAAAATTATTATAGTAAGAATTTATATATGTTGTGCATATAGAAGAAATAATTTCACATGCCATAAAAATATCATCTGTAGTTTGTACTGTCTCTTGTATAAATGTTTTGGTAACAATTCCTGATCTGGAATGGGTTTTTGCAGAGGGCCAAATAAGCACATCTAGTGTGTGCTTAAGTACATGTACTTCATGATGTCAGGAATTGTTAATAAATGTCTCAATCTCACCCAAAGCTCATTTCCAGTGTTTCATTAAAGCTCTTGATTAAAGAAATTACAATCAGTTATAGAATGTTATGATCTTTATGGTCAAGGCTACCCCTCGTTTTTAAAGATGGAGCCTGGGGCACAGACAGATAATTGTCAGGCCTCTGAAGGGTTTTAAAAGACTTGCATTCCTGGCTGTTACCACCCTTCAGCTGGAGGTTAATGTCTCCAGATGAGCTGTGTTAACAGACTGTGTGGGCATTCTTAATCCACTTCACTGCAGAGTCAGCTGGGTTAATTTAAATCACAGTCAGAGTAAATCGATGAATCTAAATATAGGTTACAAGTGAACATATGTATATAATCTCTACAGCACACTTTAAGTTTTTTAACTACAATTCTACATACAATTTGAAGTGAAAGAGTCTCTTTCGTTACTGATGTATGTAATTTGCCACTGGCATGAGCACTACAGAAATTAAAAGGAGGAAATGGTAAAGATCCATGTAACAAGGAAAGTGAGATAATCAGTTATTTCAAAATACAACTGGTCTTGCTCACTATATATTTGAGGAAAAGCAATTGTAGAAATGCTAAGTCTTTTTTGTAAAGTATGGGATATCTCAGGTTATATGTTTGTATTAAAGGAACACAACTTTTTAATAAAATATTTGAAAAAAGCTGTATTTTTAAGAAATAATAAAGTATGGATTTAGCATCTTCTATTACATTTAAAGGATTTAAGAAAAAATCCATGGGTATAGCGTACATTATGATATTTAATGTGTGTGTTTGTGTGTACGTGCACACAAACAGATGTGCGTGTTCTTCAGCTGCAGTTGTTAGACAAACCATGTCTTAGCTTTCATTAAGGATAGTAATTGTGGTTTGAATTCTTGCCGAACTTCCCCGAGCTAAGCTTCTTGGTCAGATTTAGTGTTCAAGCAAATAGAACAATTGCTAGCTGCAGTGGAATACTTGAACGTTTTTGTTACCTATGCATGAAAGTCTTCCTGAAATATTGTGAACTGCTCTTAGGTCCAGAGCTGGTCCTAGAAGCAGATGATATAATCTTCAAAAATCTGGTTTGTGCCCATGTAAGGTGTGATAATGCTCAGTTAAATAAGAAAGTATCAAGTTGTATAGAAAATGTTACTGAATTGTCTGAAATTCTTCTTTGTAATCATTTATGTAAAAATTTTTCATGTAGTTCTGTGATTGAATTATGCATTGCGTTTCTCAACATCAGTCTACTTTAGTGTTTTTGCACTTGAATACTAAGTAGTTGACTGTGTTTTAACAAAACAGAACACATTCAGGCTTTGTCTTAACATTTCCCAGCCATCTGTTGCCTAAGATGCAATGAGATGTGTGCCATGCAATGAGATGGGCGCCCTTCATGCAAAGCTTCAAGTAATGAAAGAATTCATTGTATATGAGAGCCGAGCAGCATATGTAAAATGAAGACTGTATCTACAGATATTTGGATACTGAGACTTTCCATCCCCAAGACTGAAAATTCTAGTCATCAGCACAAAACAGAAACAATTGGGAAACATGTTTTCAGAGTAGTTTCTGATATAAATTAATAATTTATGTACATTTTAATTATACTAGCAAATTATTTTACAAAAAAAAAAAAAATCCGCCAGAAGCAGCCTTTTGATAGATTGTATTTAGTTCTGATAGATACCATTTTATGCATTAAATATTGAGGTTTCTATGAATAGTAATTAATACATTTGTCTTCTGTCTAGCCGTGGATAGACTACATTATATTAGTTAGGTTTTGCAAATGATAATTGAGCAGCTTATCAAGTGTTTTCCCATGTTCTGTATTTATTTCCCTCTTACAGAGTATATTGCTATGTATACTTATGAGAGTTCTGAACAAGGAGACCTGACTTTTCAACAAGGTGATATGATTCTTGTGACAAAGAAAGATGGCGACTGGTGGACAGGAACACTGGGTGATAAATCAGGAGTTTTCCCATCTAATTATGTGAGACTCAAAGATTCTGAGGTAGAGACATATTGAAATATTATAAAATTGAGCTGGGGGAGGTATGTTTTATTTGGTGTTGTAGTGATAGTTGCAAGTCAGTGGATCATAAGGGAAGGAAAAATACTTCGCAGTTTTACTGAATGTGAGATTGGAAAGGGAAAACAATAATAGCTGCATTTTACAACAAAATGTCGTAAATAACTTTGTGGATCATATATTAAAATGAACCTTGCATATGTTAATAGTTCACTTGGCAGTTTTGTACAGACAAATCAGAATAGCTATGACTACTTTGTTCCCCAGGTAAGTTTTAATGACTAAGTTGTATCTTACTGCCATTATTTTAAAAAAAAATTTAAAGAGTAATATTTCAGTCTATTATCTCTTTTTTTTCCCCCCATTGCTGTTTTCTTGCAATCAAGGGGAACAAATTTCACAACAAAACTTAGCTAACCACTACATTTATTTGAAAGTTCTTGATTGAATAATAGAGGTTCTGTTTCACCTAATTTTTATCCTGGAAAAATCCAATAATACATGTCTGTATTAAATTTTTTTTCTTTCTTTTTAGGCATTCTAAAGAAAGATGTTTTCTCATTTATATTCCTCATCTGTTTGAGAGGATAATTCATCTACTAGTAGGAATTAGCCTTAGAGTCATAGTTGAATACAATACTAATCTCTTGATGAGAAGGAGTTTTTGTTTATGTCTCTAAGAATAATAGGGGTTTTAAAAGTAAATAAATAAGTAAAAAAACTGGATTTTTAGAAATCTAGATGGTAAGGCTTTTTCCACAAGTCTTGAATTCTGTGTGTATGTGACACAACTCAATGAACGACTGTGTCTGCAATATAGAGATTGAGCAAAGTCACTCCTTAAAATTATTTCTGTTCGTGTAAAAGCCGAAGAATAAAACCTGCAGTGAAATACATAGCTGTAGAAAGCCTTTATATAATAAATGTCTAGATAGTAGAGAAATTTCAGTAACATCCTCTGAGACAGGATTTGAAAAAATTTGTAGTTAATGATACTTAGTATTGCAGTCCTTGGGAGAAATAGTATTGTGATATCGCTTTCAGAAACATTTTAGAACCTTTTCTCACCTATATTTTGCATCAGGTAACAATTTTCTTCAGTCCCTAGCACTACTAGTTCGAGAACTAATCAGTCTTACACTGGAAAAGTCCTGTCCCAGTTTTGATTAGTTGTTCCCTTGTGTTGTGAGGTACACTTTTCTGTGCACATTAAGACTGTAGTTTCATAGAATAGCATCATAGAATCATTCAGGTTGGAAAAGACCTTTAAGATCATTGAGTCCAACTGCAAACCTAGCACTGCCAAGTCCACCACTACACCATGTCCCTAAGCACCACATCTACACATCTTTTAAATACCTCCAGGGATGGTGACTCCACCACTTCCCCGGGCAGCCTGTTCCAGTGCTTGACAACCCTTTCGGTGAAGAAATTTTTCCTCGTATCTAATCTAAACCTCCCCTGGCGCAACTTGAGCCCATTTCCTCTCACCCCATCACTTGTTACTTGGGAGAAGAGACCAACACCCACCTCGCTACAACCTCCTTTCAGGGAGTTGTAGAGAGCGATAAGGTCTCCCCTCAGCCTCCTTTTCTCCAGGCTAAACAACCCCAGTTCCCTCAGCCGCTCCACACAAGACTTGTGCTCTAGGCCCTTCACCAGCTTCCTTGCCCTTCTCTGGACACGCTCCAGCACCTCCATGTCTTTCTTGTAGTGAGGGGCCCAAAACTGAACACAGTATTTGAGGTGCAGCCTCACCAGTGCCAAGTACAGGCAGACGATCACGTCCCTAGTCCTGCTGGCCACACTATTTCTGATACAAAATGATCATATGTAACCCATTCTAAGTGTGGACAGGTACAGTCCTACCTGCCACACTTTTGCTGCCACTGTCTTTCATCTGACCTGTTAATAAGCCAGTTCAGGACACTAAGCAGAGCAGAAAACTAGTCTAGCAGAAGTACTATGTACTTCTAAGATGGTACTCTGATTCATCTCAGCAAGGGTTAGAAAAATGTCAGTATGAGAATTAGTACCAGAGGAGAGTAGTGAAGGAGGTGAGATTGCCTCAGCATCTGCTTAGATTAGCTTACGCTGGTTTTGAACTGCATTCTTAGCTGGCTTTTGTGTTAAATACTTCATTTCAGAAGCAAAACATCATACTTTATGTTTAGTATATGGTTTTGGATATGCCTCTGCTCATTCCTACCTTTCAGTTGCGTCAAATCTAGTGACTATGGAGCAGCACATAAAGTTAGATCAGGTCCTAGACTAGAAGAGGAGTACTTAATGGTTCAGTTAGCAGAAGCGTTGTAGCTGTAGCCCTATGGAGCCCATCACAGCAGGCTAGCTTGTCTTTTTGACAATTAGAGTAAATTTTGGACAGTAGTAAGTTGTGGTGTTAGGCACAGTATCGGTTTACCCTGACAACAGAGCTCAGTGAGAGTCCAGACAAGAAATTCTGACTCTCTGTCCCCAAGTCTAGCAGCTTGATTCTCCTCTGAGTGGTGCAACATCCCTTCAGTTGTGGCAGCGGAGGTGTTTGTAGGTCTGTATCGGGGAATTTACCTGGTTAAGAAAAGCACTCCTTTTTGCAGTCCAGGATGTGGATCATAGTTCAGCCCTGCCAGTAATTCTTCACATGCATGAAAAAGATGGTGGCTTGCCCCATGGAGGTATAGGAACAAATGTACAGATAATTGCCTAACCTGTGGAATATCTTGTGATCATGAAACTGTGCCCTAAGTCTCTTTATATTACCTGTAAGTTTGTATTGTAGTTGATGAGCGGGAACTTGCACTGTCAGCCTCCTAAAACCCTGTGAGGCCTGTTTCATAGGTAGATAGCAATAGTTACTAATTAGTTACTTAACCTCAGCTACATTCTTGTTAGTAAATGTTAAGTTTCCTTTGAATTTTTGTGAAGGAACTGTTTTTGTTTTCCCTTAAGATATTCTCAACACAGTTTAGTCTCAAAACCTTGGAATTTACATTCAGATGTGCAGAGCTGCCTTTTGTGTGCCTTTAAGGACTGGATGCTTGTCCTGTCTGGTGAGAGACAGGAACACATATTGGCAAATCTTCTTTGTAGAGAAGTCAGAAATAGACATTTAATACTGAAAACTATTTTTATTAGAGAGGTCAATTTGATGTTTCTCTGATCTCAACTTGTCTGGGGCTGAAACAGCTAAGTGCAGTTCATCAAAAAGTGCTCCAGCTGCCCTTTTTGCTGGTGAAAATCACATCTTCAGATAAAATCTTGATGAGAGAGGGAGGAAAAAGCACAGAGCTCACAGAGATCTTGATATCCGGGATGTTTATTTTCATAAAGTGATTCATATGCCCCGCAGGACATATTTCTTGTTCCAAGTGGATAATTGCCATTACACGTACAGTGTTTTGCTATTCAGCTTGTTCACAGAGCCAGTTTTTACAAAGGATTTCTCAATAGCGGCTGTCTGTTAGCTTTCAGATGTGCCGCTGTGCTTGGACAGCTGGCTGATTGTGGAAAATGTTACTAAAAGAGTAAATTAATTTAATGTGTTCTGCACTATTGACTTAGGCCTGAAGAAAAAGTAAGGCAGTGCTGATCTTTCAACAGCAAGCATAGAGTTTGTAGAAATGGTTGTAAGCGTCAAAATATCAATGATTTATACATCAGAAGAAATTTTTTTGAATCTGTTCTTCTGTACCTAGTCCCAGGCTACCCATTCACCTCCAGCTGCTAAATTAAACTATTTCCTGTTCCTTAAAGTTTCAGCTTATTGACAGAGTGAAAGTCTTTGTTCTTCAGATAAATGACACTCGTTCATGGTCCATTCTCAGAGTTTTCCTTACATTGAGGTAGATAGATACAGATCTGTAACAGGTTTTTTTATTCTACCCTGTCTTTCTCCGAGACTGGTGATAATTACCTCTGCATAAGGTACGGAGCTCATACAGTGGACATGGAAACACAAAAATTTAGACACCTCTAGTTACCAAACTTTGCGTGCATGTTCTGAAAATAATAATGATCTGAATTTATTTAATCTGAATTCTAAGGGTCTTACTATACAACACAATTGGCAAGTCTACTGCTGTGTTTTATTAAATTAGCAAAACAAGTTCTACTGTACTGTTTCAAGAGACTTTATCACTTGTCACAAAATATCCTCAAAGGCAGTTAGTGTCTCAGGTGTATAAAAGGGAAAGAGAATGGGGTAAGTCCTCTCCACTGTGTTTCTCTCAACAGGAAGAATAGAAAATACTTCTCCATCTACTGAGTGGGCCAGAAGCTGGGTACATCTTAAGTGCATTATTTATTAATTTAGTTATTTATTAAGTACTGCAGGACTTCTCTATGTATTTCTTCTGCTTTTTTTTACCAGGGATTCAGAGAATCCTCAAACGGAATTCAGACTTAGTCTGGTCAAGGTGATTTTGAAGCGTCTCTCTTAAAATAATCTCTATATGTTTACCAGTCAACTGTAAAGATACGGTGTCACAGCCTGTTTTATCTGTCCGTATGCTCCTAATCTGGCAACATGGATGTTGACTAAGTGAAATTTTGAAGGAGTGTGCTCTCTGAAGGTCCAAACACTTGTTCGTTATTGAGGAGGGGGGAGGGTGTTTCTCTGTCGGAAACACTTTCCAAAGTAGAATTAATTCCTAATATTACCGTATCAGTGCCAGTTGTCACCTTTGGTTCCACACCTTTTAATCTTCCTTACTTGGGACTGTCGATGGACTCTCAGTCATTTTGTCTGGACCATCTTCTCCTTGTCCCCAGACCTAAACTTAGTCTTTGTATCTGATCTCTCTATGATGCTTTCCTGTTTCATGTTTTTTGTTAATATAGGTCACAGTGGTTGTAGAAAAAGGTGGAGAACTGAAAAGAAAGGAACATAGGGAAGAAAGGAAGATTTGCTGGCCTTGTAGAAAGTAACTATAATCAATCTTTTACAATAAGAAGAAAGTAGCACTGAGACAGCGGTATCCAAGTATCATTTAGCTTAAAGCATCCACTTTCCACAGTCCTTCCCAAAATTTAAGGTGCAAAATGTCAAGGAGAAGCATGGTATACTAGATGTCTGTATGATGCTTTGGTGCCAAATTAAAATAAATAAATAAATCTTCTCATCCCCACTCTTACCTTCCAGTAACAGTTACAGCTTGTGAGGTAGGCAATGCCAACTCTGCTGGGCTTTCTGCTGTTGTTAGATGGGGTTGGCTTGACTAATACAGTGTTGTGAGGTGTTATGATTCAGTCTGAAAGATCAGGCTTCTTTAGTAGCTTTTCTGAAAGATGTTCAAAATGTCTTACAGCAGCTACATAATCTTCAAGACAGATTGAAGGTCTATCTAATAATCTATTTTGTAGAGGTATTCAAAACCAATACGCGTTTTTTAAATGGCCCTGTTCTCTTGGTCATTTAACTAGTTTTTTAGTTACTCCTTATATTAGTTTCTGCCAGAATCCCCAAGTTTTCAAAGCATCAAGTTAATACGGAGAATATTGAAGATTAAACTGTTCTTTTCCATAGAGAAATTGGGATTCTGTGAAAACCTTCAGGTCATTTGATGTAGACTCCCAAGTTTGTAAGGAGGATCCTAAAGGAGAAGTTGAGGGGAGAAGGAAGTGTTGTGAGCCTTGCTTGAAGACAAGAGGATACTTATGGTTATTCAACATTTCTGACCAAACTACAGTTTAGATTTGTTATGTTGCTGTTATCCATATCAAGCCTTTTTATTGTAGAAGATAAGACTGGCAATGTACTGGGAAGAAACTGAAGTAATTATTTAGCGGGCAGGGGGAAGCTTTCCTAGACAGGGTGGTGACTAAAAGGGTTGGAAGATGACTGAGGAAGTGGGCTGTGCAAGGGGCAGAGTTGAGACCACACACCGTTTTGAATACTGTAATTGCACGTATATTAGTAGACCTGTGAGTGCATTAAAATAAATAAATGAAGATGACTCTTCCCAAATAACCAGTGGCCTCAAAGAAAAAGATTTTTTAAATTTTTTTTTTCAGGAAGAGAACTTTGAGTTTGTAAATTATGAAAGCTTTTCATGTTAAATTTCATCTTTCAGTATCACTGTTTTCCTATACATAACAGAACTGAACTAATTTCACTGCTTGGTGGATTTCTTGTGGCTGTTCAAAGGCTTTTCTTGCACATCTCTTGGCCTGGATGATGATGATGTTCATCCCTCATCTCACCCCATCTAGGTTCAGAGGAAATAGCTACAGATAGATGGCACCTTGCTATTCAGTGTGCTGTGCTCTCAGTTGGCCATAAAAATGGTGGTGGGTCTTTTACTACTGCAGCACACACCACCTACAAAGTTCAGATGACTCATGTTAAAGATGCAGTAACTACACTGACCCTGCTAATGTGCCATATGTGAAATTTTAGAACCATAGTATGGACAGTATTGAAATAATTATGTCCAGTTAGCTTTTTAGGCATATTTGCAACCCAACTCTACAGAATGTTGTTTTAACTTGACAGAATTCACATTCTGTAGATATACAGATTTATACTTCAAATGCTATGTAATTTGGAATTACATTGGTATTTGCAGTCCATGAAAGGAAGAAAAGTTCAGGAAAGAAGTCTACACATTTATATAGTTAGTCATCCACTTCCATACACTGCTTGTTATTTATTCCTATGTTTTAATTGCCATCTAAAATATTAAGGGTTTCTGTAAGAATAGAATCTTCCTGTGAAAGTTTTTTACTAACATCCTTGTTTAGTGTGTTAAAGTGAAGCACAGGAAATAATTTTCATATACTGGAGAAATAAATATGAGTGCTAAACTTACATCTTACTTTCTATTTCAAGGCTCCTGGAGCAGCTGGAAAAACGGGAAGCTTAGGGAAGAAACCTGGTGAGTCATATACTGTGACAGCACCTTATATCTGTTCTTAAGTCCTTAAGTTCAATGGCAACAAAATCTTTTCTGTGAAAATAAATTATATTTGCTCTTGGTCATTTTGTAGTAGTTTGCACTGATGAAAACAGTTGTCTATAATAAAATAATGCATAATCTGTCAATCATTCTATCTAGCATGTATCAATCACTAAGTATCATGTAGCTAGAGAATAAAAATCTGCTTGCTGAAAAATGAGTGTAAACTTCATGATAGATTGCTGAACAGAACAGTGGAAACCTACAAAAAGCCCAAATTTGCTATTGCCTCTGAAAATTGAAGTATACATTCTTACTCTTGTGGTTTTACAGCATTTTGCCTAGAATGCTACACAATATGGTATACATGGACTTTGTAAGCTCTTGTGCCTGCTTCTCATTTTCAAGAGCACATACTTTGTATTCATGCTGTGTAGCTTATTGCCTGTCAAGCCTGGTTGTATTGCAGAAGACCATGTTGCAGGTTCCTTTTTGGCTAGAAAGAGGTCCCCTGGCTCTTGAGGTGGTGGGGGCTATCCTTCCAAACAGCCATTGTATTTCCAAAGATCATTAGAAAAGTGCATTCTCTGCCACTGGCAGGCATTTGCAAACTTTCCAGAAGACATCTGGTTTTTTTCCCTCAGTATATTTATTTGCTTTTGTACCAAAGAGATGACTTTGCATTGAGCTTGAACCAAAGTAAATAGGGGGTGCTCCATGCTTCTGTTCTTTCCCTTTCTCTGAGGCTTGTTCAGTTGCACAGTGAGGTGGTTCAAAGATGTGGTCTACCAAATCTTGCCTTATTTCCATACACACACACATGCATATCCATATTTTGTTTTGTGGGGAGGAGGTTTCGCTCTGTCTCCCTGAACTGGTTCACTGTGTTAGTGTGTAAGAGGAAGCGGGGAGAGTAGATTGCAGCAGCCCCAACTTCATTTGGCTTACTGTGACATATGAGCAATGGGCTGCTCTTGTCAAATCTTACTGATCCATCTATGGAAAGAAGGGCTTGAAAGTAAACTACTCCTGCCTTTTCTAACTTACATTTGCATTTTACATTCTTTACATACATTTTACATTCTTTACATACTTTACATTCTAACTTACATGATTAAAAATAGTTGTGTTAATAGATACAAAGCGCGAGAGAGGCAGACAAGAACAGAGATCTGGAAAACCTCTAGAAGTGATACGTGGTAGGAATAGTGAGAAGATGCTGATAGGTCTGCCTGCTTTTTCCACGCGTGGGAGAATGGTGGATGGCAAGACTTCAGCCTAGAGTACCAGCCTTATAATCGCTGGTCTCCTGGATTCTAACTTTCAGTGAAGTAGAGACTGGAGGGATGTTGACAAAAGGTGTGTTCAGAATCTTTTGGAGTTTAAGAACAGTTTGGGAACAGTCCTGCCTATTTTTCAGCAAGGAGATTCATGGATGTTTTTGCTATAAATGAGCTGCAAGTGCTCAGCCAATGTAAGTGAAATGCTAATGAACGAGGTGAAATATTCCTGTTTATTCTAGAAGCAGCAGGACGAGTGGGTGGGAGTTGGTAACAGTGTGTGTTGAAAAGCAAGGGAAAAGAAACCACTCTCTTTGTGAATTTAAGCAGCAATATGAGGACAATTATATCTGTGAGAAAGCATTTATTTCTTTTTCTAAATGTACCTGTTTTAGTAGAGGCCACATTTTTTGGCCTGAACTATAATTGAATTGGATCGCATCTCAGTAATTCAATACTTAAATCAAAATTTAAAAGTCCTTCCTGGAAGGAAAGCTATTTCTTTTTTTTTTTTTTTTACTTTTTTTGCTGAGTTGTTTTCTCTAACTTTCTGCTTCTCTGTGACATGCAAGAGCTGAATGTTAAACTTGTAATTCATATCGTAACATTTAACACACAGTCCACAGTAAAAATTCTTTGTGCTGCTGGTTGGTGAAAGAGGATATCTGATACTTGGAGCCTTGTAAATCACCTTTTTGTAGATAAAAATGAGAAATTTCTTGTTCTGAGAGAGATGTAAGGTATAAGATTTTTGCGCTCTCAGTATGATATACTGAATACTATAATTACCATGGTAGTGAGAGAGGGTTTTGCCTGATTTTTTAAAAAAATAATTTATTTTGACAAACTCCTCCCATTAATTTGTTTGCTTGTGTTCATTTTGCCTCCTGAATGGCTCTAGGGTGGAGAAATTAATATGATACTGTGGAAAAACCTGCAAATGCAGGGAGCTTGCAGACTTTCTAGCAGTATAGTCATGTTTCCTGCCAAATATCTTGCTTGCTTTGCCTTCATACGGGACAGACTGTGCTGCTGCTGGCTTTTCTCTATGTAAACCTTTCTGCTCTCCTATCATCACCTACTATATTTTACTTAGAAATTCTTTCTTCTGTCTTCTGCTTTCACACTTCGTGCGCTAAGTTCCAGATCCAGATTTAAAGCATCTTTCTAACTCTCAGCTACTGGCTTTTTCATCACCTATTTGGTTCCACCTTTTCCTGCCTGTGTGTGCCTCTGTGTGCCTCTCTCTCCCCTCTTTGGGTTATCTTGAGGGAGGTTCTGTTGTCATTAATTCTGCATGTGTCATCATTTGCAGTGATCTCAGATTGCTTGTCATCTCTCTGCTTCTTCATCCTCCTTATGTTGTTCATTTACATCTTGAGTGCCCCTCTGACCATTTTTAATTTTCCTAATCATACTTTTCCTCTAAATTTTAAGTAAACCATCTGGTCGTTTTCCTGGCAATCTTCAAATCACTTTGTTATTTCTTCCCTGCAACAAAACCTCCCTCTGTTTCAAGGGAGTTGGCTTTGTGGCTTCCTCTGCCTACAACTGCCTTTTCAATGATTGCTCCCTTTCTCTGCCTTACCAGCAGATTCCCCCCTCCTTTCCCAGCCTGTGGGTGATGTGTTGTTACTGAGTGCCTCTGCTGTTTCTCTTGGCCACAGGAAGTTTGGCGCTTGTTGACAGAGAGGGCCAAGTAGGATGGTGCCCAGCACTGTGTTACTTTCTTAGTACGGCTGCCCATGAGAAAGCTGGAGACCACCTCTGTGTACTCGCTCCCTTCAGCCTCAGTCCCTTTTGCTGTTGTTGCTGTGTTGACCACTAATCCACCTCACACTCATTGTCGCATTGCTTTCTGCTGCTTTATAAAGGGACAAACTGATGGCAGATGTGACCTTTTTCTGTGTAGTCTTCCAGTGCCAGCTTTTTAGGATAGACTAGATTGAAAATATATGCAAACAGTAATCATAAATGAAAATAACTGATACAGATTTTTTTATCAAGATTTTCAAATAAAAGCTAAAATCTCAAGCAGCGTATTGACCTATGATCAGATAATTGCTGAGGTTTTAAATTAAGCTGACTGTCTTTGCACTAAAGCAGTTGACACACATTTCTGTGATCTTGTACTACTGGCTCTGCTGTGGGCTTGTTCTAGGATAGTCTTAGACCACAAACATAACTACTCAAACTCAGTGCCCACATTGACTGTTTGATGGTCCCCAATTTTATTTGATGTATTGCCAAATAAAAACCTCCTTTGTCTTAAACACAGGGTCAGAATTTATTATTCCAAGAAAGGTTTTTCATAAAAACAAAAAACCAAATTCCCCATCCCCCCAAAAAACAACAACTCCTAGATCATTCTGTTGAGGAGAATACTTAAGTGACGAATGACTGTCTACTGGGATCCTAAAGTGGAGTTTTCAGCAGTAACAACACTAATTTTGTGCTGCTTTGGCTGTCTGAGATCCTTTACAACTAAATGAAGGCTAAAAAAAAATTCCCCACAGATTCCCCTTAACTCATGACTAAAAAGGCACTACGTAAATGTAGCAGCCTAAAAGGGTTTAGCTTACCAAAAGCTAAAAAGTTCCCAAATCTACCATCCTCTGTTTACAAAAGGTTGCCAGTTATCATAGTATTAAACATGTTCTCCCTCACCCTAAACATGGTTTGATGACATGCTAAACCTGACTTAAAAGCTGTCAGTAGGACATCAAAATACCTACAAGCCGCTTATAAGCTCTCGTCAGTTCAAATTGGTCCAAGTGGGTTAACCTTGCCAGTCTTTGTGGTGACTAAGTTATCATCTGTCTTTCCACAACCACTGTAAAATGGAGTAAACTGCATTGTCTACTTCGGCTAATTTAATGGAGAGATAATTGGAAGCTCACAGTTGCTCTCAGTCAGATTCATGCTGGTAGGTGATCAAATAAGGCACCAGTTTTGTATTAATGTTCATGGAATAAAGATCTCAAAATAAATCCTTTTTGTTACATTTTGAAAGCATTCATTGTTTTGTCTAGTCTGGTGGTGAAAAATTTTCTGCAGGCCTTCATTAGTTTGCACCTCTGTTACTGCAACTTCTTCATTATATTGTCATCAACATGTATCTCCTCTTTTTAGGGAGCTTAGTCCAAATTGATGCTACAAAAATGTATTTATTGGAAAACAGTATTATGACATTTGATTTTAAGAGCCATATAGCTCTAATGATGGTCATTATTATTCTTCTCTATTTCAAATATTTTTTATATCCTACCCATAGAGCTGCTGCACCTCTGTTTTTTTCCTGTAGTGCTATGAACTTCTGATCTGTTTTATAATTACCATATGTTTTCATGGAACTACATAAATACATAACAATTTTATGGAAAGAAATACAAAATGGATATATTATGCCAGTGATAATAGCAGAGTTAATGTTGTATATAATGTGTTCGGGTTTTTCCAAATTAACTTTTTTTTTCTTCCCCCACTTCAACAGAAATTGCCCAAGTTATTGCCTCTTACACAGCAACGGGTCCAGAACAGCTCACTCTTGCTCCTGGTCAGTTGATTCTTATCAGAAAGAAGAATCCAGGTGGCTGGTGGGAAGGAGAGCTCCAAGTTAGTTACTGTTTTTTTGAAATAAAATTCCGTATTAAAAAAATTGTAATTTTTTAATAGTTCAAAATGATGAAAGCATCAATGATAAATAATTTTTTAAATGTTCTGCAATTAAGCATTTACAAATAAAATGCCTTTACAAAAATATGCATACATTCCAATTCCTTGAACTTGAAATAACTTTGGAGGACAGCAGGAGGAAGCCATTGTGCCTCATTGTAAGTCAAGGATACCCATCTCATGAATCAGACCCAGCCTGCAGTCCACTCCCTTGTACGTTTTCCTGGAGGCCCTTCAGATATAGGAAAGGAGTGGATTTTAGGGCGTATTGTTTTGGCTGCTTTTGAATCTTCCCAGTTTTGTGTCCAGTAGGCTGCTTCATGTGAGCCAAAAAGCAGTTGTCATGTCAGGTGGTGGGGAAACCCAGCCATGCAACAGGTGTGCATGGGACTGTTGGGTTAAGTGGCAAGGGTCTACTTGTACATCCCGTTTCAATAGTGACCACGCATATCATGTACATTTGGATCAGCTGATACCTGTGTGCACTCCGAAAGCAGAAGAAATACTGGGGTGTGCAGTCCTGAATGTCTTCCTAAGAAGCTTTCTAAATTGCTTCAGCCAAAAGTTTGGCCTTTTGTTGAAAGATTGAGAAGTATTTTACAGCAGTGGTTTTTGTAAGATGGCCACCACTTTTTCAGGTTGCTTAATGAATGTGACAGTGTAGAATACCAGTCTGAGGGCCCCATCTCAGCAACAGCTCAATTTAATGTAGAAGAGTGAAAAGAATGGTGTCTTTTGCAAGCATCAGATAGGAGAGAGCTTTAGTGTTGTATTAGAAGATAATAGATCATAAAATATTTTAACCAGGTTTTTTTAAGAGTAGAAGATTCTCAATGACTTTCAGTGGCAAAGCTTTTTTTTTTTTTTTCTCCCCTCTCCAGTACCACTGAATGAGGTTTTGTTTGGTTTTGTTTTTTTAATAGGGACTATTACATGAAAGAATGTAATTGATTTATTTTTGCAATGCAGATGCTCAAACTAACTCAAATATTTTTTCCACATTACTACCTGCCCTTTTTGCCTTTCCTAGTGATATTTTTTCATCTTTTATGGAGAAATCATCTTCCAGCATTGCTTTGGTTTTCATTCTCACTAACCTTTATGTTGTTGTTAACTTGTAGCTTTAAAGAGTCTCACACTAAATGTATTTTAAGATAGAAAATAAGCTTCACTGGGTAAGAGCGGTCGCAATTACCACTTAGCAGCTAACATGAGGGTTTTTTTAAAAATTAATTTTTGGTTGTGTAAATACTCATATGTGGCTTTGGATACCTTACTATCTTACATATGGTTTTACAAGTTGTTTTTTTCTTCATTAGCAGTCCCCTACCTATTCTTTTCATTCTCCTTTCCAACACTGTAATACTAGTTCTTGCTCCTTTGTTATGTGAGCACAAAGGCTAATGCAGCAGTATGGTGAAATGGATTGAGGAAATGATTAAAAGTAAAAGCAGCAACCCCCCCACAAAGTAGTGAAATGATGACAAGATTTGGAGAAGGGCACTAATATTGACTTTCTTTATGGATTTAATTTCCAAGAGGCGGATTTTTTAGAAGTATTATGTACAGTCCAGTTTCAGCCTTAAGTAAATTTTGATGATACTTGTCTTAGGGGTCAGCGTGAAGGTAAAATAAGGCAAATGTGTGAAGCATTGCATTGCTGGGTTTAATGCAGTCTTCCAGAATATCTTAAAATTAATGATCTAGATACTCTTTAGATCAAGTGCTTTCTTTACACTTTAGATCAAGTGCTTTCTTTTTCAGTAAAGAAAAAGAGGGAAGGAAGCAGTTAAAGAATAGTATGTGTTAGATTACTTTTTTTTTCTCACTAAAATTAACATCTATTTTGTTTTTAAAGGCAAAATTCTACATGCCCAAAATTCCAACCTTATTCTAACAACACAAAAAGAGAATAAATAGTTAAAGTAATTCTTAGCATAGATTTAATAGATTTAGAAGCTGAGCTTTGATTCAAAGTTTTAGAGTAACCTTTCTTACAGTAAGGATTTTTCTTCTGATTTTATTTGCAATGAACAATGCAGTTGGCGAAATAACAGGATGCAGTTTCTGTCAAATTCCTATCCTGCTTTGGTGACATAAGCTTTGTCACACTGGATCGGACCTGCAGTTCGTCTGTCCCAATATCCTGTCTCTGACAGTGACTCATTGCAGCTGCGTTACAAACTGTAGAGCGCTGCTGTAGGCCAGGTGTATGGTAACCTGCTGCTCTCTCAGCACACACACATGGACCACACGCACACTAATACATGTGTGCACCACGTTTTGGTACTGATGTTCTCTTGTTAGATAGACATGAGAACATCTAGTGTACTTTCCAAAACCTTAACATCTGTTACTTAGGGTTATTTGGACTGTGTCTACCCATGTGTATTTGTAGTTGCCAAAGCTTAATTTTTGTTTTATTGGAATCTGGCTTTGGGATTTTGCATTTGAATCCAAACTTTGCCCGTTTTTTCTTGCCATAATGTTTTGCTGTTCTTCTAGTACTTGGTTAATGTGACATATGTTTATACTCTGTCTGTTGTTTGGGCACGAGAGACTATTAAAAAGTTTAGATACTGTTTCTTTAAAAGAAAAGAGGTAATTGGGATTCTTAATCTACTTAAACTATCACAATCTAGGTATCTATTTAAATGCAATTCTTTGCATAATGAAAAAGCATTTAAATGCTGCCACTCATTAATGCAATAGCTAGCCTAATATTCTAGAGTTATGGTTTAAACAGAATCAGGAGAAATCTTTCAGAAGAATCAGGGTTGTAGTATTAATTGTAAAGCACACAAAGTAGGAACACTGTTAAGTGAAAAATCACTCAAATTAGTAGTAAATAACTACTGTTTAGATATTATAAACTACCGTTTATATATTATGAAAGCTTACTTCATGTAATAGAAGTATCATAATATTAAACTATTGCCACAAAAATAGCTGACTTGTTCCTTATAAAATGCATTTTTTCTTATTCTAAAATAGTCAGTGTGACTGCAAGTAGTTAAAATATTGGCTGAATTACCTTGTCTAAGGATCTATTGATGTGCTTAATCCTCTTAAAAGAATTGTTTTTTTACTAGGCACGAGGGAAAAAACGGCAGATAGGATGGTTCCCTGCTAATTATGTAAAACTTCTGAGCCCTGGTACCAGTAAAACTACACCAACCGAGCTACCTAAATCGACAGCATTACCTTCAGGTAAGCAGTGTGGCTGCATTAAAAAAGTTGCTTTTGTAATGTGTATCATTTACAATAGGACTTCTAAAAATAATTATGGACATTCAGTAGGACATTTAGTATCTGTTATACAAGTCACTTTGGTTAAATTCTTCATTTTAATTGTTTTTCTTTTAAATGAGAAAAACATGCAATTGGTGTTGTATATTTATGGTGGTAGTCCCTCAGGTATGAACTGTTGACTGCTAAAAAGCCATCCGTGACATTACATCTTAGAGTAAAACATTCAAATTATCAGTCCTATTTGTTTGCACTAATTGTAGTAAAGGAGGTTTTAAAGGTTCAGGATGGTCCATGGGCTTAGCTGTTGAGGCACCTCTCATTCAGAACCTTTTATTTTTCCTAAGGTGAAGTGTGAGAAAACCACTCAAATGAAGATGTAGCTTTTTGTCCTGTATAGCTACTTATTTTAAGGTTTATGAAAGGATACAAGAGCAATAGACCATTATATTTTTAAAGCTATTTGTTATAGCTTCACCACAGGGAATATCAAACAGTCCTGTCAGTCTACTGCAAGGTATAAAGCTAGGCAGAAGACTGAGAACAAAAAGTTCATTCCTTGCGACTGTTTCAGTCTTGAACCATTTTGGGCTTGTGAGTTGGTGTAGTACTAAGTAAAGAGGATTCTTGTCCATCAAAAACATGTAGGATGGATGTATTTTCTTCCATAAGCCACCCAAAAGACTTGACGTGGTTGTCTATCATCTGTTTGGATTTAGTTGGGGGTGGCAGGGGGCAAAAGCTTGCTGCTTCCCCAGGCCATTTTTTGACTGTCTATCATTCAAATGAAATAAATATTTCTAAATGAAAAATGGTAGTGAGCATAATTTTCTCCTTTAACTATGTATGAAGGATTATCATGCAGCTTATGGAACTAGAATAAAATAATGAGGTATTAGTTTCACGTGTCATTGGTATAAATAAAAGTACCATATCAAAGAAGGCAAATGTTATAAATAGTGCTAATTGGCTCCTTTGGTGGTAGTCATAAAGATGCAGAACATCAGACTTCTGTAAAGACTCATGAGTTTGGGTCCTGCAGTTAAAATGGTAACCTAGCATAGAGACACACACTTTTACAAGGCAATATGATGGGATTTTATTTTTTTTTTAAACTATTTCAGGTTTGACAGCCTGGGACTTTTCACACATGCTAATAAAACTTTTACAAAATAAACTTTTTAGCACTTTTGTCATTGCCTACAGAACATCAAAATCTTAATGGCATTCATTTTTATCAAATTCAGCTTTGTTATAGACCTTTCATTTTGGAGGGTGAGAAGAAGAATCTTGTCTTTCCATTATGATAAATGCTTGAGAATTTGGGTAATGCTTGAGAAACATCTTCATAGTGGAAGTATGTTAGTGGAGAGGCTTACTATAGCAAAAGACATGGAAAGCCTGAAGAAAACCACCTACAGGGGCTGAATAATGCCCAGGGTGGTTCATTATCAAGGGTCTGAGAGTGTGCCATTACTGTCTGGGTTTTGAAGGTAGGGGATCCATCAGAAACTACTATCATCAAAGCCTCTGTTTCTTTTGTCATTTTGTTTTGATGTATATGCTCTCCGTCTGCCATACTACAATGCAAACTGCATGACTTTAAAAACTTTTTTTTAAAATTCTGTTGCATGGGCACTTTTGCATTATGCTTTGAGGTTTTCTTAATTTCTGACTGCTTTGTATGTGTTCCCTTCTAAACTTGTGTCATGAACATGTCCTTCCTGGTGTTGAGAAATGAAAAGAACTATTGCTGCTACTTGGAGCTAGTCAGGCATAAAGTTCACCATATAGGAATAGTGGGAAACGTGTTTCAACCATTCTGCTTGTTTAAAGAAAGACAACATTATAGATTGTACTGGCTGTGAGTGTTACATAAGAACCTGGATTCCCTCTGCCATTGCAGTAGGGCTAGTATTAAGCAATAGACAATCTTTCTAAAAAGGAAACAAATGGCTGAAAAGCACTGGAGCTCAGAGAAGGTAGGCTATAGCTTGCTTCTGTAGTTAGCAATGGCTTTTGGAGTTTAAAATAAGTGAAGAACTTTCTTGCTGGGATGACTGTAAGAGCTTCCTATATAGGACTAAGGTATATTCTAAGCTTTGTGACCAAGTGTAAATAAGATCAAGATGAGGTCACTGCTTCAGGTTCAGGAGCAGTGGAGGAGGAGGTTGAGGAGTACTATCTCTTCAAGAATTCTCTTAAGTTACCTCCCCAAGTTTAAGGTGATTCTTGGGATCCCATTGGACTATTTAGATATTCTGATGATACTACTGGACAACACCAAATTTCTTAAAGCTCTTTGAAGTGGAAGAGAATGATCTGATTGAAAAATTCTTGAAAGAAATTAATTCTAGAATGGGTTACAAATCTGTTGATGTACATATTGTATTCAGGTATGGTCTAGCTTAAACTTTTTATCATTCATAATGTTAGTAATAACCTGTAAATGTGTAACAAGAATGCTGTAGAACAGATTCACAGGTCTTTAAACTGAAATATGAACACCAATGGTGTTCACACATTTGAACTTGTGTTAGCACAAAACTACCTAAACGAGGAGTACCCCATAATATACATTTCTTTAGAAATGCTGGTTTATATCCAGTATGCTGGGAAAATGTACACTTTGGTTAGCTGATGTGTTAGGTGTGACAAATGACAGTGAGTGCCCATTTATTTTTATTTCTATTTATTTATTATATTTTCTTTTTTTTTCCTTTTGTAAGTAACAAAGCTAAATATTGAGATATACACAGAGGTCTTGTTAAATGTGGAGTTCATTTGATTATGATGTTTGTGAACAGGCACAAAGTATTAACTAAAGGGAGTTGAATAATTTCCGAAATATAAATTCCAAAAAGAGAGAGGAGCTATTTGACAAATTTAAATACATTGCTGGCTGAGTACAAGAATGAAAATACAAGAAAATTTTAGGCTGAATATAATAGAGAAAACCTGACAGCAAGGCTAATTAGATAGAAGCCTTGTGTCTTAAGGCAAAATACCAGAAGCCCTGTGACTTGGCATATAGAAAACATGAGAGAAATAGAGGAAATTATGTATCTAAATAAACAGTCCTGCTGCTTTAGAGAATAAAGAAAACTGCTCTATTATAATTGATCAGAAACTGCTGTGTCCTGAGAACCAGTCAGATTTGATGAGTTTCACAGTAAGGAAATAGAAAATGGGCTGCTGGAAGCAGTCCTGTGGTGCCAGAAGGGCAACCTAAACGACCTAGGATGCTTTTTATTTTTCTCATTCTTTCCAAGATCTTTGTGTTCCTAATGCCTCAGTGGTAGTACAAGGATATCACCATTGGCTTTCTCTTGAATTATAGAGCTGCATTGAGCCTGTCTGGTGCTAATTAGAAAAGCGTGCCTTTTTCAGGCTTCAGGTAGTGGAATTTAAAGTTTCCCAGACTTTTCTGTCCATTGACCAGTTCTGTTGGAAAGGATACTTTTCAGAACAGGTTGGTGAGGATGCAAAATGCTATTTTTATAAATGTACAACAAATTTGGTGCTTTTGTGGGCACAAAATATATATATAAAGTGAAAGAGAAGTGTCAATAGAAAACTAACATCCTTGAAGTGTTTGACTTTTTGCTAAAATTTTAAATTTTTCCAATCTTCTCCTACTGTTTGAGCACTTCCAAACAAAAATATCTTGGGTACAGTTCCAGGCAGGTTACACTATTCTCAGTTTGCACTGCTGTGCCCTGCCCTCACTAGTGTGATCCTGACGCCTCAGTAAGCTAACTGAGAGAGAGCAGTGCTGCTAGGAAACTTTTTTTTTTTTTTTAAAATCACCTGGAGCCAATTTGTTGAGGGCTCAGCTAAGCATCAGTACAGGGGCACAGGACAGAGGGGCAGGACTGGTTCAGATCAGCATAGTGTCTTGGAACTATACTGTGACATCTGTAGTGTTTGTAGTTGGTTTATGCATAGCTTATGTTTTGCTGATACGTTGCCAGTGCAACAGACCTCTTCCTTTATCTTACAGTGTGCCAAGTAATTGGCATGTATGACTACACTGCACAGAATGACGATGAGCTAGCGTTCAATAAAGGCCAGATTATAAACGTCCTTAACAAGGAAGACCCAGACTGGTGGAAAGGGGAGGTGAATGGACAAGTGGGTCTCTTTCCATCCAACTATGTGAAGCTGACAACAGACATGGACCCAAGCCAGCAATGTAAGTGACCCTCTCTGCTGCCATGCTGTGATTATTTGTGTAGTACTTTAAGATGAAACATGCAGCATTGCTGTGATTCTGCTGTGGTTTGCAGAACTCAAAACTTCACCACTGCTGCACTTGTCAAAGTCTCTTTGAAGACCTTCTGTAATGCAAACCTTATTTTATGTTTGTTTTATTTTTAGTTCCCATCCCCTTTGTAGCATGTTACCCTTTATCATTTTTGCACCATGCTGTTTACATGCCTGACTCATTTTCCTAGCTTGAATTTGCTCATTGTTTTGTTTTGCTTATGTGTTGTTTTCCTCCTTTTTCTAGGAATCATATGTTGTCCATCCCCCACTCAGGCTTGAAAGTCCTCAAAGAGACCCACTATCCCATATCACTGCCCAGAGGGATGATGGGAGATGCAGCCTTGATCATGTGGCTTCCAGCATGATCATCTACTGCCTTCTGAGTAGAAGAACACACTGCAGAGCAGTTTACCTCATTTTACATTAGTTGCATGTAATCGCAATGTTTGAGTTAATTACCTACAGATACAGAAGCAAAATTAAAATGAAACAAAAAAACACAAAAAAATCAGAGGATAGTGGGTCCTTTTGTGGCTTTCATAGTTACCAAACTAATTTTTCCACCTTTGCACAGGTGCTTTCAGTAGTTTTAAAATTATTTTTAAATATATATTTTAGCCTTTTAAAGGAAAAGTATAAATTAAATTTCTTCATTGCAATTTTGTTTGTGCAAAAAGACCCACTATCAAGGAATGCTGCATGTGCTATTAAAATTGTTCCAAATGTCCATAAATTTGAGACTTTATGTATCTTTCTTTTTTATTGTTCACTTGTCCAGTGTTGTCAATATGTCGTCTTTTTTTTTCTTTTTTCTTTTTTTTTTTTTAATTACAAAAGAACAGAAGGAGTTAAATCAGTTTAAGGAACTTTAAATGTGCCCAATTACAGATAAGGTATTTTGTTGTAGTTATTGTACTGTATGTATCAGATGTTCCTTGTTGAGTGTGTAATACATTGTGGAGAGAAGAAATTAACTTCCTTCCAATGCAAGAGATATTAACCTTGCATAATGTTGTTATCCCAGTTATGTTAATTTTATTTTGCACATTACTTGTAGCTGCATACAGTTAGAAAACACCCTGATTTGTGTTTGTCTCAAATGTTTCAGTTTTTGCATTTTCGTATCAGAAATCAATAGAATACTACATTCATGTGAGATTTGAGAATTAACTTCTTTATTTTCATCTTGGTTACGTGAAGTTTGATTTCTCATTTTTACTTTCGTATGACTATGGAACAACACATTTTGAACAAGTAATTTTCCTGACAAGAAAGAATGTATAGAAATCTCTCCCTGCAATTAATTTCCAATGTTTACATTTTTTTAAACTAGACTGTGGAATTTATACAAATTAATATTAAATGGAGCTTTCGGTCAAGTTTATGTAGTAGATGTGCTGTAGCTAAGCCATGTTTGTCTTTCCAGCATTAGTTACAAGCTCTTGATAAAATGCCTGGTGCTGTCGGTGCAGAAATCCTCTCTTCCCAATGCCTCAAGCACAATATAGCCATTCTACTAATTACCTTACCATTTAGTTATGTTCTGGTTTATGTATTTCATTTATTTCTAAATTTCATGCTGGCAGTGTTGTAGCGTTTCTAATCCTACCCCATCTCCCTCCTTCTGACCCATCATGCGGTGCAAAGAACAAGTGAAGCTCCTTATTCAATTGCACTTCAGTATTTCATCAATATGAATGTAAATTATATAAATATATAAAAACCTGCAGCTTTAACAACTGTAATACAGCCTTTAAAATTAGTTACATGTATAGATAATTAAATTCTTCATATAAAAGATAGACTAAAATGTGTTTGTTGTCTTGTTGCTGTGTACACACAGAATTCACCAAGTGGCATTAGTGCATGCAATGAATTTGCTACCAGAATAGCTGAAGCCCACCTGTTTAATTTCAGGATTACACTTGTCTTGTTTCTTTGAATATTATTTCAATATAATTACTCAGATTGATCGTGATTATCTGCAACCTTTTGCACCTTTATTCAATGCTTTCTACGTGTTACAAATCAGTTGATATTTTTTGACACTATGCTGGTAGATGAATTAAGAATACTTTGTTGTTTTACTATGGGTTTACATTGACTTAGGCTCTGTGTTTTATGCCAGAAGCTCTAGTCTTAAAACATGCACAATTGCACAGATTTTCTTTCTTTTTAGGATAGTATTTAACATGCACAAATTTTTCATTTGCCTCTGTGCCATTAAAAACAAAACAAAAAAGTTTTCTTCTCCACCATAGCCACTTGCTGAAAAATATGCTGCCTGGTATGACGGAAATTGAACAGAACGTAATACTTGTAATTTTCAGTGCCCATTGTTTTGTTTACTGAGAATGATGTAGCCAGATTTTACTACACTATTTCAATATTTCGTGCATTAAAATGTTATTTTAATGAAAGGGTATCTCTATTTTCCCATAATGAGCTGTTGTGTTGAAGGATTTATAACGTGACTAAAAGCATTTGTCCTAAGGGACATTCTGGTTTTTATGACTTCAGGCCAGAAACATACTTTCTCTACGTATTGAAATATTGGCAATACTTTGGATATAGGGGATTCAGATGCTGCCTTTTTTTTCCCATTAATTCAAGTGAGAAGAAAAATAAAGCTATTACAATAATCTGCAGGCTACATGTTTCCTAACACGCTTCTTAAAAATGCTGAGAGTGGTGGCTCGTAAAAAGATTTTCAAAATCACAGTGCTCTAAAAATTCTTGGGGTCAGTTTTTTGCTGAAGTGAAAAGAACAGCCTGAAGTTGTCCCTCTGTAGACACACACACACACTGGTGTATGTTGTGCCCAGGACTCCTCAGATAGAAGAGTACTGTGTATTACTCAACAGAGCACCAGCTGTGTCAGTCGGTCTATTGTTGAGAATAGTTAACTCACAAAAACCTCAAAACACATTTAAAATGTCCTAGACAAAGATATTCAAACCATTGTGGCTTATATCGACATACATTGTTGAAATACCTATAATGTTTATTTACGCAATTATTAAAGTTCTTAAGTGTAATACTATAGCTTGGCATGGTAGTGTTTAATCTTCCTCATAATCGGTTATTTCCCTTGAGTAGCAGGGAACAAGATATTGCACTTATTCTTTCTTACCTGCCTGGATTTTTGTTTTTTATATATATATATGAGAAAGGGAGTATGAAAGCCTTTCTTTAATAAAGAAAATGTATTATTTCCATCAAAAAAATAGTTTTTCAGGGTTGTGTCTCAATCCACTTTTGACCCTCTCTCTGCCTTCCTGGTTCATCTGAAAAGATCTTTAACCTCCTAAGGCACATAGTCCCCTCCCAAAGCAGCAGATCTGGACTGCAGCAAGCAAACCTATTTCCAAAAAACGCTTGCCTCCTGTGATGGAAATGTGCCCACACTCTTGGTTTTTTGGTCCTTGAATTTGTGGCTGCAGAGCCAACAAGCACTAGTCCCAGTCAAGGCTGAAACAAGACTTTCATAGACAAAACAAAGATGGTTTTTGATTTTATTTGTATTTTAAGTCAACAGTGAGAAAGAGAGCAGTCTCACTGCTGCCTACTCAATTGAATGCATTCTTAATTTTAATTTGTGAAGTACCTTTTCCCTTTGCACAGAAGCTCAGGAAAAGGATCTGTCACTTGAGGGATGTAGAGGAGACTGGAGTTAGAGACCACGCCAAGTGGTGGTGGGTTTTTTTGTTCACAGTTTTTCTGTGAGAATTCTTCTTTGAGAAGAATTTCCTCTGTATTCAGCTGCTGAGGAAGAATTTCCGTGAATGTTTTTTCAGGGGATTTGTTAATATCAATTCCAATGCTTTAAATCTGTCCAAGACAACTCAGAGTCTAAGATGCGGGTTTATCAAGAGTGCTTTGCTTTATATTCAGAATCAGTTTTATTTAAATCTCAATTCTTTTGGAGCTTCAGTGGTGTCTCTTTCAGTCCCCATGAGCTCACTGAGCACATTTTAAAATGGCCTATTCCCGCAAGGCAGCAAAATAACTGCATATTCTGGTTTTGTTCTCTGGTTTTAAGGCAGTTCTTTTTAGTTCTTTGTGATTATTGACTCCAGCTATTTAACTTGTTGTTAAATAGCTCCTTATATGCAGTCCTCTTCTGATTACAATAAATGGCTTATTTTTAACTGTTTTTTAGACAGCTTCAGTAAGTCCAGGGACAATATAGCTCAAATATTATTTAATCAATTGAATTGCAAGCTAAGTGCATGCACACAGACAACTGGATAACAAGCTGCTACTTAGCTAAATAGAGAGTGCTAAGGTGACCTTTTGATTCCAAACCCTGAAAGAATGTTTTTAGAAGGTTGTCCTGGATGCAGTTAAAAACGTAGATTATTTTCACAAAGACTTCATTTCCCGCATGTAGACTTTATGGACTTTTGTACTTGTTGTTTGATACCCTGCAAAGGAGTACTTCACCATGAATAAGGATTCATTTGGGGTTATTGTCCATGTGGAGAAAGCGTGAGTTATCTTAACTATATCTGGCATAACCTAGTAACGTTAATAGTATGTGTAAACATAATTCTGATATACGCAACAAATTTCTATAGCTTGTTACTGCAGGTTTCATAGGTGTTTCGTTCCCTTCCCCTTTCCATACATCTTAATTTGGAAACTTCTTTAAAAAAAACAAAACCCAAGAAGTATGCCTGTAGCCCTGTAGTGCTGCTCCTCAGCACAAAAATTCAGATAGAAATGTCTGCATAGAGCTGGAAACTAATTTGAATCAAACCTGTAACTCTTCTTCTGTAACTTTTATTAATCCCATGGAACCACACAGAATAAGAAGTCAGATTTTAGAACAAGTTCAGTCTTGTGGAATAATTTTATTTAAGCATTTCATGGAAAAGGTAGCTGTTAGTGTCTGTAGGCAGAAAGATCTATCCTACAGCAAGTGGGCATAGAGCTTTTAGAAGGTGTTGGATTGATTCCCTGTGGCCTTGTGGTGCTCCTTGATCACAGCCTTTGGCTCCATTTTCTAGCACAAGTTTCTCATTTGTTTCTTCGTGCCCTACCTACCTTTTTGAGTCTAACGCCTTGGCAGCAGCTGGCCCTAGCAGCCAGAAGAAGCTCTGTGCCTACATGCCTTTCAGTTCCTGACTTCAGTGTTTGGTCTGTCCAGGTACCGGTTTGTACCCACAGAGGACTGACCTGATGCTGCCGGCTCAGCTGATACCCACCAGTGTACAGCTGTGAACGGGTGCCAGCGCTAGCAGAGTGCTAGTCTGAACCGGGCTCAAATCACTGTCACAGATAAAGGTTTTCTGTGCCCTGGCCTAGATGGCTGAAACCGGATTCGTGTTTTCTCCGTCGCACTCACACTGTCAAGTGCAGTTTTCTCTGCTGAATTGTTTCATATGTTGGAGTAATTCTGGATCCAAATGAGTGTTAAAATAAATCTGGTTTGATTCCTTCACTTTAATTCTTTTTTTGGGGGGAAGACGTGAAGCCAGGAAAGATGATGGCTGGAGGTCTGCCCAAGAAAGTGAAAAAAATAATAAAATATTGTATTTTAACTTTTAGAATGCTACATTTAGTTACCACATTTCTGACTCCAAGTGAAATATCTCTACAGCGTCTTTATTTTTGTGGAAGACAATGTAAAACTGGACTGTGCAGTTCCTTCAGCTTGGATATATGGCTGATGCTCTTGACTGATTTGCTGTTACTGTACAGTAAGTGGTCAGGGGCTCAAGATAGGTCCTGGGTCATAATTCCGAGGTCAGATTTAAAGTTACCTGATGTGATATAAACAAGTCCAGGAATTGGTTAACTTGGCCAATTTATATTTTTAGATGCATCCATGCCCTCACACATAGGATCTCCCCAAGCAGATTCTGGAAAGGGACTGGTAGACATGTTCTGTTTTTTTCTGAAAGGATTTAGTAGGTTTCCTTCACAAATGTCTCCCCTTTCTTCTTCACCTCCTTCTCTTGATTGAATACTAAAACATTATTTTTCATAGAAACTAAGGTATTAACCTAAAACGTTTCAGAAAGATTTTGCTATTGCAAAATGAAGATGATGGTAGCGTATCACAAATGCACATTGTTGAGGACTACAAACCTTGCCTTTAACACTCAGGCATGTTCTAGAATGTAAAAAAAAAAAAAAAAAAAAAAAAAGGAAAAATCGAAATTGTTATGAAAGATCCTTGAGTCTGTTGCTTGGCCTGTGTGGGTTGGCAGTGGCAGTTACTCCACCTGATAATAGCTGACTGGTGTGAACAGGAGGAGGAGACACACGTGTTGGTGGTGACTGGTCTTGGCAAAAACAAAGTAATGCTTAATATTTTGCAAGTGGGACTTTTGAGACTTGCTTCTAGATCCTACTTCCATCCATCTCAGAGGGAAATGCTCTGCTCTAACAATAAATGGACATACTAGTCCAGTTTAGAAATTCTGAACATGCTGAAATCATTGAAAATAGCTGTGAAATGGGATTTTGCATTACAGAAGCTCGAGATGGAGATCTGTTTGATCACCAGACTCTGTGCTGTCCTCAGCAAAAGCTTGAGAGAGATAGTCTCTCAGTGGAGGGTCCATCCCACAAGATATTTACAGGAAATTGGTGGTTGCATCTGAAGCTAGCTGACAAGAAGACTGAATGGTGAAATGCTGTAATTTGAGTGAAGAAATGCTGTCATGGTGCCAGGAGTGCTATTTCTCCCTGCTTAAGGTTTTGGAGGAAAACTGTGGCATAATTTTTTACTGCTTCTGGTTCCCTATAATAGAACAGATCCCTGTCTACTGTGATCTTGTCATTACGGTCTGGGCCAGCATGAGGTTTACAGTGAAATCTGGCAGTTTAGTTATTTAGAAAATCTCCCTGAATTAGAAGAAATCAGAAGTTGTGCCCATGTATGTAGATCAGTGAGTTCCACAGCAGAACCTTCCTTCTGAAAAAGCAGCATCTCTTGTGCGTTGCTTTCAAGCTTAGTGGTTAGCTGAAGACCCATATTTTCAGGGCTTTGTAAGGAAAACGAACAACAACTTTACTTTTTAGAATGGTTTTTGAAATTATTTTTTACATTTCTAGAATCCCTTAGTCCTACAGGTCCTGTGGTGATAGGAGGTCAAAGCACGGATTTCTAGTTACAGCATTTGTATGTTGGTTCTGTAAGTCCAGACATGAGTAACCAGGATGGTGAATGTGTGCGAATGCCTCTGCTTGGGGTCATACTGGTTGTTCAATTAAAAAGGGCAGAAATTAGCATATTCACTGTGCTGTGAACTTAGAGTTAGCTATTGTAATTTCCCCATTCCTTTCTGAGTTTCCTAGATTGTTTGTAGCTCAGGATTCAAATTTGGCACCGTCCAGATGGGATCCAACACTCTACTTTCTCAGAGCAGGAGAGAAAATATGAAAGAATGGGTCACTCAGTAACTGAAAAGACAAATGCCAGTGCCTGATTTTAAGTACCTGAATGGCTGTATGCATAAGGGACTATCTGTGTGCTTTACGTTAGAAACATTAACCATTTCTACACTGAGGTAAGGTCCCGTACTTTACCCACAGCAGAGCTTTCCCATCTATCAGTGGCAATGTCTGATATCAAGGGCGTTTTCTAGCCCCGAGTAGGAGTCTCTTTTAGTGAATTGAATTAATGAATGATATTATTACAGCTGCAAGTGGAATTTGGATGTTCATAAAAGTACTTTGCACAGTACTTTGGCATCCATGAAAAAGTAGCTAGAGCTCTATGGCCTGACATTTCCCCTTGGAAAGGAACCCAGTTCTTCTTTGGTGTCTTTAATACAAAGACAAGAAAAATCTTAATACTTGTGCACCTCATGAAGAAAATCCCTTATCAGAAAAGTGTCTCCTGCATGTTCTACTCAGATTGAAGCAGGCTATTTTCCCAAATATTTAGTGTTCAAAAGTAGACCATTTGTTGAAGTTCAGAGTAGCCCATTTACGTCCCAGTTGGCTGACTGTCAAGCTAGCCGCTAAAATATATTATGATTCAAAATGTTAAATGCTTCCTCTAAAGGTTGGTGGTTGGAAACCACACTTCAAACCAAGGTCATCAGCATCTTTGAACACTAAACTTCCCCGGTCTCTAGAGAAAAATAATTAAACAATTTGTTCACTTTTGATGAAGTTGACAGTGCATGAGGAGAACTAGTTCTGTTTATTAGACCTCTGATTTACATGCTAACTAAGAAAATGCTCTGAAAGCAGCTGTTTATTAAACAGAAATGAAACTTTTGGCTTTTGAAATGTGCCTAGTGCTTTGATTATTTTGGCATAAAATTGATAATTCTCAAAACCTACTTTTTATTTCAAGCAAAGTTTCAATTGCATTTTCTAAAGGACTGCAATGTACAGTATCTCTATCTCAAAGGAGCATTATCAATATGCTTATGTTTCTAATCTGATCTGATCTCAGCTTCTTAATCACAGAGGAAACTATCTTGACTGTCTGTATCTACTTTTTTTTTTTTAAGTCAAATCTATCATTACCTTTTCAGGAGCACAGATTAGTTGAAGCAGCAGTTGAAGATAGTCCATGAAAAACTTAATGGTGATACACATGGACCTTGCTAGTGGCATAGTGCAAAATCAGCTCCTGAATTACATTCAGGAAGCTAAAAATGCAGTAAATACTATCTAAGTATTAACTGTGTATGTTTGGCCAGGGTGTGATGTGATGAGGAGCGTTTGAGAACATCTGATCTAAAAAACCCTGTCAGATCTCAGTAGGTTGGTGTCATTGTTGATGCTTGTGAACAATGTAAAAAAAAGCCTTGACCATTTTAAACCCCATGAAGTGAAGGTCTCCTTGAATATTTTTCAGTCAGAACTTTTTCCATAAGGAAAGTCTGTTTCTATGGGGAATATACTGAATTTGCCCATACTTCGCTGAGTATTCTGGGAAATAATTAAACTGAAGGATTTTGATTGTGTAGAAATAGTTGTAAATAGTGCATTTTTAAAGCAAAATGTTCTCAACCTGTTTGAAAACACCTTTGCTTTTTGAGATGCATTTTATTTCATGCAGAAAAGTAATAAAAGTAGTGTTAAAAGTGAAACGGGAAGAAAACATTCTGCTTGACAGTCTCAGAAGAAGATACTGAAAAATACTGGCTTACAGAAAAAATTGTAATGAAACGTTCTGTTCTAATTTTGAATAGAAAATAAAATTTGAGATCCTAGAATTTATACAAAAATTCTAGCATCTACACAGGATAAACACAAGGGAGGTGGCTTGCAAAAATTAAAGGACAAAACTGATGGAAGATGAGTTCTTAGTTACAAACTTTTCACATGCTTTTAAAGATAAAGGAGAACAATAGTAAACCCTTTTGGCTTGGCCTATAAATTAGTCGAATCTGTGGATCAATCTCCACTGACCTTCATGTGTTCTGGCTCAAGTCCTTCAAAAATTTAGAAGCGATTTTTAATTGAAGTGTGAAGAAGTAAATAAGCTCTGCAGGACCTTCTTGATTAGGATGCCTGCTTTGACTAGAAGGATAAAGGCTAACCGTCAATTTAGAGTATAAATAAGCTGAAATTCCAAAGTGTGCATCAGAGCATTAAGGTCACTGTAGTGCTCTTTCCTAATTCTGTTCCCTTTTAGGATATATCTATATTTTCTTTGGCAGTAAGACCAGAGGAAGTCTTTGCCCCCTTTTTTATTAACAGCGATCCATTTGGGGATTTGTGGCTCCAGTTGAATGGCACCACTAAAGGGGACAGTGAACTTCGGAGTGAGGTTGGAAATGGGCAGGTAGCGGTGAGGAGGACTTTTAAGCTTTGCCACCAGAGAAAGGTTATGACTTAGAAATGGCCTTGATTTAAAAAAAAAAAAAAAAAAAAAGGTGTTAAATACAATGTTTTGAATCACAAAGAGCTGAAGCATTGGTAGCGTTGTGCCATTACATGTGAATAATGATTAAGTGAACTGAACAGGCAGTAGTTACCGTTCATTAAGCCTTACTTGAACTGCTACAGATCTGAATCAATTTGCAAATGACTGTAAGTAAAATCTAGGATCCTTTTGTGTTTTCCAGGGTGTGCAGACTTGCATCTTCTGGATATGTTGACACCTACTGAAAGAAAAAGGCAGGGATACATCCACGAGCTCATTGTCACAGAAGAGAACTATGTAAATGATCTGCAGTTGGTCACAGAGGTAAGACAGCACAGCAGCTTTAGGAGCAGGTTTTAATCACTCATCTTTTTAAAGTAAATCAATAATTTCACTGTGCAAATTCATTTTATATCACTGCTGTGTTTGACTTCCTAGGGATGATCTGTATTAAATTTTCATCTTATCTATCTATATCTATAGATATATGCATGCATGGATGGGTGTGGGTGCAACTATTGTTGAGTCCTTGTGTTAACCGTCACCAAAACACTGATGTTTAAAGTATCATTCTAGTAAACCTTTTTCGCTCCTGATTTTGAATGTTTATTTCTCATGTATAAGTTCTTAAAGCTTGAAGTCCTTTATGTGCCAGTTTCCACATTCACAGCGGCTCTCAGATATCACTCACTGTGATTTTCTTTAAATGTTGCGAGGTGCCTCTCTTATGTGGAAAAAAAGGGAATTAGTACAGGCAACTGACTTAGACAATTCTTTTGACAGAGAAGGAAAGCCCCTTTTTGAAAAAGAAGTCAAGATATGCAGACCTGAGACACTATGAGATAAATCAGAACTTCCATAAAAGAGTCCAAAGTAAAATGTATTTTGAGTTGTATTATCAAAGTAATCTTGGGATATTTTGCAGGAGACCTCTGACTACAATTCCCAAGTTTCAAACAGATTATCCAGGTCATAATTAGCACCACCAACACAATTTAGAGTATTCTCTTTTAAAGCCATACGCCGCTCACAAACATATTATCAGGGAACACTATGGTTCTCTAGGGCACAGTGCATGTTTGAAGTCTGTTCCACAGAGTGTCAAGTGCTATTCTGATGTGAAGTCTTCTCACCTCTAAACTAAGGAAATGAGCATCATCAGTCTCAGTCACTTTGATTACAGTTACCATATACTTTCTAAATTGCTTAATTTTCTGAATCTATAGATCTTCCAGAAGCCACTAATGGAATCTGAGCTGCTAACAGAAAAAGAAGTTGCCATGATTTTTGTTAATTGGAAGGAGCTGATTATGTGCAATATAAAACTACTGAAGTAAGTTTTTTCCCCCATACTTAGCAATAACAAAATCATGGGCGTCTCCCCCTGCTTCTCCTTTTAGCTGCATGAAAATATTTGCCACTTATGCAAGTAGTAACCAAAAGGGCCATGCATTTTTCCTTGTTGGAAAAATAAAATAGTAACAATGTTTGCTATGACTTACTGTTGTTGTTGTTGAGAAAAATCCAGCAGTTCTTTGCTGAGTAAGTATTTGCTTTTCTCTTGGTGTACATGTGTTCCAGAAGGCAAGACCAGCCTCTCCTGAAGAGTAGTGCCTGCCAAGGCTACCCGCAGTCCTGTCGTACACTTCTACTTCCTCTGTCACAGCCCATACCCAGTTCCAGTCCTATTATCTGTGAATGCAAAACAAGGCACAACAACCTCTACCTTCCCTTATTCTGAATTAGCTGATGCATTTCTTTAGTTATTGTAGACTTATAGCACCTGAATGAGTTTTGTGAGAAGCAGCGCCAACAAAGCCTGGTTTCCTATGGATTTGTGTCCAGTGTATCCTGTACCCTTCCTTCCAAAGTCTCCAGCTACTGCAACCCCAACTCTCTACCATGAAACTCCATGCAGTGCAAGTACCCTTATTTCTCCCTTCATTCTCTGTGGCCTCTGATGGATCCAGTCTTCCTACTTGCATCCTTCTCACCCATCCCTACTGCTTCAGCAAGACACAGTAAATGCTGTGGCTGGTTTGGAGGCACGTGCACGCAGGCTGCTCATCTGGTTGTTGCCAGAGAAACTGAGTAAGGATTGAGTTAAACCTGCGTCTTCGTAAGCAAGAGGATTAATAAAGTTCCTTTTTTCCCTACTGAGCTGCTAATTTTTGTTAAACTTATACGGATTTATAATCATTTAAGTTGGAAAAGACTCTTAAGATCATTGAGTCCATAACCTTGAGATATCTCCTTTTTTGTAAAATGTATTTGAAAATGGCCCACAAGTTGAAAAGTTATGACAGTGATAGGGCAAATGCAGGCAGCTCAATGACAATAAACCTCCTTTCCTTAGGAAACCAGGCTAAAAACTAGAAGTAGCTTTGAGCTTAAAGTAGTGGTAAGCTTCATATCCCTCATTCACGAGCATATCTGTTACTCTCTAAACTAATAGAAAAGGAAATTACATTCCTTTTTGTACTGTATCTGATCTGGCATTGCATTAAGTTAATGTCAAATAACAGTTCGGTTACCACAAGAGGGAAAAATGTTGTTGGCTGAGGGTGCAATCCTGATTATTGTATTCTTACAACATGCAATGAATCTTGTGGCTGATCTATTTATTATTCAGGGGTCTCTATTTCAATAATGAATAAGAATTAAACCATATATTTCATAAATGAGGAATCATTCTTTGGTGGTCTGCTCATAAAACACACATGACCTTTTCATGTTTAGGGCTTTGCGTGTGCGTAAGAAGATGTCCGGAGAGAAGATGCCAGTGAAAATGATTGGTGACATACTGACAGCTCAGCTGCCACACATGCAGCCTTACATTCGGTTCTGTAGCTGCCAGCTCAATGGGGCAGCGCTCATCCAGCAGAAGACAGATGAAGTCCCTGAGTTCAAGGAGTTTGTTAAAGTAAGAAAAGAAGCAATCACCATGAATTTTGTACACCGTAAATTTAGCTAATCATTTCAGTAATTTGCAAAACATAGTCTCAAATAGTGCTCTGTGTTGGGCTAGAATGAAGAATCTTCAGACTCATTGAAGGATTACATGTTTTCATTGAAGGAATACATTTTTTCAAATAACCATAGAGCCATAAAATACTTTGTTGAATAATGGTTTTGCTGTAAAATGCTGGGACAGTAAGAAGAGGCCCTTCTCTTGTACAGACAAGGCAGGTGAAGAATATGTTGTAAAAAATACAAGAAATTCTACTGCGCTGATCTCATTTGTGATCTAAGAACAGATTTAGCTGAGGCGTGGTGTTCATTTGTTGCCTTACCTTTTTCTTTCTTGGAGGAGCTCATTTTGCAGGGTTTTAAACAAACTGACTAACACCACTTTACCTCTCTAATGTTTCAGAGGTTAGCAATGGATCCTCGCTGTAAAGGAATGCCACTATCAAGTTTTCTACTAAAGCCTATGCAACGGGTAACAAGATACCCACTAATAATTAAAAATGTACGTTCTTTTGCAAAGATGATGTTTTTGATGCTGCTTTGCTTATAGCTTAATTACAGGGTACTTTCCCTATTTGTGTCAAGCTTTATCACTGTTAGATATCTGATGTACTAGGGAATGTGGGGTGTCCTTTTATATTTGATCACACTAGAGCAAATGCGGTAGCTCGTTTGGCTTCAGTGAAATGACTCTGGATTTCCGTTAGAAACAGAGGTGAAACTTGCACGCAAAGAACCAGAAAGCAGTAAATGCTGAATGAAAACTTTAAAATTCAGATAACGGGAGTAACGAGTCAATCTTATGCTCATCTTTGCCATTTTCCACAGTGTCATTTCCTCCCCATAGTCTCATAAATGACATTCAGCGTGCAAGCCTGAATGCCAAATTGTTGCAAGTTACCTTACTGCACAGCTTACATTGCTGGATGACTTACAATCCTTTCCTAACTTTCATTTGTTGCCTAACACTTACCATCCTGGATAACGTTATTGAACTTGGCCCAAGACTTTCGCAGGAAAGAATTATAAATTGGATGTTGGCATTTAAGAGATTCCTTAAACAGTCATGGATATATTTCTGTAGATGGCTGGAATTTGCATACTTATGTTGGAAGAGTGAACACTGTACTGATGCAAAGGCTCTGCAGGCAGGCATTCACTTCAGCTGTTCACAAACAGACTGTGAGTTTGTCTGCTATTTTTCATGTTTGTCAAGGAGGAAAAGAAATTTGAAACATACTGCCTGGCTCTGATGAAAATAAAGAAATAAAACAGAGGCGTAGGGCTGACAATATAAATACATTTTAAGTGCAGATAACAGAAAAGGCTAATGTATTTTATTTATCTGTAGATAATAGAAAACACTCCTGAAAACCACCCAGACCACAGTCACTTGAAGCATGCTCTTGAGAAAGCAGAAGAATTATGTTCTCAAGTAAATGAAGGAGTGCGGGAGAAGGAAAATTCAGATAGGCTGGAGTGGATCCAGGCTCATGTTCAGTGTGAAGGCCTGTCGGAGGTAAAAAAAATGCTCTATCTAGAGTAATGCAAACGTGGGCGCACTTCTCCACCGGTCGGGAAGAAACCATGGCTCACTTACGGCACTGCATCAGGGGACAAACAGTGTAATTAATCAAGTCATATAATCTTCAATCCTTTGTTTTCATCTTTCTTTGGCTCCCTTTCACTCCTGCACGTAATCCTTTTTGCTGCTCGTGTTATTGCCTTCTATATGATAAATGCTGCTTTTGTTGCCTGCCTCTGGACTAGTGCCAGGTTCAGTGCTGCAATTTTCAACCACAACTTTCCGGTTTCATAGCTCTTTATAATACAGTGGTTATTCTACTGCTGTATCTCATCCTGAAGCTATACCTGACCATCCTGGAGTGCTTTAATCACAGAAAATATTTTTTGTGATGAAACTTTCTATGCATTTTGGAAACTCAAGAAATACTGATCAAGTCTCTCTCAAGACTTTACAGAGAGAATCACTGCCTACCATTGCATATTATTTTTTAGGGTAACATGCTAAGCTTCTCTACTGAAACTATAAAGAAAATATTGTGTCAGTATGTCCTGCAAAAGGATGGAGGATATTTTGATGGCCTCCCTGTTATTGGTGAAGATAATAGAAGCAGATAGATCACAACTTGATTTTCAAAGTATGCGTTGAGTTTTCAGTTCTAGAAGATTAAAAAAAAAAAAAAAAAAAGGCACTGGTTGGTTTATAAATCGGAAGACATTGCATTTAATCTTACAAAATCTGTTTCAGAAAGACAGATATGACAATTTCAGAAGGGTCAAAGTCACATTCAGCTGTCTTATAACTACTGCCTGAAGGAAGATGGCTGCATTTATCTTCTGTACATGATGTCTGGCCCTAGAATGCCAAAAATATTACCTGAAAGACCAACTGGCTGCTTGCTGACATGGTAACACCAGTAGCAGTCTTGAATCTGTGGCAAGGAGTGGTCTGGCCTTCCCCCAGTTTTCTGACTGAGACGTTTCTAATCTGTAAAAGGAGCCACTCCAGATCTAGCTACCTGGCCAACTAGGATGCCAAGAACCATACCATCACCTGGTGAAAATAAACCTGAAAATGATACTTTAGGAAAGGGCAAGCCTCTACTCATCTGGTAACAACCTCCAGTTGAGTCTTAAATTCTGCCAGTTCTAGCTACTGGTCAGCAGCTGTCCTCTAACTCCAGGTATTGTGGATACACAAAGGCAGGCTATCTGCATTTCCTCTGGTATGTTTTAATGGGTGAAATTCAAACACAATTCAGAAATCCAGGCCTTGTTAAGAAAGCTCAGCGTTTGGAGATGACATTTGCATAACTACTGCTAATCCAGGACAAGTCATCGTCAGCTCAATTCTACTCACAGAGATGCATGCGCATGGCAGAGAAACTCAAAAGGAGGCACAAATGCTTTTGGCTTTTCTCTGACTGTCCACGCCATGCTCCGTGCAACTGATGTGCTGCCTTAAAGTTAATTTTCATGTAGCATTTCTATGACTTGCACTGCTTATCATGCGCAAGACAGAGACATTGCTCATCATCCCTGTGACACAAGTTAAAACCGATGTCAGGACTCAAAACTATATTTGATCTCTTTCAGGGGAACCTCGATTGTTTTACTTTATACAGTGCGTTGTTGTTCTTCTTCTACTTTTCGCAGCAACTCGTATTTAATTCTGTTACCAACTGCTTGGGACCACGCAAGTTTCTGCACAGTGGGAAACTCTATAAAGCCAAGAGTAACAAGGAATTGTATGGCTTTCTGTTCAACGATTTCCTCCTCCTGACTCAGATCATAAAACCTCTTGGCTCTTCTGGCACAGACAAGGTCTTCAGCCCCAAGTCTAATCTGCAATACAAAATGTACAAAACTGTAAGTACTACTTTTAAATGGCGACTAAGATGGTTATATGCTAACGTGCATATAGCAGGCAGCAGCTCCCATGCTGAATGTGTGGGCAATAGCCTTTATATAGAAGAGCATATGCTGGGGATTCCAGGGACTGATGGTGAGAAAGCTGGTTGTTTGCTTTAGCGAGATAAGAAAAGATGCTTTTAAAGTTGCGCTAAAACAGCCTCTTCAACAAGAGGTCACGTGTATCAGGGAGTGATGGGGAGAGTAGTGTTTGCTGCTCTTTGTGGGAAAGGAGAGATTGCTATGCTTCATGAGGCTGCTTGCTTACTTCAGGAGAAGTGTTCCCAGACCCTGGAGGCACCTATATCTTTGATAATAAGAAAATTTTAAAAATTTACTTATCTGAAGAAAGATGTGAGGCAGGAAGAAGGGGAAAGATACTGCAGGCACAAGATAAATCTGTTGTAAATTGCTCTGTGTTGAATGCATCTGTTCGGATATTGAGCAGTAGAACTCTAGCTTTGCCTAATGTTTTACAGCCCATTTTTCTAAATGAGGTACTAGTAAAATTACCCACAGACCCTTCTGGAGATGAGCCCATCTTCCACATCTCCCACATCGATAGAGTCTATACACTCCGGGCTGAAAGCATTAATGAAAGGTGAGTACCTGCACAGGCCATGTTAGTACTGAATTTGAAAAGTCTGGTGCAAATGTATATGACGTACACATGTATAGCAGTTTCCAAGCAGTTTATCTTACAAGACTGGAGAATTCCTTCTGCTTGAGAATACATTGACACTCCATATGTGAAAAGGAGGGAGAAATAATGATGTTTCCTGAATTCCAGTAAGATCAACAGTGAAATGGCTAGGAGGGCTGATATATAGGCCATATATATTTTATATATACGTGATATATATATCTCTCACAACATCTTATGTTAGCATAAGGAAGCCAAAAGATGCAATCCTATCTTCTTCTGTTAACATCTGTTTGTTTGTGCCAGTGCAAGCATTTGTATGGCTGTATGTTGAATGACATTGAGGAACAGGTCAGAATTAGAACTGGAAGCAAAAACCTACCAAATGAAACCCAATTAGTTTTAATCTGGTTCAGTTCAGACTGAAACAGTCAAAGGAACGGAAACCTCAGCTGGTGATTTTTATCTCTGGCAAGCTTACGGAGACAGGATTACACTGACTTATACTGAAAAGGGTTCTCTACACAAATGTAAGGCCTTGCAAGATAACTTTTGTTAAAAAATGAAAGCTGAAAGTGCAGCAAACCCCTCCCCCATAGTATAGACATTGTGTTATGCCAGCTTGCAAATGTATGGCCCCTAAAAATTCTGATGCATAGAAATGTAGAAAACATTTTTGCTCCCTGCCTGACAGTGTTATTCATTATTATTTATACACATAATTTTTCTTGCAAAAGATCGTACTTTCATGGATCCCATTTGTCCTTTGGGATGCTGTCTGTCCCTCTCTGCCACAGAATGAACGAGCACTGTGGTTAGACCCTTGGTGATGAAAATTGACGCAGCCTTTTCAACTTAGGCTCTGTTGCACAAAGCAGACTATAGCAATAATCATCTGTTCTGCGTCAGAGCACTCGCAGCAGTAGTCAGAATCATCTAAACTCTGCACCGCATTCATCCTACCTAGCTCGAGGAACTTCAGCGAGATGCTTAGGCACACTACACTGAATCATCAGTGGAAAGAGCCAGATCTTCACATACTGACCGCCCTCTGGAGGTGCCTGCCTCTCTCCATTCACTACAGAGAGAACCCACAGGAACTGCTGTGGGTTCTGAATTTAGGCACTCTAGTCAAATGTGTTTACTTATATGGGATACAGCCTTTGACTTTCTTCTATGCCAGAATTGCTTACTAAGTAAATACAGCATTTTAGGTGAGATACCTACAGGTTTTAATCATTTGCTTGCTTTTAACTAAGAGCAACAGAAATAAAACATTAGCATCAATGAGTGATTAATTTGCCCATTTAATCTTAAAAGACCTTTATGATCAAAGGCTTGGTATACTTCTGAAGCTGCCATTTAGCATTTAGGGCTGAGCTGGAAGACAGAATTGTCCTTAAGTGTTTTGTTTTCTTGAACAGCTTTCTGTGCAGAATACAGGTGAGTGTTCAGACGCAAATCCAGGCCAGTGTAAGTAGCTGCAATGCCCTGTAGAGCAGCAGCTCTTCATTTTGGGATCAGAAATGGATCCACAACTTCTAGATTCTCTCATTTTGCCTTGACTCAGGTCTCAGGCTCCTTTGTATGTCCCAGCAATTCTTCTAAATCCTTGAGGTCCCTTGGTATGCCTTCTTCCACGCTTTTTCTCTGTCAATCTTTCCACTCAGTCTCTTAAGTATGAAATGATTTCCCAGAAGGGCCTGTAGGGAACCATGATCATTCATCATCTGTGTGCTCCCTGAGTTATGCTTCATGTGTCCTGAGGCTCAGAAGGACTTTGGTATGAAACCTCAGGGGTCCAGAAGAGTGGCCACCTCTGCAACATAGCTGTCTTCTATCTACTGGCTACAGGAAGTTAGTTTACTACAATAAAGCAAAAGGCTTGGTGAAAGCAAACCTGCTATCTATACCTTTTGGTTTCTCACCAAGTCCCTCCTGCTTGTGATTCTCTTGAGCTTTCTTTGTGTGGTGGGATCTGCTAGCTTAGGATGGTTAAATTTCTGCAGGTGCTATAAATTCCAGTAAGATCTCTTCCAGGCAGACAGCTTCAGTGTAGCAGAGCCTGTGATGGGGCCAGAGCCTTGGTTGGGAAGGATGGACAGCTTTACTTTTGTCTGCTGTGCTCCAGGGAGGAAAAATGGAAATGGTATTTTGCAACTTTTTTTTCCTTTCCTTCTGAAGGACTGCCTGGGTTCAGAAGATCAAAGCTGCTTCAGAACTTTACATAGAGACTGAAAAGAAGAAGAGGGAAAAGGCCTACTTAGGTACAGCATGGGATGCAGGGGGTCTCGTCTTTTGTGGAAAAGTCCATGGGGAGGAAAATACTTTAATGACTTTTCTCTCTCCTGTTCTGTTTCACCACAGTTCGCTCACAAAGAGCAACAGGCATCGGGAGGTTGATGGTGAATATTGTTGAAGGCATTGAACTAAAACCTTGCAGGTCCCATGGTAAGTGCCTTGAGTTTTTCATAATATGCTCTATGAAGAAGACATTCCTATTTGTCAGATTAACTTTGAAGGAAGGTCTGCCCAAAACACAGTTTTGTTTAATGAAGCAGTTTTAATGAGCTTAAAATACGCGGAAGTAATTTTGTGCAGTTCAGTAGTAGTCATGCAGTTGTCCTGCATTAAGCATTTGTTTCAGACAAACAGTTTCCACCACATAAGCCATATCATAAGCCACAAACTCCTGAAATGAAGAGTGGAAGATGCTCAGCACCTTGCAGAACTGTATCCCTGTTCATTATAATGGCAGTGAGGCCACAGTCTTTCCCCCATCCGTTGACTGTAGGAGTAAAAGGATATTTAGGAGGAAGATCACACGCCTAAAAATGCAATTACTCTTTTCTGTTTGTTTCCATCTTCCCAGGAAAGAGTAACCCGTACTGCGAGGTGACAATGGGCTCTCAGTGCCACATTACCAAGACGATACAGGACACCCTCAACCCGAAGTGGAACTCCAACTGCCAGTTCTTTATCAAAGACCTTGAGCAGGACGTGCTCTGCATTACAGTGTTCGAGAGGGACCAGTTCTCCCCAGACGGTACGTAGGGGGCTGCCGCCCTTCCAAGGGTATTTTCAAATCTCCCGTTTTGAAGAGGTGCATGCCTGCTGAGGTGAATCATAGAATCAGAGAATGGTTTGGGTTGGAAGGGACCCTTAAAGATCATCTAGTTCCAACCCCAATATTGAACCCCTTTGCCTATTGGGAGTCTACTCACCCTTGCTCCCCAGTGGAGTCATGCTAGTATCAGGGCAAAAAGAATCAAGCGCTCTGTTTTTTGGGGGCTTTCCTTTCTTGTGCAACTTGTCAACAACTAAAGTGTGGTTTGCAATTGTGCTAAGTCTTTAAAAAACTCTGGATGCTGTTTGCAAATGGATAGATTAATGCAGGAGGAAGAGAAATGTCTTCAAGTTCCTGTAATATGCAATAACAGTGGCAGAAATGAACCCAGGATTCCTAACCCATTCTTATTTCGTAACCTGGGATAAACATACAGAGCATTGAAGGGTGTATTTTGGAGTCATAATCTCTCAGGAAGTATTTGGATAGGACTGTCATTCATGTGGCTAGTGCCAGTTGGCCCATTGACCTCGTTGCTAGTGTGATGCACTGCTTGGCTCTGTCATCTCCAGAGGGCTTCACATTCAGTTTGAACTGTGCAGCATCCTTTGGCCTTTTTTCTAACGTATCATAAAATAAATAAGCTACTGAAGCAAGGCAGCTGTGAATTACATAGTGGATTTTTCCGCTTTTGGGACCATTTGCTTTTAATGCTGCTGCTGTCTAATATGGTCTAGCTAAAATCCTCTTCTATGCAGATTGGAAGCCGTTGGCCTTCTTCAACTGCAAAAATATAGTTAGACTGAAGACTTGTTTTCTCCTTTTGTTGTGTGTAGATGGAAGCTTAGTTCCTTCTGCAAATTAGCATTTTGTTGCAATGTAAAACAGTTGTGTCATTTCTGAGCATGCTGTCTTTTTGCATTTCAGACTTTTTGGGCAGAACAGAGATCCGTGTGGCAGACATTAAGAAGGATCAGGGTTCAAAGGGACCAGTTACAAAGTGTCTCCTTCTGCATGAAGTCCCGACAGGAGAGATAGTCGTCCGACTAGACCTGCAATTGTTCGATGAGCCTTAGAAGGAAAGGGACCAATGTTTTATTTCAGTCTGAGTTCACTCCAATAGGCGTCTGCAGAAGCTGTCACAAAATCCTTACTGGTGTGGTATGAAACTACTGCTTGCCCTTCACACATAAGAGGGTTATCAAAGCAAACAGGAGCATCTTTGTGCCTTGATAATTCTCACTGAAAAAATGAATCCCAATTTAGTGAGGAGATCTCCCTCGATTTCTCTATGTGGAACTTGACGTTAGTTTCCTGGGTTTATGAAATAACCTAGTTGTTCGTTGTGCTCCAGTCTGAAAGGCTGGCAAACCACATAGGTTGCTGTGCTTGCTCCAGTTACCCTACTCTTTAATTTACATGAAGAAGGCAATGTTGGTATGTTTTGGAGGCTGTCTGCAGGGTTTTCCCCCTTAAGGAATTCTGTGCCTATTGCTCAGCAAATTGGTGTGTAAATGTAATGTGAATGGAAGGAGCAGTTACGCAGTAAGAAGATCTTTGAAGATCTTCATGATGGTACTGAAAAGACTTAGAAAATAAATAGTCTATATCTATAAACAGAGAAGATTCTATTAACATACCACTTCATGACTCACGTTGCCCCTGAAAATAAATTATGTACAGGCCTTCTGCACAGAGATGAATTGCACTCCAGAAGAGTCCACCCACTCAGTACCTTTGGAAGTTGCTGTTTTCTATAGGACTGTAAATGTTTGAACAGTAACCGAAGGATTAAACATAGAGCCCTGCTGTATGTTGTGCTATACCACTTCGATACTCCTTTACTACTGCTGCTTGATTGTGTGACCGCAGATGGATGATCTGTCACCTGCAGTGGGGAAGAAAAAAAATCACGGTTCTAGCTCAGGAAGCTAATTTCTACCCCGCAGAGTCTAGGTTGCAAAGCAATCAGTGGTGACCAGTTATTAAATTGTACCGTGCCTAACTGTGTTTGACATCGTGTTACTGAATTCAGGGCAGCAGCATCCCGTAGCTCACAAAGGTGTTTGTGGCAAGCCGGGGTGATCGCAGGTTCGGCGGCAGCGATACTGGATGCAACCAGAAACAGAGCGCTTGTGATAGTGCAGAGTGGGTAACCCCAAAGTAAAAGCCTTGGCATCTGCGGGAATGCCAGGCCTTATAAATCCATTTAACTCTACGAATACACTTGGGTAGGCCCACATCCAGCAAACTTTCCCTGTTTGGCAAAGCACCCAGCTTTAAGCAGGCACTTACGCCATGTTTCCCTTAAGCACATGCGTAAGTGCTTTGCTGAGTCTGGACCCGAGAGACAATAGACCCCTAAGAGTAAAATTCCTCTTTGTTCTGCTTGGATTCATTTTGTTCATGACCTATCATGCATACACTGGTATTTTTGTAAGGACTTTATTTCCGAATGGGAGGTGTCAGCCTGTTTCATTAGCATGTGAACGTTCTTGTGGAGCCTGTTGTTAGGTTTTGGTGTTCCTTGCATGTCCTATCAGTACTGGTTTTCACCTTTCCTGTATAGGCGGTGTTCTCTAGCACTACAAGTCTTATTGATTTCCATTAGGAAATTAGGATATATTCATAACAGATAGGTAGATACAGTATGGTAATAAGTGTAAACTGTGCTGGGAAGTGACTGTGTATTATAATTTCCTACAAGACCACTGTAATGTTTCAAGCAATGGGAAAAAAAAATGTATGTTGGAGGGACAACAAAGTTTACATTTCATACTTTTCAGAATCGCTTTATTATTTATTTATTGAAGATAGTGTAGAATTTTGTATCAGAAATTACAGACATACTTATGTATTTTTTGAAACAAAACAGAGATACACACTTTAGTTAGAAACTTTCAACTGACCACATTTTAGAGGGAGTGTAACTTCCTAGGCATGCATTTGTTTACCACTAACTGGCTGAAAACACGATTAAGAGAACTTTAAGTTTCTATTTTTCAATGTTGTTAAGAAAATTGTTTCAATTAAAGTATGTAAATAGTACTAAACCCATGCTTTCCTAATTCCATATCAATACATTTTATTAAATATAATGTATATGAAAATACACATTGTTGTGGTAGGATAAAAAAAGTGATAAAATCTATTAATGGAGTAACATTAAATGTCATTGTCTAACCTTTTATTGCTGTCCTAATTTTACTCAGTAGCTGTAAATACGGTGAACATTCATTTCAGTGTTTAAAAAGTAGCATCACTTTTTTATGGTATCATTTCACCAGCATGAATTACAGTAACAACTAAATAGACAAACGGGACAAAAAAGGCCGTGGGTGTAATGCAGAAATCCTGGCGAGGTTTTTGAAGGGAGCCTCAAGGAGCTGCACCTTCCTCTGAGACTCAACGGGTGTCGGAAGCGGGGCACCCTTAGCTGCAGGGGCTCCTCTCAGATTGCGACCCTTGCCGTGGGCACGTACGATTGCACCCTTTTGGGGAACTGTAACAGAACTCCTGAGCACCCTCCCGACCACCACCACTTGTGATTTCCCATTTACCCTCGGTGCACAGCGATGTTTACCTCCCGTTAATGTCAACAGGAGCTACGCAAACATGATGATGATGAAAGGCTGGGGTTTGGCTCACAGATATCTAATGAATCCCTCCTAATTGGTCTAATCCTAAAGAGGAAGCTTGCCCTGTGCATCCAGGACAGAACATATACCCTTAGAGCCAGCCGACTGCGTGTCAGGATGTCGCTCTCTTCTCGCTTGCTCGCCCTCAGTGCTCTGTAGCATATTGGCACCGTTGGCTTCTCAGAGAGAACTGCTTTTCACCAGGGTTCGCCAAAGGTTCTTAGAAACCCATTGACTCCTGCCTGGTTTTTCCCGTTCAGGAATGCTACAGTCTTGCACATTGCTTTGCATTAACTCGACGGCTGCACAGGCTACAGGTTTCTGCTTTTCTACCCACTGTAGCTGCGTAGACCTCCTGCTCATCCAGGACTTCACACTGTAAAAGCCTTTTACTGAAAAAAAGAGACTCATTAGCTGTATTCCTACTAGTGCTTTCATAGAGAAAACTGCAAACTCTCGGAGGCTTGTTTAAATACCACCTGTGTTCTGAAGAATTTGGGGAAGAGAGAGGCACACAGCAATACCTAGGAAGTTAGGTATCTCTTTGTGTATTTAGAAAGTCAGCTGGCATTTCCGCAATGTATGAAGGTCGAGCCATCCTCATATGAGTGCCACGTGCTGGCTGTCAGGCCAAACTCTGCTAGCCTGTGCTACCAGTATTCAGTACCTGTATTTATGTAGAACCTATTTTTCAGACGCTGGTTATTGATCTCTGAATATCTTTGTAAAATAGCACAGCTTAGCTCACAGGTCCCTTTCCAGCTGTGTGTAAACTTTTCCTAATGTTATGCTAAACAACCACAACAACAAAATCGAAGCCCAGATAATACTTGATCGTGTTTTGGGTTGAAAGAGCAGATTTGTGCAGATAAGCATCCCCACTAAAACACAGAGGTTGTAAACCTGTATATTGTGGAGCTCTGGGACTGGCTGTCTGCATTTGCTTTGGTAAAACATCCTTGTAAAGAGGCCAAGTACAAGGTCTCCCCGTTACTCGTCCTTAAAATGAGGCACTGGTGAGACTGAACTGGTACCTGGGCCACTGGGTCTGGCTCTCAAGATGGGGTTTCATTTCTACCTTATAGCAAGCTCTACTTTATTGGAGAAGACCATTTACTTAGAAGTAATTCATCAGCATCAAACTCCTTGGCTGGCAATCAAGCCTTTCTAAAAATAATACTGTGGCTTTTTTAATGCATTCACTGCCTTCATTGAAACAGTGGTCTTGCTTTGGATGACCCAGGAGAAAAAACCTTAAGAGAAGAAAGAGCAAAATCTGCAGCTGTGAGATAACATGCAATGGAAAGAGTTGCACTGGTGGTTTGGTTTCCAAGCTGTCATTCTGGGAATTGCATTCTTCCCTTACGTACATTCGTTTTAACAAGGAGAGTGGTAGTTCTTCCTAGTGCTTTCTTGGCTTTAAGTCTTGTAGCAGAACTGAGTTAATGGGTCGGAAACTGGAAGGGAACAACAGCACTTTTAGAAATTATTAACGTGACTTTTGAAAGATGGTGGTACCTGGGGACGGGCAGAATGTCAACGTTGTTGTGGCTGCAGATAGGACAGGATACCTCAGAGAAAGGAAAGAAATCTTTTTTTCTTTTTTGGGGGGGGTTAATTTAAAATCAGACCCACAGTCTCACAGGAGAACATCAATTATCCAGGACCCCAACCATCCATAATAATAGTAATAATAACAACAGTGAGTAATAACAAACCACGTGTTTGTCCTCAACCTGGGTGAACCACACTGGATTTAGTGCAGCTCTGTATTTATGCAGGAGTTTGCAGGCACTTTTTTATAGAAGTGGAGCTTTTCAGTGTTTTTTTAACAGCCCTTCTACTCACCTTTCCAGGAATTACCTTCTGAGATATACCTCTGAAGTGCTTAGGCACTGTGCTTTTTCAAGATGCTTTCACAAGGACTTCATGGGCTTATAAACATGGCTGTCAGGCTCTTTGCTTTCCTGGTGCCATCCAGGCAGCTCTCATGACCATCCAGGAGATACATGGGTACATGCCCGTTCCATACAGGGAATCGGCTGCACCAGCACCAATGTGCCAGTTTTCTGGCCCTCAAAGGACTTGTTTCCCCAGGCTATAGCTGTATGAGGTATTTGCCAGCAATGCCATTATACATCGGCAAGGTGGATGTCTGTCCTTTCACTCTTATCCCCATTTAGGACCTCTCCATCATTGCTCTGATTGCAGTAAGAATCAGCCTGGTCTTGTCGATCTGCCTCAAGAGCATTTTCTCCCTGTGGACAGAAGTCAGCCCTTCAGCGATGCTTCTCAGGGAAACCACCTGAGCTTGTTTTCCTCTGTGTTTTCCTCTGTGGTCGGATGTAGCTGGGGCAGGTTCAGCTCCTCAGAGGTCCAGCCTGCCACCTGAGCATGCACCCATGCTGTCCGTCCCAGCAGTACCAGGCTGGGAGCTCCCGCTCCCACGCTGCAAACCCACAGCCTCCGGTTCATTGCCATTAGGGTTGAAGCTCATGTTTGAGATCACCCAAGTCCCCTTCTGGCCGCGATTTTCCCCACCTCCTAAGCCCGTTGCCTCCCTCCAAGCCAAACACTGGCTGCATTGCATGAACGAACGCAGCGGGTGACCGGAAAACACATCTCACCTCATCTCATTGCCTTATTCCTTTGTGGTTTTTCTTCTGTGTACATCTTGTGAGTAAGCTGGTGCTTCTGCCTTGTAATTAAGTCAGTCCTTTGGAAAGCATCGCTCTTTCCTTCCCTTTAACCCCACTGCTGATGCTCAGCTCTGTGAAACAGTGCTGTTTTAGGGACTCCTTTCCAGGCTTCTCCCTCACAGCTCATCTGGCAGCTGCCATCTCTGCCGCAGCCCTCCAGCCCCTGGCTCAACGAAGCACTTCAGCAGATGCTTAGCTGTAATTCATGCCCCAGTTCAGTGCAAAGGCGTACGTAAAGCCAGCCGGGTGCCTACGTGCTTTGCTGGGGACGCGTGGAGGAATTCAAAAGGCTTTGATAAGGTAGAGCCTACATTATGAACTTGGTTCAAGCTCTGCAAGGATTGAAGGATTGCGATAGGGCATCAAACAAAAAGTCAAGATTAAGATAAAATACAGAAGTAGTTTATAGTCTTTGCAGCTGGATCTGTTTTCTTTCTTATCTTCCCAAAAGTGGTTTTAGCCACTAGCATCAACAGAAGTGTATTTACCAGGCAAATCATAATTCATATACTGACAGGTTGCAACACATTTGGAAGCACTGTAAAGCAAAAAGCACTAGGTTGACCTGGCCTCGGAAATACCAAGTACCTCACCAAGTTCAGTGCTGGTAGAAAGCCAGTCTGTAAAGCCCTGAGAGGTTGCAGGCAGCCGGTGAGTTGACTCGGGCACCTTGAAAGACAGAGCATGTCACTGAGCTGACACTAAGCCAAATGACTGATAAATTACAGAACTTTTTTCTAGATGCACCTAGTTATTACATATTTTCTCAACATGAGTTTTTATGAGGGAACTTTTAAAATGTTCATTTTAAAGTTTTTTTACCCTTGCGCATAGGGTTGGGGGGGAAACATTGTGGAAAATGCAGTTTTTGTAATATTATTAAATACATTTTCAAAACTAAGATGTGACAAGTCCAGACTTTTACTGCACCAGTGGTGTCTACTTTCATGCTGCTCCGTTTGCCACTGTGATAGTTCAGTTTGTTCAAATCTAGCAGTCAAAACCCTTGAAACACAGAAAAGCTGGGAATCAGGTTAAATCACCTTAGCTTTGAGGGGTTTGCTCTGTACGTACATTCCACATGTATCCTGGTGTTTGTTTAGCCCAAACACTCTTGTCCTACATGCATATCAATGTATCTATAGTTAAATACATGCGCTTATATATATATATATGATTATTTGTGTATATAATATAGAAATACAGCTACGTTGTTGTTGTCAAATACTGAGTAAATCTAACAGAAAAGCATTTATAGGCACCTAGTTTTGTTTGTTCATTTAAATATTTTAAAATAAGGACCGTCCTTGGGAAATTATTTTTCTGTACATGGGAGGATATATTTAGGACCTAATTTAAAAGAATAAAGAACTGCAGTAAGAATACATTAAACTAGCCTGGTTGCTTGATAGTGGTCAAAGGCTCTGTTGTGACCATAGGTGAATTCCTTGTGCTGCTTGTAAAGATGCAAAAGTGTCACTAACCCTGGATTTAGCAGTCGGTTCTGGGATCTTAACGTGTTGTGCAAGTGAAGGGAGCTGGTGCTTTGTCTGAGACCCCCTGGCAGCAGCTCCTGCCCTCTGCGGTGAGCACAGGTGAAGGGGAAGGCTGGGATGCAGGAGAGTAGGGGAACAAGGGAAGAAATAGGGGCAGAGCTAAAAAGTAAGAGCTTGGTGAGCAGCAGGATCTCTGCCTGCCCCCAAAAAGCGCGGGTGGGTGTCCATTGGGTGATGGATTGGAAGGGCAATCTCTCCCAGCTGTGGTGGCTGCTCCATGGTATAACCCGTTCTTGCCAGGAGGAGGAGGGAAGCTTGGGTGTGGGACCGTAGCGCTGGTCCAGGTGCTGGTCCAGCTCCCTGCCTCTGCTCTTGCTCCCTCTTGCCACACCTCACTGTGTCTTTCAGGTTTTCCTAGGGTTGCACCACCACGCTCACCCTGGGATGGGGCTGCTTTTGGGGTGACCGGGCAGCACTGCTTGGAAGGCCATGCTGGTGCGGAGGGACCTGCACCGACCCTCCTGTACCGCATGCATCCCACCTAGGCAAGGCCCATAGCAAGCCACCGCAGCAGGTACGTGCTCCCCTCGTGGCGAGACAACCCCAGTCCTCCGGGGAAAAGGCAAAGCTGCCCCGCGTGGGGCAGGTTTTCCTGGGAGGCTTTGGCTTTGTTAACAGCTTGTGCAGAATTACCCTGTTCCAGTCCTCAAGTAGCTGAAGAGGAATTTAGATTCCGGCAGCCTTTGCAGGCTGTTTAATGGGTACTTTCTACTTTGTGTTGGTAAAGTGTTGGGGGGAAAAAAAAAAAAAGATAGCCGTAGTATTTTTTTCAGTGTTAATACTTAGAATTGGGGAATCCTCCTCCCTGCTGGTGGTGGTGTTACTTTTTAGTGCACTTTTTGCTGCCAAACAAATGGTATCAATTAGTTTCCTTTTTTTTTTTCTTATAAAAGGAAGTATCGTACTGTCTGTAGTATTCACGTGATCCTAAAAATTGCAAAGGCATTATAAAATAACTCTTATGTGTACGTCTTAAGATCTGGCCAAACAGGAGAAAAAGTTACTTTTCTTTTTGTTTCGGAGAAAATGGAATTAATTTGTATTGTTCATTTACATCACATCTAACTATTCTACAGTAAAAATTCATACTGTGAAGTTGGTTTCTTCTGGTTTTTTTTTAAAAGCACTTATAATAGCTATAATGAATAATTATAAACCAGACACCACTGTTTCTCATCAGACAGTTTCAACTGTACTTGGGTTGCTGTGAATGTGTTGTTTCCTCAGCCACTCTTGGTTAAATAATTCTATTTACAGACACGGTCCAATTAAGCAAGAGTCCTTAAAATGTGTTCGCCTGTTTGAGGAATTGTGCCGCTTCCCAGACTGCAGTCACCGAGGTGGAAACTGCCGATAAGGTTTTAGGCTGTGCGATTTGTTTGACACAGATGAGACTGTAGCTGTGCAAGTGAACTTATGCAAGAATAAATAAATTTTTTTTTAAAGTTTAACTGCGTACTGTCACATTCTTGAGATGCACTGAAGAAGCAATTATTTTGTCAAAGACATTAAATAAATCTTCAGATGAGTATTTGTGACAAAAGACCTACACAGGTGTAAGCAAAGTAGTAGACACAGCAGCCGGGTGGTAACTTACCAGCATTTAATGCCTGACACGTGCCACTTTTCATCTCTGTAACGTATTGTTTGCATTTTTTTCAGATTTGAAAATTGGGAGTTGACCAAATCTGTAGTAAGACAGCAAAAAACAAATTATCAAAAAATAATAATTAAAAAACCACCCACCCCAAAGAACAACCAAAGGCACTTGCTTAATAGGCCAGGTGCCATTACTTCATGCGCCTTACGATGTTACACAGGCCCTGCTCTGTGGCCAGGCACACCAGCCACAGTGTTTACACACCTTGTCAGTGACCGCCTGTGGCTCTGCCGCCCGACAATATAGAAAGTTCCACGCTGGTCTCTCCCCTAGTTTTTGTTAATAATTACTGAACATGGCCAGCTGCCCTGAGAGCAACACCCTCGGTATCCTAGTAAGCAGTGGGTCTGGTTGTCTGGTTCAGCACCCACTGACGCCTGCACCTCGAGGATGTATTCTTTCGCAGCTGTTTGGGGCTGTGCGGGCACAACGGGACAGCGCTGTGGCCAAAGTGCCACGCCACAATGGTTTGTAAATCACAGCTGCTGTAGCGGTAGGTGAGACAGGACACGTCAGGAAGCTCGCCAGCCGTTCGGGCTGCTTTGTCCAGGCCACGTTAATCCAGCTGAGCAGGGGCCGGCATCTCCGCTGCACAGCACTGAGCTCTGGAAAGCCGCATCGCTGCAGGTACAGCTCCCGGAGCAGCACCAGGAGAGGAAAGGGGGGTGCAGGAGGCCCCTTTGCACCACTCACTGCCCCACGGCCCGCTCAGCCTGCCCCTCTCGCAGGGCCACAGGCCTCCAGCAGCCTCTCTGCCCTGCCTCTGAGCCTCCTGGGGATCCCAAGTGCCACCCACCCTTGTCACTGACCCCACAAGCTTCAGCACTCCCTCCCCAGCACGAGCCCACCCTGCTGCTCCCACCGCCTCCAGAAGTAGCACTTTATTCTGCCTCTGGGGTTCCTGGGCCAATTCCATCCGCCCCTCTCCTGTTCCCAGGAGGGCTGGCAAGAAGCTGAGCGCAGCATTTACTTCTCCTACCCCCCTCCAGGCAGGGTGTATGGCCAGCAGCCCTGGGCTGGCCCTGGTGGGAAATGTACTTCCAGCAGGAAGTACCAGAGAAAGCACAGGGCTAAATAGTCTCTCCCCTGCAGGGACTACTTCTGATTATTAAGTGTTCTGTTAAAAAAAGCCATGGCGAGTTAACAGGTTTCAATAACAAATGAACTGAAATGAGCTAGCACTACCAGTTCAACACCCCACCCCTGCGATAATGGCATCCCTCCAAAACCTATCCAAAATGAAGTCAAACATCAGTTCTTGACCAAGAACCAAGCGGGAGAAACAGGCATTTTACACTCCTTCACAAGCCCGTCAGACTATCTGAACAGAAAACAGAGGCACAGCACTTCAAGGACAGTCAGAAATTTGTGTCCAGCTGTCACCTGGGAAGGTGACAGGTCATATAGCCAGTCACGATGACTCTGCTGTGGCACCCATTAGTTGTGAACCCCTGTCCCATCCCAAACATTTTTGTACGCAGTTTTAAGTTACAAACACCTTCACCTCTCACTAGTAAGTTTTCAGAGGGCAATTTTAGTTTAAGGCATATACAAAACTCTCTCCAACGATACAGATGTGGAAGTAAACTGGGCCTGATACAGCACTTGCTGGTGAGGATGCACTGATGACGCAACTGTTTCCACAGCCACTGGCGCACTTATGAAAGAATCTGCCAGTCGCAGTTCCAGCGTTCACACCTTCCACACACAGAACCAGCTCGTGCAGCAGCAGGACTGTCGCACCGCTGTCCTGACAATACCCTGAGTGACAGTTTTCTCTGGAGATTGACAGAACCTCAGCAGCAGTGACCCCATTTATCAGCTCCTAGAGCATTACTCTCCGTTTCCTTCACAGCAACGCTCACCTGCATCCAGGGTGAGCTAGCTTTTCAAGCTGCGTCATGAAATGTTCAGTGAGGACTAAGTGAAACTCACTGCAGCTTCATCACCTTTCTCCCTCAGCGCTGTGTTTCCGAATCAAAATACTTCACACGATCTATTCAAGCAGAAATAATTTTATTGTTTCCATCCGACAGGGTTAATCGTGAATGATGAGGACAGCTTGCTAGACAGTCTCTCTCATGATTTTGGTGAGTTTCTGGATCTTTGACCTCGTTGACATGTCCACGTACTTCTCCCCAATATTGACAATCATGCCACCAAGGATTGACGGGTCAGTCTAAAGAAGAAATATTGAACAGAAATTCTCTTAGCAAAAATTTGTTAGCCTAGTATACAGTTTTTACACTAGTTAAAAAAAAAAAAAGCTTTCAAAAGAACCTTTTTTAAGATAACTTTGGAATACAGTGACTGCAAAGTTAAGATTTTAGTAATTACAGCATCACCAGATTTACAAGAAAGCACAGAACTATGTAATATAGCAACTAGATTCAGTAAAATGAATTTTTCTTTTTAAAGATCAGAGAGACAGAAGCCAAGCTTAACATGAACTTGATGAAATTTATTTACAAGTCAAAAAATCCAGACCTTGGTCTCCAGCTTTAAGACCTCTCCCTTAGCCAAGAATCCACTCAGAGCACTTTTTAGCTCAGTAAGGTTGGCATCATCCAAGGGCTGAAAAATAGGAACAGAAGACAAGGAAAATGAGGACTTGAAAATATTCAAATGATATAACAAGAACCCAAATTTTCTATTCAGATTCTTCTAAAGACAGACACTTCCACCAGGAAGGCAGATTAAGCAGCCTTCTTGAACAGGAATAACCAAAGGACAGCACAGAGACAGCAGTCGCTTTGTGCCCTCCTAATTTCATGAAACATTGCATTATTTGTGCACATATTCCCAGCAAAAGTTCGATGCTGACATCTTCAGATGGCAAGCGTCAGGAATCCATGCTTGCCAAAGTAAGCACTTGATGGAAAACCTTGAGATCTACCTCACAGCGGTGTTCAGGCTGTACAAGGAAAGATTAATTTTGCTGCTTCTAACAATTAAGATCATCAGCTTGAGAAGAAACACGGTTTCATGTAAAGCACTGGGCAGTGACTGAGGACACTGGCAGCAAGCCTGCAGGCCTGCTGCAGGCTTGCAGAACGCTCCTGGCTAAGCACACCTCTCTCCATCACCACGGAAGAACTCTGCATCCCTGTGGGAGATAGATACACTGTGAATTTGTCCTTGTTATCCCTACAAGTCGCTTGGATACCACTGAGATAGAAACAAAAGGGTCTTCACCGAAGAGCAGCACCTCTGTGTTACTGGCAATTTAAATAATTTCTATTTTAATAGCTAACAGCTTGAGAGCCAAAAGAAACTAACAACAACAACAACAACAAAGCAGCAGGAAAGTAACTTTACATATGAAATATTTAGGAAAACTTGTGGAAAGGTTTGCACAGGCTTGTGAGTCCACATGTCCCTGAAGGCTATAACTAAACTGACAATCTGTGCTCATGGCCTACGGGGAGCCAGTTATTCTGAAGTGGATCAGCCTCTTTATTTAGTCCAGGTAGGCAGTTTACTGTACCCCTACCCAAGGGCTACAGATTTATGTTAAATACCTAGCTGACCAGCGTCCCGCTCTAACAGACCTAGGCATGGATCCATTAACAAAAAAGTTACCAAAGTGCCAGAACCACCTCCAGCCTGCTGTTTACAGCTCATGGAGGCACCATCTTCCCTCTCACCTTCCTGAGCACCAGCCAGACTTGCCTGCCTGCTACTTTTGAAAAAGTCTTCCTACAGTTTCGGAGTTAGCCACTCTGTCCTGATTACTGCAGGTGGTGAAGTAGGTAGCTGCTCCCCATGAGGCACAGCACCAAGCACCACAGGCATTCTCAGTCCTATCAGGTATCTGCCTTGCCCTAGTTAATAGCTCCTCTATTAGTTCTGACCTGATCTGTATGATCCTGATGACAGAAATAAGAGCAGGGGCAGTTGTACCTGCAGACCAGGCTGACTTTTATCAGCCACTGGGTTCACACACAAGAAGGAAAGATGTTACCTGTTAAGCTGAAACGGGAGGAACAGGTTTAATTTTTGATCAATAATTGTTGGATATCAAAAAACTATTTGCAGAAAGACTTTGATCTTGGTAGAGCTGAGGTATTTCCTCACTACTCATATAGCAAGTACTTAAACTATGAGAGGAAAATTAAGCTAAAGAAGTTTGCCTTTTAGACCGCTACCTCTTAAACTCGATCTAGAGGTTCCTAACTCACCTGTGCAGTGGTGACAGTGCACAGCACTTCTCCTCGGTATGCACTCATGATCTTCCCAAACGCAGAAACAATGTCTGGAGTGTGACGCAAGCGACCGTTTTCAGCAAGCAAATCTGGAAGAGGCAGATGTATTGAAAGGTTTAAAGCATGCAGTAGAAGCAGATTTGCTTAGCTACCAGTAAACACAAGTAGTCTCAGAAGTTTTTCAGAATTCAAATGATTACTCACTCATCAGGTTGACCGTAATAGGGGACATCTTCTCTTTTGCTAAAGCGTCACTCACTGCTTTTTGTTTAACTGCGCTCTTGGTATGAGGGTTCATAACAACACCGGATAGCTTGGGGTCCTTCAAAAGAGTCTAAGAGGATATACAAACAACATGATAAAGACCAGGAGTTTTCCAGGCATCACAGGGCCTAACTGGACTACCCGAAGCAGGCAACATGGTCACTCACTGAGCAAGAATAAAGGGGTCAGAAGGAGATAGGAAGTGAAATGGTAGCTCCAGCTATAGCTCATTTACAGTATGTTTCTTTTAGAGCTGATGCTCCTCCTGTATCGCTTTCAAGCAGGTTAACATCGGGGGCGCAGTGCAGAGAGCAGGCCTACTAGTCCAGCTGTAAGTGGGAGTCCCACAGCGTGCAAGAGCTGGGCCCACCTCCCTCCTAACAAGAAGCAGCAGGCGAGCCCCACCACCCCCAAACCCCCGTGCCAGCTTAGGCAAACGCGGGCTGGAGAGCGCCTTACCGATACTCGGCTCAGCTCCTTCTCCACCTGCTCCAGCTTCTTCTGCTTGGTGGCGGCGGAGTACAGCGCGGTGGCATAGCGCCCTTCCAGCCCGTACACCTGGATGGGGGGCTGGGGGCGAGAGAGCGGGCGGGCGCTGAGAGCGGACCCGAGCCGGGGAGCCAGCGGCTGCCTGCCGCTCGCCGGGCCGGCGGCCCCGCCGGTGACCCCCCTGCCCCCCTCACCTTGACCAGCTTGGAGACCGGCCTCGCCGCCGACGTGCTCAGCTGCCGCACCTGCGGGGCGCACAACGGCCGGCATCGACTCGCGCCTCGCGCCTCAGGCACGGGGGCGCGCGCCGACGGGGGAGGGGAAGGGGAAGGGAACGTTCGAGACCCCGCGCGGGCGCGGGAGGTGGGTGAGGGCGCACGCGCGACACGCCGTTTCCTTCCCTTCCCCCTCCCAACACCCCGTGAGGGCCGCGGGGCCGCCGCCCCCCAACTTCACCTTCAGGGAGAACCCCGCCACCGCCGCCATCTTCCCCGACCGCCGCTCGAGGTCACAGCTGAGGCCGGTCCCCGAGGTGAGGCAGCGCGCAGGCGCGGCGGCGGCCACCGCCCCCGGCCCCACGCTACCGGCCCGCCTTTTCTGCCGCGGGGCACACTGGGAAAGGGAGTTCGTCAGGGAGACACCTTCCTACCGCACCGCACCCCGCCCCGCCTGCGGAGGGCTGTGGCTCCTGAGCGCGGGCAGGGAGGGCGGCCCCCGCCTCCCCCCTCCCGCACTGCCCGGTGTCCCTCTGCCCAGCGCCCTCCGAGCAGCTTGGCTAGGCCCTGCTGGCAGCTGGGGGAGAAGCCGAGCGCTAAGGAGCCCCAACCGCTGGGCAAGCCCGAGGGGTGAGGCTGGGCCCCGCCGGCATACCGCTGCTCCTCTCGTGGGGAACTGCTGCTTGGCGCGGGCGGGGCGGCCTACGCTTGGCCCGCGGGTGAAGGAAACGGGAGCGGAGCCTCTGTGGTATCCCTGCCCCGCACGGGCTGGAGCTCCAGTTGAAACGTCCCCCTCGTTGCCGCTTCTCATACCCTGGTGCTGAAGGCGGCTTTCCTCAGGCATTGGCTGGTGGTGCGGGTCTCCGGAGAGGACCAGAGTGGCCAGGGCAATGGCTCCCCTTGGGTGCCTCACCCCTGCCTCTGGCTGTCCTGCACATGCAGAGTTACACCCAGCTCCTCGGCTGGCCGTGCATGCGTTTGTGGCTTTGCAGGTGGAGGGGCCAGGGGATGGGAAGAGCAGTCTGGGCCACAAGGGCTGCTTGGGGGCCTTGCAATCGCTGTAACAGGGTGCAGTGACCCACCACCCTTTCTCACGTTCCTGTAAGGGTCCTGCAACACACACCCACGCATATCCCTCTGTTCAGATGCACCAGGAGAGCAAGAGTCACACAAGCTCTTCAACAGAGAAAGTATCAGCTATGCTTTCCTCACAGACATTTCTGCTGCCCTCTAACACAATGAAACTACCTCTGAAACGCAATGAGCTATTTCCTCCCCTCGGATAAACTAGATCCAAACGTCTCCTGGGGCAAAGACACAATCTCCCAGGTAAAGCATACAGTAGGCAGCTCTGACTTTGTCAGTCTCTCTGCATGACCTTGAGCAGCTCACTCGGGTCCTGCCTACTACTGAACTATCTTGAATGGTTAAACTCTTTCTTTTCCTAATTCTTCCATCTTTTCCGTAAGAGAAGGTAAAACGCTTGCCTGCTTCGCAGAGCTGTTACCAAGTTTGAGCAACTATTTTCTGTGGTGTGAGTAGCTCAGATGGGCGGTCCTATTGAAATAACAAAGCATGGCGTTAATGAAAAGCATGCTGCGTGAAGTCTGCAGGTCAGACGTTAAACACTAGATGTTGCTGTTGCTACAAATTGAAAGCGAAATGATCGCTTCAGCTACGTCAAAAACAGAGGATTAGAATAACGCTCTTTAGGAAATACAGTCTGAATAAAAGAGCTGGTCTACCGTCCCGCCAGAAACACGACAGTGTCACCAACAGGCTTTATTCTGGATGTCAGAATTTAGTTCTGTCTTCTATCGCTGGCTGTATTTGCTGTGGTGGCATTCAAAGGCACAAGTATAGTCCATGACAGGTTTAAGCCTGACATAACACCATGCTTCTTGATAATTTTAATAACTACAGTACTAAGAAAAGCATCTATAAAATGTAGAAAAATATTTGTTTTTCTTTAGCAAAAATCATATTTTTTTTGTGTGTGATAATATGCATGCACTGAATTTTGGAATGGTGCAGAGAATGAATTTATTTGAAGGGGGGTCCCGTATCCCAAATTCTATTACTGTAATTCTGAAATATTCTGTGATCTTGTAGCATTTTAATACACAATTTATAAGCCACAATCTGGCTTACTGAGGCCAGTCAAATCACTGAGAGCTGAGGGTACTTTAATGGACTAGAGATTGGGTCAAATCCTAATAGTGCTTTCAAGAATTAGAATCAGAGCACCTCTCACAGGTTAATTTTAGACAAGTAAAATCCCACAGGTGATAAATGGCTTGTACCTTTATGCCTTATACTGGAAGGAATATTTAAATCCTAATAAAACCTGTTCTTGTATTTGCATATCTGTTATAATAATGGATTCCTCCATCATCATTATATGGGAGTTTTTAGGAGGTTTTTTTTCTCCTACAGAACAATTAAACTCCCCATACTGCCAATCCTTCATCATTTCACATTTACCTCTGTCCCTGGTTTCAATTTGGTCACTTAGTGAGCACCTGAACGTTTACAAGCTCTTCCATGAGAAACACCTGGAAGAACATCCACTTGTGGGTCTGCCGCTTTAGTGCTTCTAAGATGTAACCTTAAAGTAGGTTTAGTGAATATAGTGATATTATAAACATCACATTGTTCTCCTGTTGGGACAGATTAGAACTGAAACAATGCAAAATATATTTTATTTTCCTTTTATTTGAGAAATCTTGAAAATAATTGGTCTGAGTTTAGATACATTTAGACACACTCTTGTTCTTATATTGAAGACACATGGACTTCACACAGGCCACAGAGTTCACTGTAATCAGCACTTTTATGTCTCTAGAAAGAATGTGATGATTCTTCAACCGTGATAGTGGTGGGAATGTGTTTCGATGTGGGCCCAGCTGTGTCAGGTGTCATAAAACTTGTAGCAAGTCTTAGACCATGCCACGCAGAACTTGCAGCACGTAGAGGTAAAAAGGAGATGAGGTTTGTAACAATGCCTCTGGGGTTCTCATAGTGATGAGAGAGTATCAGGTCAGTGCCACAAAACATGCCAAACTTACCCTCCACCAGACTATGGCCAGCTCCTTAAAAAAAAAACCAAAACAAAAACCACCACTCATAAATTCTAGTAATTATACTAGTGACCCAAAATTTTTAAGCAATGCTGCAAACACTGAATACTTTTCTCCCTCACCTTGCAACTCACCTGAAACATGAGCTTTCAGCCTGTTTTGAATGCTGTTCTGCACCTGCTAGTCAGTAATTGCATCCGTCTTTTTCCCTTTAGCTGAGCCTGGCATTCCCAGACTCAGCATGGGAGAGTCCCAGAGCAGCCAGGGTGTAGCTGGAAACAAGTTCCTGACCTCTGTAAAAAGTTTGTTATTTACAAGAAGTGGAGGAGTTTTCCTGTCATGGTGCTTGAATTAAGCCCAGAGAATGTGGCACAGAAAAGCTATGACCCAACTCACCTCTGCGTTGCTACTGTGTTTTTGTTTCTGCAGCTGCTGAAGGAAGGTTTTTGTTTGTTTTGTTTTGGTTTTTTTTTTCTTTCTGCCGGGGGCTGCCCTTTATCTTCAGCAGAAACAGTTGGTACACTCACTGAATCTAATTCACCTGCTTGTTTTCCATACCTCTGCTCCATAAGCAGTTCTGCTTGGGCAGGTAAGTTCCAGTGCTCTGTCACGCTGACTGCCCGGGGACTAAGCCTTTACAGGCAGAGTGACCCACCCACTAAAATCTTACTGCCTAGGGAAGACCTGACTCATTTTCCCATTAAGAAAAGGGTTTCTCACTCAGTGGCAGGGGACAGAAAACACTTCTTTTTTTTCTCCAAACTGGAAAGAATGGTTGTAAAACCACAAAAATGGTTAGGGGAATTCAGAATAGGAGCAGGAGCAATGTTAATCGAGTTAAGTGACTGAACTCACTGACCTTAGCATCAGAACACTCTACTGAAAGCTCTTCATAGCAATACTTGCAAAAGCAAGCACCATTGCCTATGTTCTCCTGCCCTCCAAGGGAGGTTTCAATCTAGCATTGTTTTATGACAAAATGATTAATCGTTACGATTTTATTGTGCATGTTATACTTCTGAGGTGCTCATGCTGTTCTAGTTTATTTTCCATGCTACCATAGTAATCTGTTGTAAAAAGGGGAAGAAAACCACAACTAGGTGCTTGTAGCTTCCTTGGCAAAATATCTACACTTTTAAAGTGTAGACTTAAAAAAATCCACACTCTTTTAAGATATCCAAGAAAGCCTGAAAAAATAGTTTAAGGGTGAGCTATGATACGGTTTTTATAGGTTGGTGAAATAAGCACTAATCTGCGAGGCTTTATACTAGAAAAAGTGATGTGGCCTCACTTGGACATTTGACCATTTTAGAGGTTGTCCATGAAATATCAATGGTAAAAAGAACTGGTTTGGGAAAATATGTGAATAATAGGCATGCTTTGGTGTAGGTAGTACTAATAGCTGAGCTTTACCATTTCACACATTGGCAGAGGAGCAGTTAGAACATCGCACTGAGACTCGGGAGATTTGGGATCTATTTTCAGCTCTGCGTTGGGCCTGCTGATTGGCTTCTAATTATTCTGCGCCTCAGTTCCCCCATCTGCAAAAAAGCAAGAATGAGACCAACATCCTTTATAAACAGCTTTAAATTCTGTTGATGAAACACACTTTATTAATAGCAATGATACCTTCTCACACACGCTGCTGTTAAAAAAAATTTTGTAAATTCACAAATGTCAGTCAGATTACGGTGATGTGCAAGTGGCTATGGAGAAAATAAAGAAGAGGAGGACCATCATGTTCCATCACTGCCATGGAATATGAGATGTTAACCTGGACTCACCTCCGGAGTCAGAATGGCAACACACAGAGTGAATTAGAGGTGTTGGTCTATATTCTTGCGGTCTGTCACAGAAATGCCCACCAAACTGGCAGAATCAGCAGATATCGTTGACTGAACAGGTCTAGAACATGAACCACCCTCTCAGCCAGCACTGAAAGTGCACCTTCAAGTGGAAGACCTCTCTTCCTTCAGTTTAAACTTGGGCCAGATACTGGCCTGAGTCATAGCAGGGTAGATCTCTAAAATACACAAGTCAGAGGTATTTCTGCAGAGCTGAGACCCCAGCCTGCCATCCACTCATCACATGTAGATCTTCATATCTGCCTTAAACTGAACTTAGCTGTCTTGTGCACGGATGCAAGGATCTTGCCCAATGTGCATATTGCAGCATTTTGTGTTAGACAGATGCCTCAGAAGATTCTGGTTACATATTAGGGCTACAGCTTACCACAAGAGGGAAACCAATACTAATAATATAACTTTATTCGCGTATTAACTATGGTTATTGTGGCAAGGTTTTTATCCATTTCAAGGCTGTTGCATGTCTCCTTCTCTTTCCTTGTAGCAAATGGGCATTTGATCATATGTCAGAAACTAAAGAACATTATTCCACATTCCATTTGCTCAATGTTCCGTGAAATGAATTTCATGGATTTGCCTGTCTCATTTGAATGGCGAATAGATAAACCTGAAACAGAAAGTTGGGAAGAAACTAAGCTGGTTCTTTTCTTAACATTTAAACAGTTGACATGCAAGTAAGGGCAAGTTAGGTGGGCATGGCACTTCATAAAATAAAGATGGTGTTTTCCCTCATTTGGCTGAGCATGAGAAATTAAAGACTATTCTAGGAGTCATAGACATAACTATTTCTAGTAGCTCTTACCCCATAGTAATGACAAATTAATTCAGCAAGTCCTCTGATTTGTTCTTTAGCTTGTTTTGCAATGTATGTATGTAAGCACCTTCTTTATGGATTCATTTATTATGGCAAACCTGATCTCATTTACTCTGCTGCAAACCAAAGTAACTCCGCTGATTTCAGGAACTTCATTGAATCACTTATCTTGTGGTATGGTGTCTGTGAAAGTCACCCTTGTTCAGATCACATGTTGAAGGCTTAAACCTGATAGGTCAAGATTTGTCATTACATTTCCTTTTGCAGCCAGACGTTATAATATGCATGTGGCCTTTTGAAAAAGGTCTTCGTAAAGTGGTGAAAGCAGTGCTTTTGCAAAAGAGAATTTTAAAAATAGTCTGGGTGTAACAGAGAAACTGAATGGGGATTCGTCAACAATATTTCTTTGGTTGATGTTTTCCTCATCTGTCTTCTAAATTGCTGCAAGATATAAATATATGAGAGTCGCTGTTCAGAAGATTTCTGTAGAGCATTGCTGACATATGACACTGGTTAGAGATCATAATTCTTGGTGTTTGGAAGTCATGATTTTTGAGGAACAGCAGAAATGTGAAGCCAAAAGCAATGCAGAAAAACATGTATGTTGAGGCTTCCTATGAAGACCCCTAGGGTGTTCCCTGCAAGTGCAGGAGAGGGAATCAGGGCAAGGTTGTGAAAGTCACAGACATAGATTGCAGGCCCCAAAGGACATTTGCATAACTAGCTTCTTTGTTAAAATTTTTTTTAAATACTTTAGGAGCATTTTAGGTATTTTGTTCTCCACACTACTGCCTCCCCTTTACCGCAGTGATACCTTAAAATGCTTTCCTAAAGATGCTGCTGGTCTCAGGGAAATTGTCAAGCTTAGAACGGGAAACATAGCCAGAAATATTACTGCTGCCCAAGTGGGCAGACACCTTTCACAGACCCTCACAGTACATTGTTGTTCAGGTATTCCCACACTACTTTTCTCTCTTCTTTCCCTCCAATGCTGTTTTAGGCCCCTGTCCCATGTGTATATATGCATGTGTTTAAGTACACGAGCAGTCACACTGCCTCCAGTGAGAATATTCACATGACTAAAATCATGCACTTGCATAGGGATTTCCTGAATGAAGGGCATAAAAGGAAATGGCCAGGTTAAAAATAATGGGTTGGTTTTATCCCTGATGTAATGCCTTTGACACTAGTGGAATTATACAGGGCTGAAAGGGATCCAATACGTCCAAACAAAGAAGTATCTCCAGCTCCCTCACCTGCCAGTTTCCGTATCTATGTTTATGGCATAATCAAAGTCAATCCTCCTTTCCCCATGTTTGGGCGGCTAAGGCTGGGGGGAATTCAGATCACTTTGCACCAGCAGGAGCTGCTCTCCTTCTGGACAGTATCTCCCCAGGTCCCAGGTGTGTTTGTCCTGCAGAGCTGTCGTGCCCATGGAGCTTTACCAGAGCCCTGTGTCCTCATTGCCCAGCACTGCCACAGGGGTGGCCAGGGCAGCCAACAACAGAGCAGGTCTTGCCTGTCCCGCCGCTTACCTGCTTCCAGCTGATGCTGAGCCATTTCGTGGCCTTAGCAGGAGCTGCTGTTCTTGGGGCGAGAGCCCCTCTTGTCTCCGTTGGTGTCTAGGTTGCTTCTCTTTGTCTCCTCCACCAGTGCTGCTTTGTTCTGTGAGGGTATTAAATGCTCCAGATGAATTCTCACACTTGAAAACAGCTGGTATGTAAATAAAAAAAAAAAAAAGAAAAAGGTTGTTAGGCTTAGTAGAAACCCCTCTTAAAAATTTTTCTCCCTCCTTTCTATGGCCGTCCTGCCCCGTGCCCACGCAGTGTTTGGGAGTCCCCAGCCCGTGCCACTGTGAAGCTCTGACGTGGGACCTGTGTGAGGCTGAACTCACACCCACAGCTAGGCTTCTGTGCAGCTCGTCTGTAGTTTTCTCCAGATCACCAAAAGCATGTGCCATACCTGCCTGCTCACCCCGATACTCACTAGCATGGGATAGACCTCTGAATGTCAAAAGTTAGGGAGTCAGGAGAGAGAGGAGAAAAAAACCCACCCCAAAACACAACGCTGAATAAACAACCTCTAGCATCCAGGGCTCATGACTGCTTTTGACAAGATCTATCTTTAGTTATAATAGTGAGTCACATCATTGTGATCTGACTTTACGGTTAGTTTGAGGTATGAGCCAGGCCATGGGATTGAGAGCGAGAGCATCATGGGATGTAGCTGTAAAATTCCACTACTCGCTACTCTCTAAATCAGGTTTGAAGAGCATTAAGAAACAGGAAGCGTGGGGGGTGGGGGGAGGTATTTTTTCAGCGGAAAATTATTGCAGCGCATGGTGCATTGTGATGTAGTTCATCAGTGCAAGGAGAATAATAGGGGAGACGTATTAGCAATCGGAGACCGCCGTAATAGTCTTGAGCAAAGCACACCTCTCTCCGCATAGCTCTGTGTGCAAAGTGTCACGTCTAACCCACCCCACCAGCCACTACAAGCTAATGCAGGATTTTCTTGGATGGTGCTGCGTTGCTTAGCAACATTGCTAGGCAGCATGCTATACATCACGCACGGCACCGGCTACTACGGTGTAGCAGGGCTGCTTCCAGTTATTTTTCTGTGCTATAAAATATTAATTTTCTGCTCGCAAGCAGGCACGGCACCAGGAGGTTGAGGGACACTCCCTCCCAGGTGGACATGTGCAGCTCCTGTTGACTGTAACGGGAATCACAAGCAGCCCTAGGCTGAGCTGAGCTCCTGCTATGTAAAATGTGGGCGTGATTCTTGAGATATAAACACTTGCCATGCCTGAGATGGAATACAGGTTGGCTTTAACGTAAATAAATAAATAACGAGGCAGTGAAGGTGATGTGACAGACAGAATAATACATGTAACATATACCCCCCTACACTTTTTTTCTTTGACTGGCAGCAGATCCTGTTGTGAGGACCGCGTGTTTGTGTATACAAAGAGAGGGACGTTTACTCGACATTCTGGGATATTTTTGAGGCTCCTCCACACCACGGCATTGTTGGATGAAAGCTCATATCACAAACACCTGTGGTGGTTTTTTAGGCTGATGAGTGTGATTTCAGTGGAGTCTGCCTGCCAAGCCCCCTCCCCAAAAGGATTGCATAACCAGCTGTTGCATGCACACACACACACAAAGAGAAAACCAATCCTATTGTACAAGAAGCTGAGGTGTTATTACAGAAGGCAAACAACAGAGACCCTGGTCCCCAGAGCTAGAGAGAAGATGGCATCTGCAGCTCGCTTCAGGTGTGCGGACCCAGAACTAGGAGCTGTCTTGTCCGAGGGCAAAAGAGGCCTCTGCAAAGGGTCTACACAGGACAGGGTTTGAATAGTTCTGAAATCTCCACACCTAAAATGTTCATTTTTTGGACATATCGTTACTGATACTGTTGGCAGGTGGCAAGAAGGGAGGGATGCAAAAGAGCTCATAAAAGGCAGCAGATAGTTTCTGGCATCTGAACACTGTTTTTTTTCTTCTGCACATCAGCGGACAGACTCATTGTTTGAGCCAAGCAAAGAGGGAAGCAAGAGGGGAAAACCACACTGTCAAAATACACAACGGTTTGTGAGATGAACAGCTGTATTACCCTTCATTTACACTTGCAGATATGGCAGCACTGATGGAGTCAGCAAAACTGTGTTTTGTCCGATAACTATTTTTGGAGAGAGCAGGAATTTAGTTTTAGCTTAACCCATTCTATTGTAGGCACACCTTAATGCATCTTGGGGTATATGGTGGAACCAGATAAATCAGATTTTTCTACAATAGAGTGGTATGTCTTCGCACTACAGATCCCGGAGGAGTACAGCGACTGCAGTTTGATACAGAAACCGTTCTTGTGGCGTTCAATGGCATGTGTCCAACAGCAGAACAAAGACAGCGACAGAACTTCCATTTCACGTTTTTCACCAAATCGCGGCAGACTGAAGCAAATTCACTGCCCAAGGCTCAGCTCCTCTGTCAGGCTCCTCAATCTTTGTACATAAGACCAATTTAATCCTGGGAGAAGATGTTCAGAATTTGCACTGAGGGTAGTATATGTACCTAACACTTTGGAGCGAGAACTACTGCTACAGACAAGTAAAATATCATCCCTCTTGTACCTGTGCTTCAGGCACAAGTGTCATCTACAAGCCTGTCCTGGTTTTGCAGCCATTTTTGTCGGGCCAGATAAAAAAGAATATTTATAATCTGTCTTTTTTTTAACCTGAAGGACTTTAATTGGAATGATTGCCCAGTTTTATTGCTAGATTTTTAGCAAGATATTTCTTCCATAAAACACTTCAACAAATATCGACAGCAGTCACAGTAAAATTGAAGCTGTATGAAAAATTTGCAGAATTTCACTATACGTTTGCAAATCTTTCTGTCACTTCACAAAGCCTCTCAGCACTGACCACGTGACAACAGGCGGAGTTTCTGTAGTTTTGGTGAATGAAGACCAAGCAAAAAAATACAAGGCCGGTAACTGTGCGCGTTCACTGATGGCTCAAGGAATGGCTTCCCCTTGTTATTCAGGCAGAGATGTGAATTGCTGCAGAAAGACTCCCATGAGTGGTAGAGGAATGCCAGAGCCAGCGCAGGTCTAGGACAGCCAGGGCGCTCTGCCTAGTTCCTGCCAACGTGAGGACTTCAGCAGCAGAAAGGTACTTTGCTATGAGCATGTCATTTATACCTGCTGCAAGACCTCTGTGGAATCTTAATACAAATGACCATCTCTCTCAGCCCTTTCTGAGACTTTCTCCGAGAGTCATCACAGCAAAATTTAAAAGATAAATTACACCTTACCACAAAATGGTGCCAAATACAGCACATGCAAGTGTCTAAGTCTGTGCAGAAAGCAGAATAGTGTTATGCAGGGCAGCAGTAAAAAAAGAAACAAGCTAATCTCTGATGACATTGGAAAAGAAAATAGCTGAAGGACTTTTTCTCTCTGTGAGTTTCATGGTAAATACCACTCAGTTTTTGCTATCATTAACATCTTATTATTATGACTACTATTAAGCAGTAGCCCCACCTACTTTTGTCTGTCTTCTATGGGCACGCCTCAGCATTTTACGAGTGGGAGGTTGTGCTAAGAGCTGGAAATATTGGATCATCATTTCATTACCACCTGGCTTGAAGAGCGGATCCATTAATCTGGTTTTGTAGGTATCTGCTGTGAGAAAGTAAGGGAGGAGGCCGCTACAAACTCTACTATAGTTACTGGGAAACTGCAATTGTTTTTTTAAAGAAGAGGCAACATTTCCCTTCTACTTCCTTAAATTGATCACCACAGCTTCATTTTTTCCCTTTCTTCTATTGATTTGCAAGAAATAAGGTTTGTTTGTTTGTTTCATGCTCCAAGAGATGTGACAGTCGTCTTTCTCTCCAAATGACTCAGGGTCAACGTAATCTGAAAAACAGCTCTAACAGAACAAACTTTTCACAGATAAACCCACAAGAACTGAATGCAGTGCTGGTCTCCTCCAAAAACTATCTGCATGTTTCCCTTTCCTTTATATCTATCTAGTATGTGTGGATAAGGGACAACATGTAGTTATGTTCAGAAGCAGAAGAGCTCTTCTATAAAGATGTGGACAACTATGTGCTATGTCAGAGAGGTTACTTGTCACCTACTTTACCTGGAAGAACTCTTGAAATGAATATAATTGGGAAAAAAAGTGAAAACCAACACTTAATAAAAATTACGTGCAATCAGATAGGATGTGTATGTGTTTGTGGGGGTATTGGTCTCCCTGACTCTCTCTGATACTTTAAAAAACAGTATTAAAGTTATGAGCCAAGCCCCTGAGAATGGACAAATGAAAGAAGGAGACTAGCCTGATCGTCTGCCCCCTCTGCACGTGTGTTTTAGGACAAGCTTTTCATTAAAGTCACGTGCTATTTGTTCATAGAATACCCACCTCATCCCCTCGAAGCAGGTGGCAACCACTGAATAGTGTTTTCAGACCCCTGTCTGTCTGGGTGAAAGCGTGATGGAAATGCATTCAGGAAACCTCCCAGTGAAGGACTGGAAGCATACATGCAGAGTATAATGCAGAAGTCACAAGCTAACTAGTGAAGACGAAAAGGAAAAAGTCAACTTGTTCTGTAGCTCAGTGCTGTCGGTCCTGAGCACTGAATGTAGTAGGTGTCCTTAGATAAAAGAATATCTGATCTTGTAATAAAAGGATATAATAATTCAAATGCCCTAAAAGGATAGTTAAACTTATCTGGACCATCATGATCATCTCTTCAGACTTCCTGCAAAATTCAGGATATTGATCCTCAAACTACAGTTCCTCCCTTCACCCTCTGACTACTGTTTGAGCTATAATATATGTGACTTTGCTCTGATCATGTTCTTTTGATGCTTATTTTAAATGTGTTACTTGCATTTTGCCTTGCACTTTTGGTTTGATGTTGCAGAGTAGCCAGCCCAGGTTTGCTTACAAAGATATGCACAAAGGCTTTGTATGCAAAGTTATATTTTAAATATTGCTAGAAGCAGTCTCACATTTTGATGTTTTGGGTTTTTTTATATTTACTTTTATTTATATTTACTTTTAATTTTATTTAAACATTTATTTATGTTTATATTTCAAATTGCAGTGAATTGAAAAATGAACAAGAAATTATGGGTTCTTTTGTTTGTTTGTTTGTTTGTTTTTGTTTGAAGAAACACTCCTCCTAAGCGGAGAAGAAAAAGAAATCAGGATTTTTGTAGATGTAGACATTGCAAGACTTTTTCCTTTTTTAAATGAGGGGAAAATTATAATAAAAATAGTATAACTCCTTTCTTTATTCAGTCATTTTTAATACCAGAGTCCTAAAAGCTGGTTTGGAAGATGAACATGCATTACAGAAATATCTCAGCATGCATTTTTTTTCCCTGGTCCTGGATCAGTGACAGTAACACCCTCCTGGATATTTTTCCAATACATGGGAGGCTGCTGATTGCTGGTTTATAGATGTTGGGGCCATTTCATTTGTTCCTTAAAATTGTGTTAATGTTGCTGCCATCTCACAGTATAAAACCATGCTGTTGCTATGAACTAAGAATTCACTGAAAAACTCAGTTATTGAAAAACAGTTACAGAAATCTTTCAGATTCATGAATGTAGCTGTACTGATTAGGGGTAATAGCAGCACTACCATCTCCAGCTTACTCTCTGTCAATAAATCTGTTGTTTCAGTCTGGGTGAGTAATGTGATCTAGCTTTTGATATTACACTGTTGTTCTGCATAGTAACATTTGTGCTCAGGTGTAACGTGAACCTATTGTTGACAGCGTGTCAATGAAAGTGATGCCAACCTATGCTTTAGTCAGCATGTCATTGTGCTCCTTACTCCAGCAAATTGTACATCCTTGTAATATACGTTATGTAGTTAACGCTTTTTTTTTGCTTTTTAGTTCGGAAAAAGAGTTTGATTCTGATCTCATGTGGCACATGGGGCTCATAGGGCTGAGATGCCCCATGAAGATCACAGGTAATTTAGTTAGAACCATTGGAGCTGCATTGCTCTAAAATTGGAGAAGGGCTTGAAGAATTAATCCATGGTTTAATTTACACAGCAGTCATTCTCTTGCTACTCTATTCACTTTGTTGGTGTTAGGAGGACAGAAGGAGGACAGGCAGGAGGACAGAAGTTTCCAACTCCTTGCCCAGGCTCCCTGTCGCATAGACAGCCTAAAGTTTGTTGCTGGCTTCTTGTCACACTGACTTCCCCTTAATGACCTTTGTGGTCCTGTTTCCAGCCTTGACAGTCTACTAAAAATCATGTTAAATTCTACCTGCAGGTCGGAGGGACTCCTGTTCATCTTCAAGTTTCAAGAGCTATTCATTGCATCTGACTGTCACATAGCCATTCAGTCCTTCCTCCCAGGTGTTTTCATCTTCTCCTGTAGCTTCAGTTTGTATTTGATGAACAGTGACCTCTTCAGAGGAATCTCATTTAATTTATCTTTAAAATGTCTTTCAAACCACTGCGATGGTATAAACAAAAAATAAAAATTAGTATTTATGAGTTGCATATTGTAATCCACTAAACAGTTCTGAAGAGCAATTCACAGGAAACAGGGTTGGGAAAAATCTATTTGCTCATCAGCCCCTGTCAGTGCTTAGCTGGTTCTCCACAGGATATTGTCGAGTGCTTTTTCCAGCTGATGTTTAACTGGCCTGTTCTGACTGGCCAGATTAAACATTCCCATGTGGGTTCCCGTTGAGGGGGGTGTCTATTGCAATAAATGCTGCGAATACCCTTGAGCTCAGCTAGCCTTCTCTGGGCTTTGCTGCCTTGTTGGAAGGTGCCAGCAAAGGAAAATCAATACAGAACACGTAAAATTGCTGGCCAGAGGTTTGGAATAACTTCTGATGCAAAGAAAGAAGATAAAGACCCCATTGCTGGGAGAAATTTTTCCAGTATTTAAATTTAAACGGGGTTAATTTGGGAACAGAATGTTCTAGAATGGGCATATCTGTTTCCAGGAAAAAAAAAAAAAGAAAAAAAAGGCATGTATTTCTCAATCAGCTAAAATGTCCCTGGCCATATGTATTGGCATTCTGACACCTCTTTCCACACAAAACTAAGCCTGGATTTAAGAACGCAGATAATTATTTGCTTAAAGTTAAGTCTAGAAATAAATCTTTTCAGGATCCAAATCTTGTTAAATTTTTTGTGGTGCTGGTGTTTGATGGCCTGGACAGAAGAAGCTTGCAAATTTCAGATTTGTAGTTATAATTAACTATTAGGAGAGAGAAAATATTCCCTGAGTTTCCTTCTCCTTTTTCTTTCATTGTTCGAAGACTTTGTATGGACAAATTCTACAGCTGCAGAATTGTAGAAAATATTGGAATGGTGATGATGGTTAACAACTGGAACGGTTCAAGTGCTAATTAGATGTAAAGTGATGTAGAGAAAAAGGACTAAATAACATCTGCTAACATATGGTCAAAACAAGGAAATATAGGTCAGACTTTTTAAGATTTAAACAGGATTTTAAGAGAATCTGTTTATTTTCTACAGAAACATAGCAGTTAAAATCTGCCATTGGTTCTGCATGTGCAACATCACATCCAAAAGCAGGACTGTCACACGTCCAGATACACCTTCTTCCACCCAGAGACTTTGTACTGCCACAAAGGGAAGAAGGTAAGCATCCACCTTGAACTTCCAGCTGCCAGGCAGATCTCCCAAGTCCCATAGAGACGGCCACTGTGCCTGTGTGGAATAACTGTGCGAAGGATATGCGGTAAGTCCAGCGTGTTGGGGATGTGCTAAGCACCCTGCTCTTAGGCTGCAGGGTTGATCTGTGTGCCCACACTAAGTCCAGAGCTGTTCCAGCACTGCATGATCTTGTTGTGTTGAGATTTCCCAGATGGAAGAATGGGAGCCTGAGGTGGATGTGCAAGTAGAAAAAAGGCTGTATGGGTCTTCTCATAAGCCAGAGTGACAAACAGGTGAAAAAATCACCACTGAATATCCATATACGCACACAGCAACTATCAACCTGCAGTTTGTGAGCTTCTTGTTGGTCTGTGACTGCTCCTATGCAGTCATTGAAAGGTGTTTAAAGAAAGCGAGCCCACTGGCATGGGAATCGAATCACTGCAGAGGGATCTGCAGCTTCACTGGAAATATTCTAGGGGTGCAAACTGGAAAACCTTGAAAACATGAGTTAGGTAGAATTGGGTTTAAGTGCAAAATGTTGGGGTGAACCAATGTGGCAGACTTTGTAGTGCCTGTTTGTAGAATTTGGATTTTGGCACAATTTGATGTTGTTTGATGTGGTTTTCTGTTTACTCTAAAGAGAGTTACATATATATATATATATATATGCCATTTATACTTCGTATACCCACATATACAAATATATACTTTGAGGTATGTATATACACACGTATATATACACACACATATATAGACATACCTGTACACACATATATGTATATATATTTATTTACATATACATACACATACCTCAAAATGCACCTCTGTTACTTTCCTGCCCATGTACTCCTTGTGTGAAACACGGAGACAACAGTGAGAAATGGTTCAAGGTACTCAAACGGTTGCAGGGCACTGCTTGTCAAGAGATGGCTCAGTAAGCACCAACTGAAGTGGCATTACCTCAAAAGCTGCTCCCCCATCGTTCTTACTTATTTTTTTCTTCGTTCTCCTCACTTTCAGACTGCAATAGCAATAGCAGCCTCTGTGTAGGGAATTTTCTGTAAGTAATGGCTAACTAGGGTTAATGGGTTTCCACTATTTCTCAGTTCATCGTCTCTTCCCAGCTGGTCCCTAATCCCCACAAATGCCTTGCACCTCAACTGTTCCCTTGTTTCCTGGACAAAGATGCAACAGACCTTTGGTGTCTCGAAATGGATGAGCCACTTTGAATCACACTGAAATCAACTATCCAATTCTAGCCTAGTCAACCTTTAATCATGACATGAGTGCTTCACTTTCTTTCATTCCCTCCCCCTCTTATATATGGTAACATGTCTTTCATAAATGCCAAGAGAAACAGGATAATCACTTTTAGTTCCTCCTCCAAGGTCAGCAAATCACATCTGACTCAAGTGTATCTGGTTCTTGTCCTCTCTGAAAGCAGCTATGACTGTGTGAGAACGTAGCTGTTTAAATCATTCAGATTACTACTTGCCTGAGACAGTTCTTATATCAAGGCTTTCTTTTGTAGCTCTCAAAGCGCTTGTGAGAGGATGTTTTACAGAAGATGAGAACTAAGATTAAGGTCTTGCCAAAGTCCGTAGTAGAGCTGGGAGCTTGATCTCAGGAATGGACTGCGTTGTCCCAGTCATTGCTCCACTCTGCCTCACACTAGGTGGGATGGCAGAGAAGCAGAAAAGGGTTTCTGAGGAGGCTGGCAGCATAGCTTCTAACACTGGTGTATGCTCTGGAGGAGTTGTGACTAGCTTTTACACATCCAGTATTGAATGAGTATCAGCGTGTATCTTTACAGGTAGGGATTTACTGCTCTCTGACATTTCTGCCAGTGTAAATACAGGATAATTTCACTGCAACCACCGTAAAATTGGTGAGAGGCAGCACAATCCAGCCCACACAGCTTTTCAAGTGAAAATACAGGAATGTTTTGTTGAGAAGCACCAGAGATAAAAGTGGCCGTTTGTATCATCAAACTACAAAAATGAAAGAGGAAACAAATGGTTGGTTTAATTAGCATTCATATTCCTATTATTCATGCTGGCTGTTCCAAGCAAATGGCAGGTCTTTACTCTGCCTTCACTGGGAGCAGGAAAGAGGCCAGTTTCACTCTCTCCTTTTTTGTTATTATTTTTATTATCTTAGTAGTACATTGATCAGAGTTTGTTGGCAAGTATGTAGCACAGATCATAGGCATTCCTAGTGTTGTTTTATTGAAATGAGTAAAATGACATCAGGAGGAAAGTTGACCCAACATGTTTTGTTTTGGTTTTAATCACAAAGTCTTGCTGGGCACTGATCAATTCTTTTTTAAACAAGATTGCTCCAGATTAAACAAGAATAGTACAAACCAAACCATGCAGGGTTTGCTTGTTTTGGACACTGTTATTGAAGAGGTGTAGGTTATAAGCATCCTGCCAATTTGATCAGTTTAACGGTGCGCGGGAGAAAGCATATAGCAAGTTAACTATTTATTATGCCAGCTGCCTATGCAATTATTTGAAGCTCCTTAGTTCATCTGACCTTTAGAACTTACTTTAAAACACAATCACTTTTGATCAAGTGGAGCATTAAGGTCAGTTCTTCCTCTCATAGCAAAGTAAAGCCAGCCAGTGTTGTGCAAGCAGAACTGGACCTTTTAAAGGATATCATTGTTTTACAACTGCAAGAGAAGATAACTTAAAAAATTAAAGACTACAGGTGATGTGGATTTAAACTATGTTTTATAGCCAAACAAGCAGTGCCAAAATAGGTCCAAATATAAAACGCTGTCATTTGGCCAGATCATCGTATGGCTCTTAAACTCGATCCTGGTTGTTTTGGGATACTCCTGAGTAAAATTAAACATGTATGAAAACATGTGCAGAATTTGGCAGAATCTCCTGTGTTCACAGAAACGGACTGCTGTTAAGAAGAGCACATTTCAGCCTTGCAGACCACCTGAAGTGCTTTTCAGCCATATAATAAGAGTGAAATAAGATCTACATGGCCAGGGGGTAAATGTTTCCCTTATTCCACTCCCCACTTCCCCCTTCAGATTAAACTCCCACTGACTTCATTGACAGTTTGTCTTAATGGAGTAATAATTGAATAAATCTCAAGGTCTGACTCATACAATAGCCGTGCGATCCACCCAGATACAGTGGCTCGTTAGTCTATTTTAAAAAACAAAAAAAAAAAGGGCCCATTTTGGGTGATGTTATCTTTAAGGAGGAAGACTTTGCCCTTTGGCGGCTGTTGCTGTGACAATGTTCACCTCCTGTCAATACCGTGGTATCAGATCGGGGCCTCGTGATGCCCTCTATTTGGAGATGTGGAAGCTCAAAGTTTAGCAGAGTGGCATGGCATGTGCCTTTATGTTGGCTTTCAGTTGTCAGGTGACAGCGGAGATGAGCATTGGCCCTGTTGGTTTTGACCAGAGAGGAAGCCTACAATCTGAGCTGTGTTTCTTGCTAGGTCCTCCGTGGACTTTGAAGGTTAGACCAATTTTAAATCTCACAAATCATCCTTACTCAATTGACTGAGTCGAGAACAAATTGTCAAGGAAGTAAAATACTTCTCACCTGTTTCTACTCCATGTCCCATGATATCATTAACACCTTGGCTTAAGTCCTCTAGCCTATTTTCAGTACAGAGGCTCCCTCTTTTTCACCCCTTTATAGAGTTAGTATCAATGCCTCCCACACCTGGTACCACACACACGTTCCTCCAGAGCAGCAATATGTGTTATGGTTACAGTGTAGTTTTTCAGGGTTGTGTGTTAGGTGCAGCACGTATTAGAGGCACCAGACTTGAGTTAGATTCTAAAAGGGCCTAATTTTCACTTTGATAGCACAAGAAATACACTGACCTACTAATCCTCCCCTCCCCCCCCCCCCCCCAAATAAAGCATTAAATGCTATATATTTTTCCTGCCTCAGTTTTCTGAAGGAGTTTTTTACTTGTGGGTGTCTGTGATTCTTCTGCTGCAGCTTTGTGCTTCTTCTCAGCACTGTCCAGCTCACCTTGGTCAGCTTTTTTCCAACTTTGGACAGTCTGAAGTAGCCTGGACCCCACCCAACTGTGAGAGCGAGAGCATTGACTATCTGTTTCTGTCTTCTTCTAGTAGACATGGGAGTCTCCCCATTTACCCTCCCGTGGAGGTCTGAAGGCTTTGCCAATCTAAAACAGGAGAAAACTTGCTTCACATAGCCCTTGTTTGAGTAGACAAAAACTGAGGTGGATTGAAAACTGGCTGAATGGCTGGTCCCAGAGGGTGGTGATCAGTGGTACAAAGCCCAGTTGGAGGCCCGTGACTGGTGGTGTACACCAGGGGTCAATACCAGGTCTAATCCTGTTCACGTCTTCATTAATGATCTGGATGATGGGGCAGAGTGTACCCTCAGCAAGTGTGCAGATGACACAGAACTAGGAGGAGTGGCTGATATGCCAGAGAGTCCTGCTACCATCCAGAGGGACCTCTGGATGGTAGCAGGCTGGAGAAATGGGCTGACAAGAACTTCTTACAGTTCAAAAAGGGGAAGTGCAAAGTCCTGCACCTAGAAAGGAATAATCTCATGTACCAGTATGCGCTGGGGAACAACTGGCTGGAAAGGAGCTTGGCAGAAAAGGACCTGGGGGTCCTGGTGGACACCAAGTTGAACATGAGCCAGCAATGTGCCCTTGTCACAAAGGTGGTGAATGGTATCCTGGGCTGCATTAGGAGGAGTGTTGCCAACAGGTTGAGGGAGGTGATCCTTCCCCTCTACTCAGCACTGGTGAGGCCACACCTGGAGCACTGAGTCCAGTTCTGGGCTCCTCAGTACAAGAGAGGCATGGACACACTGGAGAAGGGCCACAAAGATGATGAAGGGACTGGAGCATCTCTCCTATGAGGAAAGGCTGGGAGTGCTGGGACTGTTCAGTCTGGAGAAGAGATGGGCCAGGGGCGATCTTATCAATGTATGTAAATACCTGAAGGGAGGATGCAAAGAGGACAGAGCCAGGCTCTGTTCAGTGGTGCCCAGTGACAGGACTGGAGGCAATGGGCACAAACGGCAACACAGGAGGTTTCCTCTGAACATCAGGAAACACTTTTTCACTGTGAGGGTGACTGAGCACTGGCACAGGTTGCCCAAAGAGGTTGTGGAGTCTCCATCCCTGGAGATATTCAAAAGCCATCTGGACACGGTCCTGGGCAACCTGCCATAGGTGGCCCTGCTTGAGCAAGGGGGTTAGAGCAGATGCCCTCCAGAGGTGCCTTCCAACCTCAACCCTTCTGTGATACTGTAACAAACCGTTAGGATTTATTTACCAGCTTTACTCCTGTGTCTTGCAATAAGTGACATAGTCCTTGTCAGCAAATGGTGAGTTCTAGAGCCACACAACAGTATCTCACAACAACCTGATACTTCACAAGTTGCATATAGGTAAATGCCACAGGCTATCTCACATATATAAATATTAATACCTGTGTGCGGTAGGAGATGGGCATAGATACAATGAAACACTGTACGTGAGTGAATTTATATCTCATAATGAACAAGGAGGGGTTACTCACTTAATGAACTAATCTGTAATGAGTCATAAGGTAAATTTAAGTAACTGCTCACTATCTGGTGTAATAAAAGTGGTAACCAAAGATTTATGGATAACTGAAGATCTACTGTTTGATAGCAGAGAGCAATTTAATGCCATCGGATGATACAGTTTGTATATGCTGTGGAAGATAAGCTCTTACCTAACAAGGCAGCGGGTGCAGATACATACTGTGCTAGGAAGAGAAAGGTGAGGGTAAAGACCCCTTGCCCCACCCTGGTTAAGCCAGCGCCTGTATGAGTCAGAAGTGACACTGGTCCTCAATAGCTGTAACGTGGTTTCCTAAGGAATTGAGGTTTGTGTAATCACGGTCAATCTCCTCTTCCCTCCCTACCACTTTGGACTCTTTTGGCTCATTTCAGCTACGTGAGATAGAGGGGCTGGGTTTTCAAAGACATTACATTCCTACCAGTTTCATGAAAATCAGAATCTGGAGAGAGAGAAGGTCAACTCAACATCACCACCGAGGGGCAGGCAGGCAGAATTCAGGCATTAGTTCGTCTGTTCGATAGTGAGCGTTTGATAGCTGATCGGCCCATATGTAGCCCTGGACTAGCTGCATTGCGTGCTGTTTCTTGCTTGATAGGAATCTCATAGGGAAAGGTGCAGGGAATTGGTTTGGGCAGGGGATAAAGGGCAACAAATGGCAGAAAACCTGGCTTTATTCTTACCACTGGTTGTACAATAACGTGTGGAGTTTTCCCATGTGATGTTTTCCTTTTCTGTGTTTAATTTTTCTAATACAGTGATTTAATTAAGGGCTTCAAGAAGCTGAACTTAAGGTCGTTTCCTGAATCTGTATTCAATCTTTCCTGATATTTAAGGGAGTACAGTAGAGGGACTTGTAACTAGAATTTGGAGACTTTTGAGAAGGACTCCAAATGAGTGCTTTGGAGATGGGTCCTATTTTTCTCAAAATCTGAGTGTTTTCAGATCCAGAATTCTGGTTGTGACCTCTCTTGGACAGTAATTTTTTCCTACTGTACCAATAGGGAATGTTTTCCTTACAGGCTGGGTGTTGGGGCTTGATGCACAAGCTGTCTCATCTGTTATGGCAGAGCCTACGTTTCTGCTAGCATCTTCTGACATAAATATTCCATGCATCAAATATGTACGACACGCAACATAATTGCGTAAAAAGGATGACGTATGAAGAAAAATACACAGTGCCCGTGGCTAAGAATGTCTTAATCGGATGTTCAAAATGCACATCTACGCACCAAGGAAATATTTTGAGGTATATTATCTAAGCCTGCTGTGAATAAAGATTTTTTTCATGTTAAACATAATAGCTATCATTGGAGGACAAATCATTGGGATGTGTTTGCAGTCGTCTTTTTCTGGGGCAGTGGAAATTTTCTTTCTTTTTTCCTTGCAGTAATTCAGACAAATCTGCTCTTTGGTCTTTCCAGCCAGATTACTTCAGTAGTTGCCCTCAGGACAGCTTGTTTAAGCATAAACTTATGTAGGGCTCATGCTTTTTGTTAATTCCAAGGGCTTTTATACTGGTTTCCCCATTAAAACTGAAGAAGGAGAGAATGACTTTGTCATTGTGACTGTTCCCAGTGAAGATGAGACGTTGTTTGACCCCAGACTGTGGAATTCCCTCACTTTAAGATCTATAATTTGTTAAGATTGGTAACTTGTAGCGCTTGAATTTAAGAAGTGCAGGATACCGTAAGAACCAGCTGGAGACAGAGAGCTTTAGGTCCTTAAGTGCAACATAGATTTGCAGGACTGAGGATCGAAAATCCGAGTAGGGGAGCTGGGAAAGAGAGAGGAGGCTATGGTGTTGTATTGTTGTCATGTATCCTTAGTGAAGTGTGGTGGTGAATTTATGACTCTCACTGAGGACAAGTTGCTTTTGCCATAGCCTGTTAATTTCTAACAGGAATGAATGAATGGCTGAGTGGGTGAAAGCGGCAAAGAACAACAAACAAATACAAACTTAAAGAAAGCAATATTAAATAAATGAAATGTTACAGTATGTGACTATGCAGGAGAACCTGGGGGAACTGCAAAAAAGAAAGATTGAAAAGGAACGGGAGTTTGTAATAGAGTAAATACAAATTAATGCTAAGCTACAGTGAAATTCCCAAGGAATTATATTTTGCATCCACATGAATACTAGGGTAATTCATCATGATTAATGATGTTACAATGAATCCTGGTATGTGTTGAAATACTTTCCTGTTCTGAAAGTAGGAGAAAAATGTTTACTATGAACAGCTAAATATGGACATTAATCATTATGTCTTTAATGCCAGGTCAAAACTATTTTCCTGCTGCAATTATTCTGCTCATTATTATAATATTTAGAGTTAATAGACTGACAGAGACAAGCATAACATTCCTAAAGAAATTGTGCAGTTGAAGCTAGAGTTGCATAGAAAGTCTCAGACATCTCAAAATGTTTGGGTAGTCTCCGTTGCTGCTTACTTTTCACGAGGCATGGGTGCAAAATGGCCGGAGGAGAAAGAAACGTAACACAAGGTGTGTTGACACTGATTTCACAATATCCTTTGCAGTCAAGGCGTGGAATTAAATTCTCAAGAGTCATACTTGCTCTGCGAAGGACAACGTGGACTCTGGGTGAGTGAGTGCAATCCCGGTGACGGCAGTGGCATGCCCTTCAGCAAGCGTTTTGTTGCTATACTGACTAGGAGCCCGGGCGTCTGGCTTCTCTGCCCGGAGCTCCTAGGTCGTGTGCGCGTCCTTGGGCAATCCCCTCTGAAGCCCATCCTGCTGCTCTTGCAGTCAGTGCCACAACCGCTGGTCTCGCTGTCAGCAGGATCAAACTCCTAATTTCCCTCTGTCTCTGTTCCCTATCCGGAGGACATGCTTTGAGTCCAGTTGTAGAAACCTTTTCCCATCCTCAGGCTCCTGACTTCTGCTCTCCTTGCATCTGAAAGGACAATGCCACCACCCCTGGACATACCTTCTGCTCCAGGCCCTGACCCTGGCCAGTTTGTGCTGCCCTTCCCTGTGCTGGCACCAGTATTTGTGTGATCAGGGGTTGTCTCAGCTGCTTCGTAGGGCTAATTTGCAGCCATCTCAGCTCCCTGATTTGCTTCTTGCTTGGCCATGTGAAAGCTAGACATAGTTCAAAGGAAACAGCAGGACATATTACAATGCTCTCCAGCAACAGCCTGCGCTTCAGGGATGCACTATTGGCTGCTCTTATGGCTTGGAGGGAATTGGAAACTGCAGCCTGATGCTGGTATTCCCCTTACATTCAGCCTTTCCCTGTCTGTGGCCCATCTGCACTGGCCTCCTCTGAAGAAACAGCTCATGTTATAAGTCCCCCTCCTTTTTGGGTACCTTATGAGCCAAGCCAGCCCATCTACTGAGCTTCCCCTGTGCTTGGCTCAAGTCTGTGCCGATGTTCAGTGGAGGAACTGCTCAGCAGCAGCAGCCAGGAAAAAGACTATGCAGGAGCTAAAGCTGCTGGCAACATCCAGGTGGTACGTGCCTCCCGGAGAGCCAGACCCCTCTGGGGGTGTGTGACAGCTCCGGTAGCATAGGGGAGCACAGGCCACAGCATCCTTGAGTGCCAGTGTCCCTGTTTGGAGCTGGGGGACCCAGGCTCTCTGGAGATCCTTTGTTACCGACACGTGGCAGCAGGCTGGCGTGCTCTTCTTCCCCGAGCTCGCCTGCCACAAACATGTGTTTGAGGGGCTCTTCTCATGCTGGAGTGGTTTTATTTAGGGGAAATTACACTGGCAGGCACATACCCATATCTGTCTGTTTACATTTTGAAGTTTCTGGGGCTGTGTCCAAAGTCCACTGAAATCAGTGGGAGTCTTTCCATTTATTCCAATGAACTCTGATCGGGCTGTGTACCAACACAGAAAGGAGACTTACGCACACTTTGCCACCTCCCCACTCCCTTCCTCCCCACTTCCCCTGCCCCGGCTTCTCATCTCCCTCCTCCTCTCCCCACTGACACCATCACCACATAAACCAGAAAGGCTTAACAAAGATTTGTGTTATCAGTGACATTTAAAGCTTCCAGAAATCAGGAGTCTTTGTAATCACTGTTGCAGGCTTTGTAATCCTCCTGTGCCAGTACTGATTATACAGGTAATGGGGTGCTGTAGCAAATGTTATCACTGCCTATTCAGAGTACTAATCCAGTGACTAGAAAATTAATGATCGCATTACATTTACACGTATTTCTATCTGTTTAAGGTATTGGAATATCGTGCTTTCTTTATTGGATTTACTTTCTCGGTTTACGTCCTCTTTCCCCAGAGGAAATGCAGCCACTTCCCTTCTGTTGCCACACACAGAGAAAATGATGTGGGCAAGGCAATGTGGGCAGTCTGTGGCAGAACAGAGAATTGAACGTGCGTCTCCAAGCACCAGACTAGAGCAGGGAGGGTAGATCCCATGATTTCAAACAAAACAATGATTTTTTTTTTTGAAGGCCAAATTGGTGACTTTTTGGAACACAAATGGCTGAAGTAATCATTACCAAGCAAACAAACAGAGGTAGGAAAAGGGCAGGGAGAAGAAACTCTGTATTTCAACAATTTTTAATGTTTCAAGTTCTTTGAGAGAACAAGGCTTCTAGCTTAATCCAAGCTATACTTGGAGGTGATGCTGGAGCAACCGTGTGGCTTACATATGGGGACCGGTGAGACTAACAGTGCCTTTCTCATCTCACCCTGGTGATTCCTCCACTTTATTAGCCCTGGAAATCATTTTGCAATACTGTGTGTCCTGTTTATAAGTGCTGTTGAGGGACGGTGATGTTTTATGTCATGGAAACAGGACTTTTATCTGCCTCGGATGAGTATTTAGAGGAAAATTGCCCTGGAAAACAAGGTTTACTACCTTGTTCCGTCCCTTCCGCTTCCCAGCCACGCAGCACCCGCAGCCTTTGCTAGGAGCTGGCCCCTCCGCCTCGTGCCCGTGAGCGGAGGAGCAGGGAGCCTGGCTGCTCTCAGCCTTCAGGGTGAGGGCACCAGCAGGGAAGGCTCCTGGGCTGGCAGAGGGATTCGCTGCCACCCCCCGCTGCAGCCCCTGGCACGGGAGCAGAGCCAAGGGGAGCTGGTGGGGAGGAACCCGAATGTGTTGCAATCAGTTACTCTCAGCTGACATCAGGGCCCCCGGGGGGCTGCCTGCAAGCCAGCGCAGCGTAAGCAGGCCTGGCGCGGGTTATGAGACACGAAAGTGGCTTGGAGCCACCTTTGTTCCTCCCCTCGTAGCCCCTCTGCTGTGCCCAGGAGCAGAGGATCTCAGGGAACTGGGATGGAAGCAGTGATCGGCCAAGAACCCATGGGGAAGAGAGAGACATTTTAGACAGTGATAATTTTGATGAGCTCTGCATCGTTTTAATCGCATACTCCTTACAAGGAGCTGCAAAGACTAATGGCCTATGTGGTATGATACTGAGAAGAGGATTTTGTTTAGCATAGTGGGGAGTGTATAAAGTAGCAGACGAGAGCTGTGGAGAGATTGGATTAAATTCAACAGATCTGGAGGAACTCTGTGTATGTGTGTGTGTAAATCCTAGGGTCCTTAACTTTGTCTTGGGCTGAGCACAGGCCAACTAGAGGCTGCAAAATCTCCTGAAGACTGCATAATCTACATAAACTGTAGATTATCCTGATCTTATACTGTCATTTTTTATCCTAGGAGTACCTTATTTCTGAATAATTTCTAAATATTATTTAAAAGGCTAGTACACATATATTCAAATGGTTTTACTGTGCAATAATCTTCACACTGTGGTTTCAGTCCTGGAAAGAGCAGTGGCTTTCTGGAGTTAGTAACCTGAGTCATGTGAATGCTCCTGTGTCATCTTTGGAGTTTATTTGCTCACATTAAGATAAGCAGGTATGCAGGAATGGGCCTAGCAGAGCTCATGTAAAGGGTTGATGAGATCCCCCTTATCATCAGGATATAAAAGCATAAGAAATAGGCTCTAGAATGAAAGAGGAAATAGGTTTTCCTAATTTAAAACAAGAGGTAGTGACTTAACACAGCTCATTGCTTGAAAAAGACTTGGTAAGTTAACTCAGTCAATGAAATGGCAACATTTCTCAACAGTGTATAGCATTGCCTCAAACAAGCATTTATGTTTTTCATAAGCAGCTATGTTAAATTTTTAATCAATGTTTGGCAGATACTTTTATGTCTCTAAGCATTTCATTAATGTTTCAGCAAATGTGTCATATCTCCCAAAGCAAAGCTTTTGCTACATGTGTGAGTACCCCAGAATCCTTTACCACAGACAGGAGTAATGGTTGGGAGGAGCCCATGGTCTTGCATGGGCTTGAATATCCCAGTGGGAACATGACATAGCGTGAAGAATGTAGAGACTCAGGGAGAGCCACCTTAGGGCAACCTGAAGGAGGTGAAGCATCTGAGAGCTGTTGAACTGCAGGCAGTATGGGGCAAGGTGTTGTTCCTTGACAGAGGGTGAAAATGGAAGGAGTTTGCTGGGAGAGCATGCATGGACTGGTGATATTTGTGAAGAGCATGCAGGCAAAAAGACCGCAGATGAGAGAACAGTGGGGACTTGAGGGGGAGGTCCTGGATGTGACGGGAAGTGGAGGAGCAGCAGGGTTGAACAGCAAATACATAATCTCCCAAGAACCGGAGGGTACTGGAAGACTGAACTGTGGTCTAAGATAGAGCAGTTCATGCATGGCCATGGTGACTGAGATAATGAGGTGGGAGTGAGTGATGAAGGATTATATTCACCAGGAGCGAAGCAGTTTGATTCCTTCATTGCTCATTCCCAAGCACTCTAATGTTTGGGTGGTATTTCAGCGGCAGGGTTTTTATAAGGGAAGTGTGATGTTGTTTTATGGGGTGCTAGCCAGATCCCACTGAGCCGTACTCTCAATCTTCAGTCTTCTTAGTCACAGTTTTTTCAACAGAGCATTCATCTGTTCATAAAGTTGCCAGTGTTTCAACATTATCATTGCTAAGGACTGGCCTACATTTACATTTTTTTTGCCAATATAACTGTCTCAGAAATGTTGTTTTTTATGGTTTGGTATTGTTGTTGTAATAAAGGTATAGTCATTAGTGGGAGTGCGGTTATACCAGGACAAAAATCACTTGTGGTGGTGAAAGTATCCCACTTAGTGCCTGGGAATAGCTGCATTACCATAAACAGCTCTTCACACGGTTGTGTAAAGGATGTATTAGCATGAAGGTTAACACTATTGGAATGATAATGCACTACAGAGTTGTAATATAGAGAAAAACTTGGAAAACAATGTTGGAAAGGTGCTGCTGAGCCTTCAGAGTGTTTTTTCTTGGTTTTGAGTTTGAAGGATCTTTCTGATGCTCTAGAGCTTTTGTCTTTTTCGAGAAGCTCAGATTTTGTAAGTACTCCATATATTTCTTCTAGACTCATTCTTGAGCACTTAGCTTAAGTTATTTTCATGACATACCAACAAGGCATTTAGAAAAACTCTTGTATTCTTTTCTTCAGCTGCACAGAAACAACGGTGCAATGAGTTGAATTTAAAACAAACACATTGTTTTCCCCTTTCCTGTGATACCCCTCTACCAACTCAAGATAGCATTATATTGTTGAGTAACATGTCACTAAGGTCTTCTGGTTATTGCCTCCCCTTGAGAAAAAAATGAGTTCTGGATCCTCAGAAACAGCTTTTCCTTAGTGGGCTACCTTTTCATCTGTGATTTTGGGCTCCAGTGCTCAACATAAGCCATCGTAAATAACACTTGGAACAAGATTGTTAAGTTGAAGGCTACTGAAATTGAACCTATATGATTTATAGGTTTCAAAGTATCTGTTCAGGGCAGAGGGCTTTAGACCAGCAATAATGCACACGTGAGCAGGAAGATGCTTAAGGCAAAGGATGTGTCAACCTCTGCAGGAGCATTTTGACTGACATACCCTGATAAAGGGTGCTTAAAGGCTTCTAAGCACATGCCATGCTAGCTTTACAGATGCCCACGGTGGCACAGTCATCCTTATCCAGGAAGGTGCAGTGACAGTGATCTTTTCATGATCAGCTGGAGACTCATCACCGCAGTTGCATAGAGCTCCTTGTTGCAAAACGTGGCCATGCCACCATGCTGGAACTGAGCTGCAGATATTAGCGAAGCACTGCTGACTTGCTCTGGTTGGAGGTCTTGCCTACAGGTTACTTATGCAGTTTACCTTTTCTCATTATGAATGTTTCATCCCCTGCTCAGAGGGGTTTGGGTTGTACTCTGCATCACGACTTTAGCTGTAGTGGTCAGTCAGGAACAGCGCGTCTCTTGGGACTGTCAATATCCAAGGAGTTAGTTTACATCATTGCTATTCCTGACTGCGTAAAAGAAGTAAGCTGGATTTTATACCTGGAGACACTGCTTCTGTTAGAGTAAACATTAGGGTTGCTACAGTAACTGGACGCGTGCAACTTACCTGTATCGACACCCTGGCCCTGCCCAGATTTCCTTCAGTAGCTACAGTCAGATTCTGCATTGGCAAGGTCCAAGAATAAATAGTTCAGATTTCAAATGCTTCATTGTCCTTAATTCGTAAAAGGGCACAGTGTATTGTACCCTTGCACCAGTCAAGTTCTAAGCAGACTCGTCTGGGGATGAATTTGGACAGTTTGGAAAGGGCTTTGCCAGCATTCTGGAGCCTCAATATATAACTATTCCTCTGATTTGCTCTGTAGCTAAATTTTAAGCCAAAGAGTTAATCAGCTTCTATTACTTTGGGACTAAACTGCAGTGATCAAGTTAAAAGGGTAGTTGCTTGTCAGGATCAAAGTGGCTTTGCATTCCCTCTAACTGCAGTCATTGCGTGACGAATGACCATGTAATCCCATTAATAAAATAATGAATAGATACCAACCTGGTTTTGGGGGTGAGAAGTAAGGCTGGGAGGAGGGGGAGGCTGAGGTTGGATAGCAATGCAAGTCATCCAGTGAGTCAATGGCAGGAGGTAGGGGACCAGGGCCCCCAGAAATTTACTGCCAAGTCTAAATGTGTGAGCAAAATATACCAACAGTATAAAACCCCTAGTTCCCTAGAGAGACCTAGTCAGATGGAAACCTGGTCTCCATAGCAGGCCCTGTAATATTCTGGACCCGTGTTACATACTGAAATAAAAGTGACTCAGTGCCAGCTTTTATTTTAGAAATTCTATTAAAACGCTTTTTAAAAGCAAAATAAAACTAAGAGACACATGATCAGTATGAAGCAATTATTTGTAAAACTACACCGATCCAGGATTAAAATACTTTATTAAATAAAAAGCAAATCAATCTTAATACTGAGTAAGAATTAAGTCACCAAATGAATACCAGCTCTAAGCAATCCTGAGCTCAACTCTAGAAGGCAGAATACAAAGTTTTGCTATAAATCTCACCTAAATTATTGTATCGAACACTTAAATTAATGATCTGAATCTGTTGGTTGTTTCATACTCAGTTCAAAGGGTTATTTTGGGTGCCCCTTTGTTTTGATGAAGATTGTATTTTTTAAATCTGTGTTATAGTCGTATACCGGCCAAGCACACTGCTACATTTTTACTTCTGCACCTTACAAATTAAGAAAGAGATTAGGTTGCCCACACAACTGGTTAAAAGAAAAGACGAGAGAAGTTGCTCCACGAGGAAGAAGCTTTGCTTCCTGTGGATTTGTACCCTCTCTCTCTCAACCATTGGTTTCCCAAATTCTCTTCCTGTTTGGCCGAGCAAGCAGCTGGCCGTAGGTGTGCTGCTGCCCCGCTGTTTGCTGCCCGCGCGTTGGCCAGCCGGCCAGCACCGCGTGGCGTACACGAGGTGCTGGCTTCTGCCTGCTCGCTCCCGTGGGGGCACTGGTCCCACACCTCTCCCTTGCCAGGTTAAAAGGAAGGCATAGAAACCTCCCCTCTCACCTCTTTGAAACCTCCCCTTCTTGGTCAGTTTTAGCAGAAATAGACCTCTGGCTTGCAGTATTATTGTGGGAACTAATACTTGGGCGAACAACGTAATCACTGTATCTTTGTGCCCTTGGGAAACCAGCCTGAGGAACAGAAAAGTAAGAAAGAAGATGATACTAAAAATACGAGGGCAGTGCAAGCTCTTCAGTTCTCAGAGTCTTCTGCACACTTGTGTAGTAGGGGCTGGAAGTGCAGAGCAGATGTGGCACTGTTTTGCTGGCATACTGCTTTCCACTAGGAGGGATTTTTTTAGTCTGGAGAAGGAAGATGATTGATTAGTCAGCTACTGAAGGAGCTTTTCAAATGTTGACGCAATGACTTGCTTTTCCCCAAATGATAGCTGTTGATATTCTAAAGCAGGAATATTCCCTCAGGTTGCTTGCTGACCCATAAGACAAGGCTTTTCTGCCTCACCCTTGAATTTTGTGGGTTGCCTTGCACTGTTTCCCTTAGGGCCAGGCATCTTTGTCCAATCAAGCTTGAATTAGGTCACCGTTAACTAGTGTCAACTTGGAGGAGTCTTGCTGAAGCTGGCAGTCTAAAAAAAAATTAAATATTTTCCATGCCACAGAGACTATTGGTCTGTGACCCACCAAAATATCAAAAATCCAGATGCATAAGACCAATTCTGATGAAGTTGGCATAGTCTTATCTGGGTCAATTGTCTTAACAAGACATTATGTCACCAGTTAGGGGAAAATACAATCTAAAACCCCTAAAAATAACTAATGGGAAAAACCTTGCACAACAAAGCCAGTCGCACAGCATTTGATCATCAGAAAAATAAAAATAAATTCAGACTCATGATATATTTAATCATCTGTATTTATTCCTCTGCTAATCTAAAAACAGGCAAATGTTCTTTTTCTTCTTGGAAACAAGGCAATTCCGGAAAACTTCATATTTTAGGCAGCTCTTCAAACAGCTTTTCTCCTAAAACTTAAATTTCATTATTTGTTAGGAGGAAAGCCATTGGAATGAAAACAATTTGAACTGTATATAAGCTCCTTTACCATACATGGTGGGTTGAACATGGACGGATGCCAGGTGCCCACCAAAGCCTCTCTATCACTCCCCTCCTCAGCTGGACAGGGGAGAGAAAATATAATGAAAGGCTCGTGGGTCGAGATAAGGACAGGGAGAGATCACTCACCAATTACTGTCACGGGCAAAACAGACTTGACTTAGGGAAATTAGTTTAATTTATTACCAGTCAAAATCAGGGTAGGATAATGAGAAAATAAAAACTAAATCTTAAAACACCTTCCTCCTGCCCCTCCCTTCTCCTGGACTTAACTTTACTCCCAAATTCTCTACCTTCTCCCCCCGAGTGGCGCAGAGGGATGGGGAATGGGGATTGAGGTCAGTTCATCACACATTGCCTCTTCTGCTCCTTCCTCCTCAGGGGGAGGACTCCTCACACTCTTCCCCTATCCCAGAGTGGGGTCCCACCCGTGGGAGACAGTCCTCCATGAACTTCTCCAATGTGAGTCCTTCTCATGGGCTACAGTTCTTCACGAACTGCTCCAGCGTGGGTCCCTTCCACAGGGTGCAGTCCTTCAGGAACAGACTGCTCCAGCGTGGGTCCCCCACGGGGTCACAAGTCCTGCCAGCAAACCTGCTCCAGCGTGGGCTCCTCTCTCCATGGATCCACAGGTCCTGCCAGGAGCCTGCTCCAGCACCGGCTTCCCATGGGGTCACAGCCTCTTTTGGGCATCCACCTGCTCCAGCGTGGGATCCTCTGCGGGCTGCAGGTGGATATCTGCTCCACCGTTAACCTCCATGGGCTGCAGGGGGACAGCCTGCCTCACCATGGTCGTCACCACGGGCTGCAGGGGAATCTCTGCTCTGGTGCCTGGAGCACCTCCTCCCCTCCTTCTTCACTGACCTTGGTGTCTGCAGGGCTGTTTCTCTCGCATATTCTCACTCATCTCTCTGGCTGCAGTTGCTGTTGCGCAGTTTCTTTTCCTGCTTCTTAAATGTGTTATCACAGAGGTGCTACCACCATCGCTCACTGGAGCTGGCTGGTATTGGCTCTGTCAGACATAGGGGAAGCTTCTAGCAGCTTCTCATAGAAGCCACCCCTGTAGCCCCCCTGCTACAAAAACCTTGCCACGCAAACCCAATACACCATACCAGCTATGCTGAGGAGAACTGTTCTCTAGGCTCTCAGAATAGGCACCAGAGGAATATACTTTTTGTGGTTTATCACAGGAAGAGAACTTGGATTTCATGACAGTCACTCTGACCTAGCCTGAAGAAGACAGAACTGAAGACACCTGGAGGAAGCTAGACCAAGAACGAAAAAGTGTGAGATAGGAGCACATATGCTTAAGCCACATTAGCCGTCATTTTGTCCCTGAAGAAGAGTGGCAGCTCTGTAACAGCAGTAGCAAAAAGAGCCCAAGGAAGAAAGGGAAAGGCAGAAGAATCTCCAGATATGTTATGTGTATGCAGGGAGCATCCTGCACGTGAAAATATTTTGTGGTGGTGATGTCTGAAGCCTTCAGAAACACTGTTCCATTAGGAGAGAAGTTATCCAGGCATTCTCAGCCACCAACTTCCAGGTCTTTTGTGTGAAAAAGCCAGGGGGGGGAAATTGAGGCAGGAGCACTCCAAAATACGGTGTTGAATTCAACCACTTATGGAGTTTTTCAAGACCAGCCTGGATTTGAGAGGGAAAGAAAAAAGCAATGCAGTGACATGACTGCAAAGAGGGTCTCTAAGTCTGTGATGCTGCGAAAACATGGAAAGGTCCTGTGGTCCTTTATCACAGCAGTATCCAGAAAACCCAACAGGTTTTCATTGAGGGGATACCTTTGAGGAAGGAGATGAAGTAAAGCATTTCAGATGCCTTGGAGTTCTTGAGAATCTTGAAAATGGTTGCTTGAAGCTTTTTTCTTTTGCTAAGTGGATTAGAGATTTGGTTGGATTAGGACCTTAATAAATACCTACAGTGTTTGTCTTTCATCTGTGAAATGTTTGCCTGCTTTTAAATAGATTATTCTTGTTTGCTCCAGTGTTGTCATGTTGATGTGAAACTTTGGAAACAGGAATTCTGCCCTTAATTCAATAAAAGGATTTGGAAACCTGAGGCTAAAACTCGCCTCAAATATAACTGGTATAAATCCAGAGTAGCAGGACTTTATTTCAGTGCTGGAGAAGCAGCAGGAGACTAGCTCCTTGACAATTTTTGATGTCTGGATGACTTGTTTATTTGCCTCATGACAGTTTGCGGTAGTGTAGCTATTATTTTTAAAGCTCAGCCCTGGCCAGAGGGCAGCCGTTCTGTTCCACGCGACGGGGAAACCCAGCGGTGCTTCCCTGGGCAGGAGACGGTTCCTTCGTCTGGAGAGCAGAGGACTGCTGGCTACGGCAGCAGTCAACGGAGAGGCGAGGCCTGGCCATCTTCGCTAGTCCGGCAGCCATGCGATCGTTAAACGAGAGCAGGTCTCGTGAAACAAGAGCAGATCTCGTGAGATCCGTAGGTGGCACCGAGTCACTGGGTGCAAGGAAAGGTACAGCCCAGCCATGCTCTTTCCCTCTGCTGCGCAGCACTCCTGCTGCTCCCCCCTTTGCTTTTCCTTTGCGGAGTGGCTTGGGTGGCCCAGTGTGCAGGTACGCCTGCGTGTACGGTGGAGGAGATGCTGCCTGCTCTGTAGCCATAAACAGAGGAGTCATAAAAGCTGCTCCCTGCCACTCTGGCTATCCTTTAGATGCTGTTAACTGATGAACAATCCAAAGGTGATAACTCGATGATGACAATTTATTGCAGTGATTTGTAACTTCAGTCATGTACAATTAACAACCTACAGGCAATAGGAGGGCAATGTTGAAAATTTACTGCAGCCATTTGTCATTTATATTGGTGGCCAGAACAAAGTACGACAAGGCACAAAGACAGGCCACAGACCAGGCAGTGGGAGCCAGCTGCCAGCTTTGCAGACGAGGAGGCCCCCAGCTCCAAGTGCTGACCCACGGCACGCCAACCCCTTTCCATGCCCTCTCCCGTGAAGGCACAGCCACATGGGTTTTATGGGCCTGCTTGTGTACTGGCATGATGGGGAGGGTTTCTCACTGCCTACGAGGCCAAGGTGGAAGCCCACGGTGGGACTGTCAGGACCTGCTGTTGCGAGGTGGGGTGCAAGGTGGAGCAAGAGGCTGGGGAGGTGCGAGAGGTGCAGTTGTACGAAGAGGTTGTCATGGCAGACCTGACCCACCGCCTGAGGGTGTTGTTCATCTAGATGGGCTGAGCTTGCTGGCTCCCGGCAGGCTGGCACAGCAGTTGTGCCTGCCCCTTCCCTCTCCCCTGCTCCCACCGCCCCGTCTGCAGGGCAGGGCCGCTCACCCGGCCTCGCCAAGAGGCGGTAGCGAGGCACAAACCCAGCAAAGGTTTTTCTGATGGTGTAGCGAGCCGCACCGGTTTGTCAAGGGCTCAAGTCAGCGCTGAGGCAGGGTTTGGAGCAGAGAAGGAAGGAAAGGGAGAGGAAAGGGAGTGAGGAAAGGGAGGAAAGGGAGAAAGACCTCTGCCCCTTTTGGTGGCAGTGAGACAGGGGAATGTCTGCAGTGACTGGAGGTGAGACAGTCCCGAGCCTGCTTCCCAGCCGCCTGGGGAAGGGGCAAGGTTGTGCCTGCTCCGCAGGCAGAGGTCTGTTTCCAAGGGCATTATTGACAGTCTCTTTGTAGAGCAAAGATTAGCTCAATAATGAATGCCTCGGAATAAATCAATGGTGGGACAGCTTCTGGACCTGGTGATTTTCCACCCTCTGCAGCTTCTAGGTAGCAGACTAGCACAGGCTGCAGCCCAGCAGGGCCAGCAGGGCATACTTCAGCTCCACCTTGGATAGCGCTCGAGGAGCCCACCTGCTTTCACTTCGGTTCAGGAGTGTGGCCTTTTTTCTTCAAGGTACATCTCAGCAGCATTTTACATATCCTCCAGGCTGGCGTTTTTGCTTCAAGGAGCTGTAAAGGTCACCGACAGGGCTGTTCAGGTGCCATTACTCTCTCATCAACACTACGCTGTCCTTTGACATCTGATCTTTTAGTATTTGTGATGATGGGACTGGTTTTCATTCTGCCTGATGAAGACAGCTGGTAGCTTGCAGTGTTTATTTCTGCTGTCATAAAATCTTTTAAAAGAACTATATTGATCTTTAAAAAAGAGAATTACAAGGTCGTAAGACAATTATGGCATGCTGAATTGTGTGGCATACATCAGTACTGAGGAGGTCAAGTCCTACGAGTGAAGGTGAATCTTACATCTGGAGTATAATGATAATTGACCTGCACGTAACATCTCATAGGGTGATATAAATTCGTATGATTTATTGCTTACATTTTAAGAATCCTGTTTCTCTGGCCACCACAGCCACAAATAATAAAAAGAGTCCCCTTTGCAAAGACCTTATGGTGGCCATCTACTCATATGACAAAAAAGCAGGTGGGAAAGAGCAATAAGAAAGGAGGGAGGCAAAGGATGTGAAAGTACACTGATCAGCCCAATGATCACAGATGTTGGCATACTGTCTACCTGCCCCTTGTCAGATGATCTGTAGACATAAACAGTTGTTCAGCCCCCTCTTCTTCCACAGAAATCTCTTTTGATATGGCCTTTAGTTGTCTTCTTTTCCTTCATTTTTTTTCTGCCAGAGCAGGACAGCAGTAGACAAGTTGGTATTAGACATGCACAGAAAGGAAGAAGCAAAGAAGAAACCAGAAGGTCCATGCCAGAGTGGAGAGTAAACAGGGAAACTGTTTTGTGATAGTGAGAGAAAGATGTCAAATGACAGGCTGAACAGTTTGGGCAAATGGAGGTGTTATTCTCTGTGTCGTTTTAATAGCTGATGATTAAATAAGAAGAAAGAGAGGGCAGGCAAGAGTACTTTACTATTAAAAGGGATAAGAAGGAAAAATTGTGTGATCTCCTAGGACAGATCACACACCCAGAGCTAAACTTGTCACAACAGAATCAGGTTGATTCATGAGTCTGTGTGCTGTGTGTAATTATACCTTATTTAAAAATAAAAAAAAAGAAGAAAAAATTTAAAAAAAGAATGGTCTTAAGGTTCAGCCGCGCTGCTCTTCCAGAGCTAAATCCTGCCCAAATTAGGGAGGAGGAAACGCTGCTGAAAGGCCCTGAGTCTCAGGGCTCCTCCTGGCCAAACCAAGATTCCTCGGGATGGTTGAGGCAGTACATTCTAGAAACAAAAACACACCCAGGCCTTCCTCCAAAGGCAGCTGTCGTGCTAGCAAGCCTAATAAACTAGCCACCCGCCCAAAACCACATGCCGCGGTAAGCTCTTGCGTGAGCTTGCCCACATGGTGAGCTGGTCCTCTGTGCTAGTGCTTTCTTGAGTGCGGAGAACCTGATCAGCTACATGGGCCGGAAAAAGAGGCCCCCTACATCTGCTGAACAGCACATGATAGGATTTAGCCAAAAGATGACTTAATTTCTGTGGAAATAGCCTGATTTTTTCCAAAGTGGCTGAGCACCACGCACATCCTACTGAGATGAGGGGAGGGGGAAGATGCAGGCGCTCAGCCTTGCTGAAGACCGCTGCAAAGGGCTCTGCTCCTTGGTGTGATGAGGAGATGGGAAGGGCTGTCAGGTCCCGCATGTCTTGCAGATGTATTTTTTGTTCTTGCAAAATTCAGCCGTGGCTGAAAGTATCCAACAAAATCTTTTCTGATGCAGAGACAAAGCGGGGAAACTTCAGCCTGAGCAGAGAATTGCTCAGAAATGTAGGAATGGGTGATAATGGGATTCAAAAAAATAGCGTTGTAGCTTGAAGTGAAACCATTGCTACCCCAGAGGCTTGTGTATTCTGATCAAGAGTGGGAGGCAAATTAGGCTGGCAATACCTCTGTCTAGTCACCCCACCTGCAGAGTTTCTGAGCATGGTATTTCCGAGCTTTCTCTATTAAACAGCTGAAGTTCAGCCCCTTCTGCACTGCTAAAACCATTTCTCTCTCTCTCTCATGTCCTTGATTAAGTGATGGCTACTGATAATGTTAATCCTCCTCTGCCAGCTCCCCTTCATCTAAACTGCCACTCTTAGCGAGGACTTCCAGTCCAGCTGGCTGACTTACTGCCTTCAAAGCTTCTGTTTTTCCTGACTCCCTCTGTCCGGGAACGTGGCGGGGAAAGGAAGGCAGCACTGCACGGAGGGCACTGACCGGGAAAGGACACAGACAGCCTGGGCTGCCAGGAGGCGGGTGCCAGGAAGTGTTGGGAAACACCCTGATCCTTCTTCACGCTCCCAGATGCTGGCATTGGACAGCCTTGCCGTACCCCACCAATGGCACTATCAAGAGTCTGGAGTTAGGTCAGTTAAAAATGTGTGAGCTAGAGCTACCCTCTGCCCCCACACAAGTTAACTGCAGCATTAAATGTCAAGCAGCGTTTGTTAGCATTTTCTGCCGATCGAGTGCCCGGTCTGAAAGTGTGTTTTGCCCACCTACTCCATAAATTCTCACCATTTTCATCTTCCACAACGATTTCTTGTTATCTCTTGCCCGACTTGCCTGTCTTTGCTGGTGTCATGGTTGCAGCCCTGGAAGCTCCTCAGGCTGGGGCACACGTATTTCTGAGGTGCGACTGGTTTTGTGCAGACGTTGCTCTCCCGCACCCTGTTGACTTAATGGGGGTGGCACCTCTACACTGAATAGCAGAGCATTGCTCTGAATGTGAAACATGCTAATAAATAATAACCTCATTGACCAAATGCCAGAAGATTTTGTAAGCCTAGAATGGATAAACCAGCAATAGCTTGGTATTTGCTTGTCTGGTATGAGCTTCTCCATTTCGTGAGCCCAGTGTGGGATAGGCATGGAGGAGAAGTGAACATGGGGCTCTTCTTTAACTCTATCTTTAGGGCTGGCTGGGTAAGTCAAAGCACCCATGATACCGCCCTGTGGACAGTTTTATGCTGATCTCAGTCCATGCAACCACCTTCCTCCATGCATATTCCCTGTTGACGTTCCCCTCTGCCTCGATAGCCTCGTGGTCATGCCAGAGCACTAGCGTGACTACAAGGCTATCGAGGCAGAGGGGAAGGTCAACGGGGAATATGCATGTGGGTAAAGAGGAGGAGGCAGGAGTGGGCACCAGAGTGAAAATATTGACTGAACAGTGATTACAGAGCCACTCAGACATACAGCTGATGGCGCGTGAGTCCACACGTCTTCTTGGAAGTCACAAAAGCCAAGGGGCCCTGGCCCAGCCACCTCTCTACCTCTTGCCATATCACGGTTTTGGAGGGGGAGTAAAGACGTCCTGGATGTTTAGTATCAGGAACAAGATGTTTGTGAGCATGACAGGGCTCTTCTGCCAGGTGGCTAAGATAGTTTTCCAGTCACTTTGCATCATGTGAATGGGGGGTCTGGATTGACCCCAGGTTGTATGTGCGTGCTCAGGCTGCCCGGTGCTTTGGAGTATTGATGTTTAGACACCAAAAGAAATGTTGAATTGAATCCTGCTTTCTTCATAGCACAGTATTGATCTTTAAATAGGAAAAGACCAAACCATAAACTGGAAACTCTATATCCATGGAAACATGGAGCTTAGCTCCTACGACTCAACAAGCACAACAGTAATTATTTTGCTGTCATTTCTACAACTTCATAGCTTATTGGTATTAAGAGACCCTCTGCTCCTCCAGTTGATTATTATCTGTCATTTGTGGTTAAATAATACTGTCAAAAGAATATCACTGACTGAAATTTTATGTTCGCATTTCAAAAATAACACCTACCACATACTGCCATATTAAATAGTATTTGAGGTTTTAAAATTAAATAGACAGACAGACAGACAGATAGATATTTTGTCTCTTTTTCCCCTCTCATTCATTTTTTAAATGGAGATACAAACATGTTCTGTAGTTTTATTATAACCCTGATGGAGCCTGTTAGCTAAATTTCTTCTTTCCCTGGTTGTCAGGTTGGTCTTTCACTCAGCAGTGAAGGAAGCTTTTTGTAAATTGGAAACAAAAACACTGTTTCAAAACTGAAAAGGCAACAAGAATACCTCTGGCAGGACCAATTTATGCATAAAGACTGCTTTTTTACTGCAGCGTCAATACTGATGGAACTGGTTTTAGCAGAGAGCAGAATTGCTCCTGTTAATGATAGCTTTTTTGGCTTATCTCAGAGCTTCGGGGAACAAATGGGGGACCATATAAACAGGATGGGGCTGGGGTAAGTGGTTCTCAACTGAACATGACCAAGCTTTGGGTGACAGAAAGTTTCATATTTTAAATAAAAGGTGTTTTACTGTATTGGATCCCATGGTATTGTTTACTTCATAAATATGCTCGTATTCATATTGAGGAAGACTGTTTCATGCCACGTGTGGAACAGACTAGCTTTAGATAGAGTATTTTTCACCAGCTTTGTCATAAGTTGATGGCAGGCTAAAGACAGCGTTGGAAAACCCGTATTGAATCCTGGGGAGAAGGAATGAGTAGGTCTGATTTCCTTACCAGAGCCTGCAGGATGCTCCCTAAGTGTAACAAGTGGTACTGCAGCTTGCAACACAAAGGGCTTATAAACAAGGGAACCTTTATTGCAGAAAAGTTTCCACTGCAGCGAGTTCTCAAATGGTCCATAAAAGGGCATAAATTGGCTCTTTCATTTCAGAAAAATAAAATGCCTTCCCACTTGATAGCACAAATAGTAGAACCCGAAGCCAGCTCTCCTTTAAGGTGTTTACAGGATTAGGCACACACCAGAGAACGAGAGTGGAGTAGGGCAAGGGAGGAGCCCCCGCCTCCCTGGATTGCTGCGTCATGTACCTGGACCCAGAAGACCCATTCAGGTTTTATGTTAAAAAAAGCAAACAAACAACACCTTAATGGTTTAAAAAGCACTGGCAAAAGAGAAGCACCAGGAAATGTGCTGGTTTTGTGCAGCCTGAGAAAAAGAGAGAAGGCCTTTAATTTTAAGAGTTCCAGGGCTTTTTTTTTTTTTTTTTTTTTTTCAGTTATTCGCATGAGAAAATAACTAGGCATTCCAACGACATCATTTGGCAGAAATGAAATCTAAGTGCTCCAATTTGAGTTTCAATAAATCAGTACTAGAATTGGCTGTGTCACTCTATAAACTCTTGGGCATTAGCTTTTATACCCTTTTGGAACTGGCTGGCTGCACTCTTAAGCACGCTGATCATGACGCAGTGATGGTTTCATCATGACACGCTCTAATCCAAAAAAAAAAAGCAGGAGAGTATTTGTATTTGCCCCCACCCCAAAGATGAGTAGGTTTTTAATGGTTTTGTTACAGCCTAATGAAAATAGAATAGTTTGTTTAACATTTCCAGGATTTCCTTTCTTTTTTTTTCTCTTTTTTTTTTTTAAATTAGTTGGAAAAATAAAAAGGCAATACGATACAATGCGGCAGCCACTGCTGTTAACTTGGTCCTTCTGTAATGGCGTGTGGAAAGAATGCACAACAAAGGAAATAGAAAAGCTTTGTAAATACACGTTGCCCATTTTGGCAGAGAATAAACCTGTCTGATCATCTTTCTGTAACTGCTGTAAACAATATTGCCCTTTTATTGAACAAATGCAAGCCCTCCTGAATCCAGTTAAAGGCTTCTCAGGTGTGCCCGTATGAGCAAATTTTGGATGCTGAGGTGCACGTGCATTGGTGCAGCAGGTATTTCCGTCATAAAAGCTATGAAGGCCTGGGTATAAGTGTGTGTACATTGGGGGGACTATGTATTTTTCCAGCGTAGATGCTGTCAGAGGCTCTTGGTATCAGTGAATATGAAAAGCATTGTTGTTTCTCTAAATGTTATGGCAAAAGCATGAATGGAATTACAGCATTTCTAAATATTTTGCCTAATTAGTCTGTTGGGAAGAATTTGAACTCCACTTGTCCTGGATGTGAATGCAAAGTATTGACTAAACGCGAAACACGCTTGCTGGCCATCGGGAAGGCCCAGGGTCAGTATCACCAGACAGCTGCAAATCCCAAAGGACGCTTTTCATGAAACCCTCCTTCCTAGCCTTTGCATCTTTGAGGCTTTTTTGACTCTGAACCAGAAGTGTCTCAGATTACAAGCCCAAATCTTCCTCCCCTGGCTTAGAAGCATGCGATACAAACAAAACTGAAGGCATAAGACATTTCAACAGAAAGTAACCCAGGAAAGGATTATATCCCTATAAAACAGCTATGCCCTGTTAGGCGTAGCCCCAACAGCTGTGTTCCACTCTGCTGGATCTATTGGAGGGGCACTCTCTGATACATTATTCCCCAGCTTATTCGAAACCGAAGCTTACTTTGTGTGGTAGATAAAGTAGCTGCTTTCCTGTGGGAGAGAAGAGCTGGAGCAAGGGACTCTGCCTGCCATTCCATAGCCATTACTGGGAGGGCTGGAAACAGTAGAGCAATGAGAGATCAAAGGGTTTTATCGTCGTGATGCAGGTTTAAAAGAAAAGAAAAGGTCCTTAAATGTTCTAACTGCCTTTGGTCCACTGCTACAGCTACCAACACAGCCACAATAACAGTGAGCAGTGGTGGTCAGGTTTGTCAACAGAGATGTGGCCCTCTTATAGGGAGGTCTCCCTGGCATCTTCCAGTTCTTGGGAAGCTCTGGAAGGTGATGTGAGCCCTCCTCACTGCCTTTCTGCAAACACTAGACAGCTCTGCAGAACACAGGTGTGCTTGGGTGTGTCTGAGCAGGTCCCTGTGCCTTTTCAGTATAAATCTCATTTAAACAAATCCTTCATCCAGTTAGTAGGGCACATCCTTCCCATATGCTTCATCGCATCATGTCTGCAAGAATTGGGAGCCAGCAAAGGAGAGAAGCAGGATGATAGGGGAGCTCAGAGGTAGGGGGAGGACATAGCAGCAACATTGAAGACACTGTTGAAGCAGAGGCAGATCAGTTTGGCCTCATTCTTCTTATGTGGGTAGATGACAGACCTCCTGTTGCCAACTTCTCTTCCATTAGAAGGAGAGACACTTACCCTTCTTTCCAGAATTGTCCTGGTCGATTGAGAGAGGGCCTTCTGCTACGTGCGATACTCAGAGAGTCCTGCGTGCCAAAAGCTTTTCCAGGTACCTCTTTCTGGGTGACATTTTGGTTGTCCCTTAGGCGTCTGCCTGTTGCAGAACACCTGGATCGTGGTCACCTGGAGATTAATCTCACTCTCTCAGCTTGAACAGCTGATATTAGCACTGATCCCTTTCAGAGCAGGGAAGGCCCAGAACTCAGAAAAAAGAAGTCCCACTACTTCTTGTCCATGGGCTAAGCCTACCCGTGCAAGTGAAAAATACATGTGCTGTTGTGTGTGGTGTGCAAGTCTGCATGCGCTTAACTGCAGTGAACGTGGGATAACCTGCCGTCACCTGGTGAACGAATTAACAATCTCCTAATAAATTCTGTTCCCACTAGGTTCACTTCTGCCTCCCACTGCTGTTCCCCTCCTCCTCTTGCTCCCGGCCAGCCTGAACCCCCCGTGACGTCTTCTCTGTTTCAACCAACACTTTACCCGGCTGAGGAACAGAAAGTCCTAGCCTCCCACCTCCTCCTTTCACACTTTCACCTTATACCTCACCCTGCTTCTGCAAAGACCGCTCCCCCTCTCCTGCAGCGGGGTCCGGACCTCGCTCCCGGCCAGCCTTTCTGCTGCGGGGGGCTGTGCTCCTGCCTCTCCAGGCTGAGGGTCCCACTAACCGGTGCCGGAGGCCGGCGGTGTGAGCAGGACCTGCTGCTGGTTAGCCGTACCCATGGAGAGGCTGGGACAAGGCAGCGCTATCTCACTGATGGCATACAGCAAGATTACCCGGAAAGTGCAGATTCAATATGCAGAGGAAGCAAAATGGTTTCACTGGGTTCACGGAAACTTTTACCGCTTACTGTGGAGAAGCTGGCTTATTTTCTGCTCACATTTTCACACCATAACATGAATGGGCTTGCAGGGCAGTGACGATTCGTCCAAGTCACCTTTTTATGATTCTCTGAAAACACATGGGGTGAAGTCTTGGCTCTACAGAAGGCACACCTGGCATCAAGGTGGCACCTCGAGTCACTTTAAACAGTAGTCAGTGACTTCCCAGGTATGCGCTAGAGTCTCCTAGTTCCTGTGCATTCAGAGAGCTAAACTCCTATAATCCGTGCTGGGTGTATTAAGAATCATGTACACTGTGAAGATGGGTTTGTCACACTCAAATAAATAAATACCTAGGAAATGAGCATGTTGAAAACTTCAGGAACTAAAACTGGCAAAAATGCCTACTTAAGGGGGAAACAGCCAAGAAATCCTGTATTAGTGAAGCTTGTTAAATTAGCAACCTGTAGTGTCTGATATTGTAAGGCTATTAGCGGGCTTCCCACTTCACTGTGGTACATTGGGTTTGTTAATGTATGCCTCAGCCTTGTGATTACTTTGTCAAGCCATTTTAACATGTGAATTTCTTCTTTAATTTACTGTGGCCAGGGTTAATTCTCTGAAGAGAGAGGAGAGGGTACTTCCAGGTAAGGTGTTCAGTATTTAAAAAAGCATCTTTTAGCCACAGCCATCATGTAATGTTATCAGTAAAATGTCAGTGTTTTTTTATGCTTAGAGTAGGAAATAACCATGAGATCTTAGATGCCTCAGTGAGGTTACGCTCGCCAAATGCAGGCACTCTAGGAGACTTTTTGCCTTCAGAACCTCTTCTTCTTGAGTCAAGTAAACCACTGATCTGTCTCATTTCTACACGTAGCCCACGTTTGTGGTAAATTATTCTTTGCTTATATTCTTATGTGCCTGAAGGCTTCTACCTAGGAGCTGAAATTTGTTCTTTTATTTCAGGAAGTTGTCTAGATAGGGTTACAGCAAATGGTCCGCAGCAATCCTTAATGCTAATCTTTCACACACTTCAGAACATTAGGTTAAAGGGAGGACAAATACCGTACTTGCTCATGTAATCAATATGTTCCTCCTTTCACTTCCCAAGATTTTATCTGTAAAAGCGAGGATATGGCCGTTATGCACATCTTTTCTACAACTGCTAGTAACCTTGCTCATGATCAGGCAGCAGGGGTGTGTGCTATGCCATTAGGTCTGCATGCAATTCTTGTCCTTCAGGATAGGACTTGGAGGTGAAGTTTCCACTCCTAGTGTTTCTCAGACTTCCTGAGTACGCACTGACTTTGGGACATCTTTTCAAGAGCGTACCATGGTTTAGGATGCCTCATTTCTGAGTGATCAAGTTGAGATACCTGGGGTTTAATTTTTGGACCAAAGAAGTCCTCAGAGTGCCACCTGTAATTGGTGGCTGCCCAGCAAAAATTCAGGCTCAAGTGAACCCTGCTTGAAGGCATGCAGAATGGGTGCTGCTTTTGAAAATGCTGGCTTCCATCTCGTTTTTCTTCCTGGAAATTACTGCAAATATTAATAACCCTCATCAGGAGATAATTTGGCTGATAGTCTTTCTAGTCTCTTTGGGCTTTCTCTGTTTGATATGCAAGGTGGCTGAAAGTGTCAAACTTCAGCAAATTTAAATTAAGCACAAACTGCATTTTCCTGCTTGGTAACATAGCTTATTTGCTAAGTTCAAAGGGGCTCTTTTGATTCCTTGGGTGTGTACCTGAGTTATTAAGTGACTACATGCCTAGAAGTAGGGAATAGGAAACACAAATAGATAACATGGGGAGGCATTGATTCATCTTCATGTGCCAAATTGACTGTTTAACAAGTCTTTTATAACAGTGACTTCTGGGACCGAGTCCATCTGGGAGAAATAACTTTTATATAACATTTGGGGTCTAAATTAAGAGCTGGATTCTGCCGTTGGCTGCCCCCCTAAGTAAGAGAGGAGAGAAGCACAGATGGTAGAAAAGCTCAGTGTAAAGTAGTGACCTTACATGCAGCATGACTGCCCAGCCAACAAATCTGCTCTTTGCACTCGAAGATATTGCTCATGTAGCAGACTGCACACTGAGGTAGCTCTTAGTAGCTAGAAAATAGCTAATGGGCTATTTCTTGTGTTAGCGTACGCATGCGTTGTCCTCAGCAGCCCAAGCAGCTGCTGATACAATGTGCAATCAGCTGGTGCTGGAAAGAGGGAGAAGGAGCATCCCACGGCACCAGGCTGCCTGGTACAAACTGGCCTTCGGTGATTGTGCTCTTTATGAACTGGGGTCACCAGTACCTCTGTTCTTTGCCGACTGGGGCAGGATGCAGGGGCAGGACTGTCCCTAAGACTTCAATGACAACAATCAAGTGTTTTAAATACTTCTGTGCAGGATTGGGCTCATCTTCTTTTTGCTGGTTGGGTTTCATTTTGAAGAGTAGGGAGCGAGTATACCTCCTGCTGGAAAAAGGCCTTCCAAACAGTGCAGGCAACTGAGTGCTCTTGCATGGTAGGTCTTCACCAAATGGGAAATAGAAACAAAGGGAAGGAATATGTGACCTTCCAACCTTAAGCTCTGCATGCCATGTGGCTGGTGGGAGGCATTAGCAAGGCTCCACTGTTCATTGTTGTGGGTGTCTTTATGAACATTAGTGACAGAGAGCCAGCGGGCTAGCAGTAAATACAGATAAGCACCCAAATCCACATTAACACTTCTCCACTCCACTGACAACAGAAAAGATATTGAAAGTGTTACCGTTTTTCAAAAGTTATGTGCTGAATTCAGTCTGCAAAGCAGAGGTATTTACGGCCATGGTGACATAATATATCCCACCGAGTAAGCAGTATTTGCAGGGGACTCTGTACAAGCCAGCTATATGTGTGCTCTAGCCCTACTTAAAATAAACCTACACATACTATCACTTTCTTATTCTGGGAACCAGCTAGAGGGAATGAGGGCTGCAGCAGCTACATATCAGTATATACTGCACATACGCTGATTACTCCCACTCTTGTCACGGCCATTTCTACTCAGCAGTTGCCAGTGTTGTGGAGAGGCATAACTCCTGATATTTTGGAGAATGCGGGAAGAGAGTAGTCAATGTTTGCTTTGCTCCCTCACTGTTGCCAACCTAGGTGATGGGTTTTCAGCTGTGTGTGTGTGCATGTAGAAGCAATACGTGTGCACACAGGCAACGGGGTTAGAATTCCTTGCTGCTGTGGAAGAGAAAGGTGTATTTATTGACTGAGGAGCACCTAAGCCCTGATCCAAGCTTCCCTGAAGTCAGTGGCAATCTCTCTGATGCTATTACAGTTGTAGTGTTACAACGCTAGAGATGGCACAGCAGCAGTGGAAAATATGCATGATGCTCACTCAGCAAAGGCTACAAACCCTAATGCCGACCTCCCCTCTCCCAGTAGCCCCATTCTTTTCCACATAAGTGTGCTGGAAGAGCTGGTAGAGGTGAAAAAATAAATACTTTGGGATAATGATGCTGAGTCATTAACCATGTGATGGAAACAATTCATCCAGTTATCACCAGCCAGCTCCACCTCCAGCCTCCCAGTAGCTGGGGGCTGCTAAAGTGCTGTCCCTCCTCCTCGAAGCCTTTTGTGTTACAAGTCCCTCTGTCCACAAGCCAGAGCGGGCACTCTGGTATATGACTCATATGCCGGGCACTGCATTAGCTACGATAATACTTTCTTCTCAGACCCTTTCATATCTAACGCAGTTGGGGAAGCCTGAAATAAGTAGAGTGGGGAAGGGAGAAAGATTAGCTCCTAATTTCTTTCCTTTTATGTATTTAAATTAGTACCTGAAAACTAACTTTAAAAGGGACCTCAGCTTGGCCTCTACAATTGTCTCAATTGTCACATCTACTTCTGCGTATGCACCATCCTGGATACAGGTGCGTACATACTGCAGATGCTAGTTGGCATATAGAAAAGCTATTTGTGCCGTTTAGGAGGTGCGGGAAAAGCTTTTCTATATGCAGACCAACATCTAGATTTTGAAAATGTGTCATTAAGTGGTAGTTTATCAGAGATTTTTTTCCTTCCTTCCTTCCAAAAGACTGTACGCATACGATTGAAATACTGTGCGAGCTGCTAGTTGGAACAGGATTTTCTGATTCTTCAGTAATTTATATTTACTTCCATCTAACAATGAAAATTGCTTGCAGTGCACAACTTTCAGCCTTCTATGGATTAAAATGCATTTTGGAAATCTCCCCAGATTCCTGGCACATTTATTACAACAACTCAAAAATATAGAGCATTTGGGATCTTTAATCTTCACATTCCTGTAATAAGAAAAGTTGTATAATCCATCTGTGAAGGACAAATCCTTATGAAAATATTGCGACTATATACTGATAGTAGGCTTTCTTCATATTAAATCTCTCGTCCATATTCAGCGAGGAAAACCCTCTCATTTTCTCGTATTATAACATTTGTTTGTTTGTTGAAAAGTGCCCATGAAAACTCAGCAGCCTGTTTCTGAAGGTCCACTTTCCCCTCCACCCCTCCTTTTTCCTCCCTACAGCTGGCTTCCTGCGCTGGTGCAGCTTGTGGGTGGGCAATGACGGGATCGGAGCAGCGCCCGCTGGAATGGCGTGCCACCTGAGAGAGGGGAGAGAGGCAAAGCCCAGGGGATGGACAAGCAGGCGGAAAGGCAGGGTTTAAGTATGGTGCATGTGCTTCCTACTCTTCCCTATTTGGTGTACTTATCACAGTCCTGGAAGGAGCAGTTTTTCTCTGGCAGAGGTCTTATGGGTCATTTCCATCCCTAACTTCTAAAGTGCTAAAGTTAATGGCATTTTATTGCTTCTTTTCCAGTTCACCTCTAACAACTTGGCCTCTGTACATTGCAGCTGCAGATAAAATATATACATGAAGGAAAATTCCACTGAACATATTGTTTTTCACTTTCTCCTTGTTTCCAAACAGCACTCTCGAAGCATGCAATGCCAAGTTACATATTATATATTAGTCCTCCTTGTTCTATTCCTGGGTCCCATACAGAAACCCGTTTGTCATCCGTAAGGGCCGCTGAAGAGCAAGAAACAAATGGATCTTTCTTTCACATGTAGTCCAGATAGCAAAATAGCTGAGCTGGTCTGTTGACAAAGACCTAGTATTAGAAAGCATACGATTTTCTGGAAAGGTGCGTTGTTCAGTGATCATTTATCTAAGGAGTGATCTTTGGATGTGACACAACATGAAAAAGTCTAGCTACTACTTGGATCTTTTCAGGGTACAGAGATTTTGGACACAGCCTGCTGAATTTGAGAAATCAAAGAGAATCTCTTTAAACTGGAACACCCTACTATGGATAATAAACAGTGCTTGTTGGTGACATTATGGAAAAAACTGGAATTGAACCTATCAGAACTTCAACAGGCTCAATTCAAAACTTTGACAGTCATTTGCTGTGTGATACCTATATTTATATTTTTATCTATAGATATAGCTAGACCTATTGCTATCCTTGCCAAATGAAAGGCTAGATATAAATCATCTACAAAAAAGTGAGATATGGGACCATTGTTTTTATGGTATGGAACAATTTCATTATTGTTAATTATTCATTTTGGTAGAACTACAAAGCCTTTTTTTTTTTTTAAGATAGGAAAGAAAGGAAAGTTAAAGCATTCTAGTTTCTTTGGTATTTTCATACTGATAATGGGCTTGTTCAGCTTCAAGACTTAGAAATGCTTAGAGCCCAGGAAGTTAAGGTTAAAAAAAGCAAATTTTGCCTTACCACTCTGCTAAAGGACATTTGTTGCTTCCTATGTATTTCTAAGTGCAATTTTCAATGCTCTTTCCAGCGTGGCTGTCTAAAACTCTACCACAAATGCTACACGGAGCGGAGCTGCTGTTTCTTACAGATAACTGAACTTCTGTTTCTTCTTTGTTCCTTTCTTTGTTGTTGGTGTATTGTGTATTCGTTCCCTGGTTCTGCAACTCACACTCACCTCCAGTAGTGTTTGCACAAGTCTCCTGCTTGCATCTGTGCAGCAGGTGTAACACAGTTGCACAGCAGTCTAAGCCACCAAAAAGACAAGATTACAGTGATGCTGATACTGCACTTCCACAGTTTATGCTAATGCTGCCACCAAAAACGTAGTCTCACCTTGCCTCTGCTGCTCTTTCTTCTCTACATGCTCATTCCTCCCATCTCCACTTGTGAATGTTAGCGTTTATTTGGCAGGTTGTTGAGCCAAACCATGGATTTGATATGGCTGAAAATTAAGCAAGCCCCACAACTCCTTCATGAACATGTATGCGTGTGGACGCGTACATGCATGCCTTTGGATTACCGTAGAAGTGCTACCATAGGCTGCAGACACAGGTCATCACACTGTAAATAGTTTGGGCTTTGTCTTGTTTCCACTTCACAGAGTGCCTGGCACACACAAAGCACTAGACAAATAACAGCATTGCCATGGAAATGGTCATAGTCAGTAAAGATGATTGCTAGTATTCGTTATCTTCTGAAGTTGAAGGAACCACTGGAAGATCATTGTATTGGTAGCCCAGGTAAGTGAAAACGTCATGTCATTTAATCATTTGCTACAGCGAAGGCTTTAGCCTCTATCGCACATATTCTATGAGCAGAGAAACGACAGCAGTGTTGTAGGGGGCTTTCTGTTGGCAAAGAAAATCCCTAGTGTGAATGCTGCCCGGAGCACCACCAGTGTCTGCAGTGGTCTGTGACCACTGCGGAGAGGTTGTTCTCTCCGCTGGTATCAATCTGTGTTATCGCAGCGTGCCGTGGGAGCGCTGGACAGCACAGCTCCTTTGTGCACAGTTCCCTCCGTATGCATAGGAGTGGACGGTTCAGGCTGAGTTGAAACCGCTGCCTAAATAGGTGAGCAAACAAAGGAAGGCAGGATGTGGTCTTACTGTTCTAATTTTACATCAGGGGATGTTGGCACGGCGCTGAGCATGAGTAGTTGGTGGTGCCAATGGAAACATGCCAATATTGTCAGCTGCTGCATTGCCAATATTGGAGGGGAAGAGGGTGTAAAGCACTGGGTATAATTATGTGCATTACTGCCCTATTAACATGAGGTAGGTGTTTGGTACCTTCTATCTTATAATCTAGGTTTTCCATGAGAACTTGGGAATGTGACACATTAAAGAAGTGCCAGCTGAAAGAAGTGATCTTGAGAATTACTGATTGTATCATATCCTCCGCACAATTTTGTGCAGGGAGGGAACTATGCAGACTCCACTGCTAAAAACCAAGGAAAGGAGTTGCTGTTATGCCCTGAGTTATTCTGCTGAGAATAGCACAAGTTGTTCTGCCTTGCAGACTTGTAACATCTTATTACACAATACAGACAATTCCACATCCCATAAAGCAATGATACAGTTCATTGTTTCACAGTGTCCATTTTTTGTATCTAATTTCACCAGTGGAAATGGGAATTGCTAGAATAAATTTTTGTGTATCAGCATTCATAACATCTCTGCAAGGGGCTATCTGACTTCCTACTTTCCTGCAGCTGTCATCTGTTTTGCTGTATCTTCCACATATTGTTTTTCACACACATTTGCTATAGAACTTGTTCTGTGGCTTACCTAATCCTAACTTCTGTACTCACATTTTGCTGATACACTATACAGTTCTGAAAGCAAAGTTCTGTTCTGATTCACCTCATTTTTGGTAGCATTGTCAATACTGTAATTGCCCTGCACGCATTGCAAGTCCCAGTAAATGTGACAGCTATATCACCTTCCACTAAAAAAAGGTGTGACCCTTTCCCAGACACTTGTAGCTGCTGAAGCAAGTCTGAAAATCCTTATTTTAATGGGATGCACTGTTGAGGATCACTGTGGTACCTCATAAAGACAGTCCCATTTCATTCTCACTTGCTGGACAATAATATGTGCACACACACGTGTGTACACACACACACACACACGTGTGTACCCACACACACACACGGGAGGGCTGTGTGCATTGCTGCCAGACTCTGTTCTTGCCCTAACTTGCTGTGCTTAGTAACTCAGGTTCAACATACTCTTGCTCCTACCAAGCTTGCTGTGTTGTTAAATTGTGTGTTAAATTGCAGAACAGACCCAGCAGGGCTGTAAGTAGAAAGCAAATCCTACTGATTTTCTCGAAAGCTAAGAAGTTAGAGATTTTGGATGCAGACTGGTATCTATAAGAAATGATGCTGCAATCAGTTTTCATCTGTTGGCTGTATAATTTTTGTCTCTTTTTTTGAGGTTGCAGACCTGAGAGAGGTTTCTGAGTTTTCATTGTAAGTATGGAAGAAGTAGCTGATCCTCCATTTTTGCACATTCAGATATTCTTGCTTGCAGTGTTTTATTCCAAGACTTTTGCTTTGTTACTTCACCGTGAATAAAATAAAGATTGAACAAGCTGGAGCTTTTTCTCTCTTACAGATGAGACAGAGCTGTTGACTGTACTACATTGAGTTAACTCTGCAAATTCACTGAAGGCAATGGGATAGCTAAGATGCCATTAACGGCGTAAAAAGGCCAACAAGCGTTATGACTGGAAATGATGCATATGCTGTTAAAATACCCCTGGGTTGATCCTCAGAGCCCATGCTTTTTTCAGGTCTGGAGGTGAGAGTATGCTTTCATTTCTAGGTGGAGCACCTTTCCTGCAAAAATCATTGAGACAAAAATATGGAAGCCCTGATTCCTACTTCAGGCCTTTTTTCATGGTAGAATCCCATTTACAAGTTCAGACTAATTGAAAGTTTCATGCTCAGGAATGCAGAACTGGCCGTAATTGTCACTAAGACAGATTTGTACTGTCTGTCACTTCATTCACTGAGGAACTTGCAGTATATTACGCTGAAGATTTACTACAAGCTTCATTAGCTTTTCAAAAGCCACTAAGTTCTTAATGTAAATTGGTTTGAATATACCCATGATTTAAATACACTAGATCCATGCACTGATTTTGTTTGCTGGGAATTAGATATATAGCTGAATGTATTTACCATGCAGATATGTTTATTGCTTGCTATAAATCATTTCACAGAATCCCATATTTTACTTAAATTTTAAAAATACAATAAAAAGTGAGACAGCAGATTACTTATTTAGTATACGTGCTCATTATATTGTATTCCATGAAAAAACTTGTATCAGTTCCTTGTCTTAAGAGAACTTAAATTATACGTGTAGTTGAATCGGTCAGGTAAAAACAAAGTGACACCAAACCCAGAGGTATTATCATTGTGTTATATACTCGTCGTTTAGCTAGAAAGTTTCATTGGGACAATTTAGTAAGACATTAATTTTTTTTGAAAAAAGAAATGGATCTGGGTGAGCATGACAGGTCATTCCAAATCAATCTACGCTAGCAGCAGAAAGAACATTGGCTTACTCTCCTTTTTTGTATCAGTATTTTCATCTTGTGAAGATCTCCTATACTGTGGTTTTTCCCCAGTGTGGTTTTCCCCAATATCCACTGGGACAATTTAGCATTTGTAATACTTTAATTTCTGGTGATCATTTTTTCCACCTGCACACTTTTTCCTAGCTCATTTACAGTGTTTTCTCTTCCTGATTAATGTGACAGATGAAAACAAACAAAAACCTGAACAATTTTGGTTTTGTAAGATCCGGGTGAGTTGTCTTGGCAGACCTGAATCTGCAAGGAGGAGGAGAAGGGAAGAGCGAGTGGTTTAGAAATCTGTTGGGAGTCTTAGTTCTTAAAGGTCACGGATGATCCTGGTCTACCACCACACAGCATCCCTGTGGTCTGCACATTTTATTAGGCACCCACAACTGCAAGACCTTAGGACCAAACACCAGTTTTGTACCCAGAAATACCTTTGTGTTAGAGATGATCTTCAGCTAAGTGTTTTCGCCAAGGTTATGCTTTTTCTTGTGTGACTTGAGAAGTGCAGAAAGATCAAAGTTAGACAAGGACGCAGCCCCGCTCTCTGCTCTTGATTGTGCTAGGTGAGATTATTCTAACGATGCAGAGGTAAGTGGGTGAGTCAAAATGTTTGTACGCTCATTAAGAGGAAACGGAATGATTTCTGAACTGAAGCTTGGAGAAAGCATTTCTTGCAACTTGCAGAATCAGGAGTGATTCTTTCATACTTCCCTGCTAAATGAAGGGGCAGTGCTTTAAACAGTGGCAGAAACTGGTGTGCTCACTAGCCTCTTACAAAGCTCCTCCTGTCCCACCGTGACTGTGTTGGTTCTGCCTGATTTCAGACTGAGCTGTTCAAGGCTTCCTTAGCCAGCTGCTAACCTTCTATAAGCTATCTATCATTTTTCTGTGACACAACTGACTGCATTTGTTGAGAAAGGAAGAGCCAAGTTATTCTCAAAGTCATTCCAGTGCAGTGTATAGCAGGCTGTCGCATAACTTTTCCAAGACTTGGGTTTTTCCTCTTGTGAAAAATAAAGGGAGACTCAGACATGAATGTGTAATTTTATTCCAAACCCCCAAATCTTCCAGATCTTGGGGGAGTTCAGACAAATGTTCTGGCTTTTACTTTCAGTTTGGAAGTCTCGTTGTTGTGTGGGGTTTTAAAGCGCTATCAAAAAGACATTTTGCTACTGAATTCCCATCCAGACAGAAATACAAATTACCAGACATTTCATAATAGTTTTAGAAAAAATGTTACTATTAAATTCTTAAAACCTACATAATTCCCAGGTGATCTCATTTCCCAGGTAGATGATATCAGTAACATTAAACACCTGTAAGCAGCCTGATCTTTGTAAAGGATAGTACATTTGCACAAATGTTAATTGTAGAAATTGAGTAACAACTGCATCAGTCATTTGTAAAACCTGAACTTGAAGCTTCCGGTTGTAACAGTATAGGCATCTACTGCAGGTTGCACGTGCATGAATAAGTGTATTATCCGAAAGATTTTAAATTCTCTAACTGAAATGATTCACATTGCACTGAATAGCTTTCTTAATATAATATTGCAAGGACTAAATTCCTTTGTAGTATGACTCAAGCGAGCTCTGTTTACTGAAGTTAATACTGGGAAAAATATAGGATCCTGTTTGTTATAGACAATTATAAATTGTCGCTCCATAATAAAGAAACCAAGACTAATAGCAAGGCCTTTTTTCCCCATGACAATCTTTCTCTGGCTGGCAGCATGACAGGGAAACAGAGAAGGTGCCTGACGAATACTCTTTATGTCATGCCAAGAGAGAATTCCTGAATCTTGTGGAATGAATGATGTGGGATATGTAACACTTCTCAAAGTGGGAGTAAAGCATGTCACAGCTAGCTTACTTGCCAGGCACGCAGCCTGGGGAGGGGTAGATTTGCCTCCTCACCTGCTAAACATACTTGGCATAAACTGACCGTTTCTCCCAAATATTCTTCTCTCTTCTCAACAGATTCTCACGTGCTCTTTCCCGTGCACCTTTGAAAAAGCACAGTGTAAGTTAGGTTTTAGCCTTAACTGTTTCTCATTTATTGAGTATTTCTAATATCTCCACAGAGACCTACAGAGGCTATTTTTTGCATTGAGATTTCTCAGACAGAAGTACTCGTGCATGTTCTGGATAACACGTGTGCACCAAATCTGACGCTTTTGAAATCATTAGACTTGCTCTGCAAGGTGGTATAGTCGGTCTGCGAATGCATAGCAAATCCAAAACATTCCTGTTGCATCAGAAGTCCTGCACAGGTGGTAATCAACTCTACAGTATACACACAATAGCTCTCACGCTTCTTGGAAGCATCAGCCTCACCGTGCATGAAGCATAGAG